>NC_069797.1:66372548-66675578 GCF_027406575.1 Nycticebus coucang
TAGTTTATTAGGAGAATCTCACGTGTGCCTTCTCAACACAAGCATGCATTCCTTTTTTCCCCCTAAAGATGAAGACCACTGTTGAATTTTCTAAATTTCATCACTTTATTTTTTTTTTATTGTTAAATCATAGCTGTGTACATCAGTGCAATCAAGGGGTACAATGTGCTGGTTTCATATACAATCTGAAATAATCTCATCAAATTGTTCAACGTAGCCTTCATAGCATTTTCTTAGTTATTGTACGTAGACATTTGTATTCTGCCTTTAGTAAGTTTTGCCTGTACCCATTCTAAGATGCACAGTAGGTGTGGCCCCACCCATTACCCTCCCTCCTCCCTTCCTCTCCCTTGGCCCTTTCCCCATATTCTTGTGCTATAGTTGGGTTATAGCCTTCATGTGAAAGCTATAAACTAGCTTCATAGTAGGGTTGAGTACATTGGATACTTTTTCTTCCATTCTTGAGATACTTTCCTAAGAAGAATATGTTCCAGCTCCATCCATGTAAACATGAGAGGTAAAGTCTCCATCTTTCTTTAAGGCTGCATAATAGTCCGTGCTATACATGTACCACAGTTTGCTAGTCCATTCGTGGGTCGATGGGCACTTGGGCTTCTTCCATGACTTAGGGATCATGAATTGGGCTGTAATAAATATTCTGGTACAGATGTCTTTGTTATATTGTGATTTTTGGTCTTTTGGGTATATACCTAGTAAAGGAATTATAGGATCGAGTGGTAGGTCTACTTTTACATCTCTAAGTATTCTCCAAACATCCTTCCAAAAGGAATGTATTAGTGTGCATTCCCACCTGCACTGTAGAAGTGTGCCCTTTTCTCCACATTCACGCCAACATCCCTGGTTTCGGGATTTTGTTATGTGGACTACTCTTACTGGGGTTAGGTGATATCTCAAAGTAGTTTTGGTTTGCGTTTCTCTAATGATTAAGGATGATGAGCCTTTTTTCGTGTGTTTGTAAATCATGTGTCTGTCTTCTTTAGAGAAAGTCCTTTGCCCACCCTGAGATGGGATCACTTGTTCTTTTCTTGCTAATACATTTGAGTTCTCTGTGGATTCTGGTTATTAAACCTTTATCGGAGTTATAACTTGCAAATATTTTCTCCCATTCTGAGGGCTGTCTGCTTGCTTTACTTACTATGTTCTTGGTGTGCAGAAGCTTTTTAGTTTAATCAGGTCCCAGTAACGTATTTTTGATACTGCTTCAGTTGCCTGGGGAGTCCTCCTCAAAGCATTCACCCAGGCCAATTCCTTCAAGAGTTTTCCCTGTCCTTTCTTCAAGTATTTTTAAAGTTTCATGTCTTAAGTTTAAATCTTTGATCCAGTGAGAGTCTATCTTAGTTAATGGTGAAAGGTGTGGGTCCAGTGTCAGTCTTTTACAGATCAACAGCCAGTTCACCCAGCACAATTTGTTAAATAGGGAATCTTTTCCCCACTGAATGTTTTTAATTGGCTTGTCAAAGATCAAATAATGGTAAGTGGCTGGATTCATCTCGTGGTTTTCCATTCTATTCCAGACCATGTGCCAATACCATGCTGTTTTGATCACTATCGATTTATAGTAGTCTCAGGTCTGGTAGCGTGATTCCTCCTGCTGTGTTTTTACTGCTGAGTAATGTTTTGGCTATTCGAGGTTTTTTCTGATTCCATATAAAACAAAGTATTATTTTTCCATGGTCTTTAAAATATGACAATGGAGCTCTAATAGGAATTGCATTAAAATTATATATTGCTTAGAGTAGTGTAGACATTTTAACAATGTTGATTCTTCCAAGCCATGAGCATGGTATGTTTTTCCATTTGTTAACATCTTCAGCTATTTCTTTTCTTAAAGTTTCAGAGTTCTCTTTGTAGAGATCTTTCACGTCCTCTGTTAGGTATACTCCCAGATATTTCATCTTCTTTGACACTACTGTGAAAGGAATAGAGTCCTTGACTGTTTTTTCGGCTTGGTTATTGTTGGTATATATAAAGGCTACAGATTTATGGGTGTTGATTTTGTAGCCTGAGACATTGCTGTATTCCTTGATCACTTCTAACAGTTTTGTAGTAGAATCCCTAGTGTTTTCCAGATATACGATCATATCATCTACGAAGAGTGAAAGTTTGATCTCTTCTGACACTGTGTGGATACCCTTGATCACCTTTTCTTCCCTAATTGCGATGGCTAAAACTTCCATTAAATGTTAAAGAGCAATGGAGACAATGGGCAACCTTGCCTGGTTCCTGATCTAAGTGGAAATGATTTCAATTTAACTCCATTCAATATGATATTGGCTGTGGGTTTGCTGTAGATGGCCTCTATTACTTTAAGAAATGTCCCTTCTATACCAATTTACATAAGTGTTCTGATCATGAAGAGATGCTGGATATTATCAAAAGCTTTTTCTGCATCAATTGAGAGAATCATATGATCTTTGTTTTTTAATTTGTTTATGTGAATTATACTTATAGATTTATGTATATATATTGAACCAGCCTTCAGACCCTGGGATAAAACCAACTTGGTCATGATGTATACTTTGTTTGATGTGTTGCTGGATTCTGTTTGTTAGGATCTTATTGAATATTTTTGCATCAATATTCATTAGTGATGTTGATCTATAATTTGCTTTTCTTGTTGGGTCTTTCCCTGGTTTAGGGATCAAGGTGATGTTAGCTTCGAAGAATGTGTTGGGTTGTATTCCTTCTTTTTCTATATTTTGGAAGAGGTTTAGTAATATAGGTACTAGTTCTTCTTTAAAGGTTTGGTAGAATTCTGACATAAACCCATCTGGTCCTGGGCTTTTCTTTTCAGGGATATTTTGTATAGTTGATGCTATTTCAGAACTTGATATAGGCCTGTTCAACATTTCCACTTCGTTCTGGCTAAGTCTTGGTAGGTGGCGTACTTCCAAGTATTGGTCGATTTATTTCAGATTTTCGTATTTCTGATAGTAGAGTTTCTTGTAATATTCGTTAAGGATTTTTTGAATTTCTGAGGGGTCTGTTATTTCGTCTTTGTCATTTCTGATTGATGAGATTAGAGATATTATTCTTTTTTTTTCCTGGTTAGTTTGGCCAAAAGTTTATTTTATTGGTCTTTTCAAAAACCAACTTTTGGATTTATTGATCTGTTGTAAAATTCTTTTGTTTTCAATTTCTTTTAATTTTGCTCTGATTTTAATTATTTCTTTTCTTCTGCTGTGTTTGTGGTTAGAATGTTATTCCTTCTCTAGTTGCTTGAGATGTCCCATTAAGTTATTAATTTCCTCTCTTTCCGTTTTCTTGAGGAAGGCTTGCAGTGCTATAAATTTCCCTGTTAGGACTGCCTCTGCAGTATCCCAGAGGTTCTGATAATTTGCGTCTTCATTGTTGTTTTGTTCCAAAAATTTGGTGATATCCTTCTTTATCTCGTCTTTAAACCATCTATCCTTCAGCATAAGGTTATTTAGCTTCCATGTTTTTGTATGGGTATGCAGATTCCTGTTGTTACTGAGTTCAACTTTTATTCCATGATGGTCTGAGAAGATACAAGGAATAATTTCTATTTTTTTAAATTTGCTGAGGTTAGATTTGTGGTCTAGGATGTGGTCAATTTTGGAGTATGTTCCATGGGCTGATGAGAAGAATGTGTATTCAGTTTTGTTGGGATGAAATGTTCTGTAGATGTCTGTTAAGTCCAGACGTTGAATGGTTAAGTTTAAATCTAAAATTTCTTTGCTTAGCTTCTTTTTAGAGGCTCTATCCAGCACTGCTAAAGGAGTATTAAAATCTTCAACTACTATGGAACTGGAGGAAATCAAGTTGCTCATGTCTGTTAGAGTTTCTCTTATAAACTGAGGTGCGTTCTGGTTGGGTGTATAAATATTAATAATTGAAATCTCATCATATTGAGTATTGCCTTTAACAAATATGAAGTGTCCATTCTTATCCTTCCTTATTTTGGTTTGTTTAAAGCCTATTGCATCTGCAAATAGGATTGCAATGCCTGCTTTTTTCTGCTTTCCATATGCCTGGAGTATAGATGACCATCCCTTCACCTTGAGTCTACATTTGTCTTTTAATGTAAGATGCGATTCTTGTATGCAGCAGATATCTGGCTTGAGTTTTTGTATCCAGTCAGCCAACCTGTGCCTCTTTAGAGGATAATTTAAACCATTCACATTAATTGAGAATATTGATAAGCCTTTCGAGGGTCCGGTGGACATTTTCAACCCTTTTGCGACTGTGGAAGTTGGAATTTAATCAAAATTTTCTGGGTGGGTTTACTTTTTTGGTGGAGGATTATGCTGGTCTTTATGTAGGATAGATCTGAGAATATCCTGAAGAGCTGGTTTAGTTATGGCAACTAAACATTCAAAATGTGAATGTTGTTAAAGTATTTAATTTTTCCATCATAAATGAAACTCAGTTTAGCTGGGTACAGGATCCTGGGTTGAAAGTTATTCTGTTTTAGGAGATTAAAAGTCGATGACTATCCTCTTCTAGCTTGAAAGGTTTCAGCAGAGAAATCTGCAGTTATTCTAATATTCTTCCCCTTGTAGGTGATGGTTTTCTTTCATCTGGCTGCTTTCAGAATTTTCTCCTTCATATTAACTTTAGTGAAATTGATTATGACGTGTCTGGGGGATGTCTTATTTGGGTTGAGTTGTGCTGGATTCTGAAACTGTCTGCTATCTGAATTTCAGAATCTCTTGGCATGTCTGGAAAGTTCTCCTTCATAATCTCATGGAGAAGAGACTCTGTGCCTGTGAAACCACTTCGTCGCTTTTGGGGATCCCTATAAGACAAATATTGGTTTTCTTCTAATTATCCCAGAGCTCTCTGAGGGAGTGATCTGTTTTTGCCCTCCATTTCTCTTCCTCTCTGAGAGTTTGGGAGCGTTCAAAAGCTTTGTCTTCAACGTCAGAAATCCTTTCTTCTGCTTGCTCCATTCTGTTATTGAGGGATTCTACTGTGTTTCTCAGATCTTTGAGGGCTGCAACTTCTTACCCCAATGTGTCAAAATCTTTGGTTATTTGGTCTTTGAATTCGTCGAATTCTTGAGATATCTTTTGGGTTACTACTTGGAATTCTAGTTCAATCTTATTTGCTATCCAGATTCTGAATTCAATTTCTGACATCTCAGCTATTTGTTTGTGCATGGGATCTTGTGCTGTGTCTGCCCCATTGATCCTTGGGGGAGTCGATCTACTCGGATTGTTCATATTGGCAAGGTTCATCCATTGATTTCGCATCATGATTGTTTTTTCACCATTGCCTCTAGCTGTCCTCAGAGTTGGGGAGGTGCCTCTCCAAGATTAGACCCCAGCGGGATCACTCTACTGTTGCTGGATCTTTGTAGGGAGTGACCCTGTGTAGCTCCTCTGGGGCTGCTGCAGCCAGGGAGTTCTGGTTGTGGGAGCAGCTCCGGAGTGTGACACACCAGGATCCAGCAACAGGGCGTGAGGTGGGGCTGCACACAGTTCTAGGAGTGCCTGGCGCCCAGTGACTTTGGCTTAGAGAGCCCAAGCCTCCAGCAGTCTCGGGCGAGGAGAAGGGCTCTGCACAGAGGCAGGAGGGCTCGGGAGGGCACGCGGCTACCAGAGACCCTGGCCAGACGAGCAGGCGGGTGTGGAGGCAGGAGGGTACAGGAGGGAGGACACAGGGTTGCGTGGATCCTGGAGTTCCTGGTCAGGGCGTGCAGAGGCCTAGTGGGCGCAGCTCTTACCAGGGTCTGGGCGGGGGCAGATTGCTAATCTCACTGCAGCTCTTATGGAGGTCCGGGCGCCAATAGCTGATCGTGCGCAGCTCTTATAGAGGTCCGGGCCTGCTACATGTGGTGTTTTTACATTCTTGAAATACTTACATAGGATACTGGTCTTTAGTTCCAACCACGCTGCTACTACACGACCCAGCAATTCTGCTCCTAGATGTTTACCCTGGTTTGCCCAAAGTTCCCAATTTCCTCAAATTCATGAGATAGACCCTTTGCTTTTTGACATTCGTAATATAATTGAGGCAGTGGAGGTTCAAACTGGTGTGGTGGGGTGCGCAGGCCGCAGCAGTTCTGGCGCGGGCTTCGCTGGCCACACAGCAGGAGTAAAGGCCTGGGCTGGGCCTGGGAGTCACGACCGAGGCAGGAGACCCACAGGTGCCTAAATTTCATCACTTTAAATCAATCTATCCCTTGTTAATGAACTGAAGGATCACAGAAAGAAGAACAGAGAGCCACAGAACATATTCACTTTGTGGTTTCTTCCAGATCATCCGAAATACACCAACTCATCTTCTTCCCATTTCCAAATACTTTAAGACAACAGAGACACAGAGTGGGTCAGGCCACTTTCAGTGAAGTTTTAAAACTTCACTCAGCAGGAAACAGTTTCTATGTCACAGTTCTAAACAGCATTATTTTCATCAAAAGTTAAAATGAAAAATAACAAAATGTTTTACTAATTGCAATTGTTAGAGGTTTTAATAACTAATTCAGCATGATTTCAGAAAAATATACTACAGTTCAGAAGGCTATTACTGGGGAACCGAAATGTCAGAATCTCATCAGCAAGGATCAGCTTATGCACTCATGCTGCATGTGAAGGCAGATGCCTACCCTTCCCCAAAACTACCCATGCAAAGAGAGTTTCCGTGTGTAGATGGAAGTCATCTTGGTCCATAACTAGTTCACAAGAGAAACACCATCTGCTCTGGGACTCTCTTCCAGGTGCAAGCTCTCCGTTTCCTCCTGGGCCTCCTTGTTCCTGGTTTGTCTGTTCACCTCCATCTCACCTCACCAATGGCTGCCTTGGAGACTGAGCACAGACCTACCACACACCTGCCAGGCACTGGCCTTCCCACGGCACCGAGGAGGGGAAGCAGCATTCAAGCAGAATCTGTGGGAAGGCACTTTTACCCGTCTTCTTTTCTTTAACACTCAGTACCAAACCTCTGAGGTTACTCTTCCTTTCAGGCAGGACACTGGGACGATGAGGGATTTTGCCCTTCCTCCAGCAAGCCTTTACTCTTTCCAGTGAAATTCTATCAGGGTTATAAATAATGCTTTAAAAACCAAAAATACAAAACCACCTTGCCTCCTCTTATGTGCACAGCATGTGACAGGTACACAACTGAAAACAACACAACCATCTTCCTCACCTGGGTCTGGTTAGTCCCTCTGACTTGGGCACTTAATGTTCTGCTTATAGAAGGATCAGCCTCAGACACAGATGCCCTTTCTCTGGGCTAAACTGTGCTTGACTAATGGACAAGGAACTTTTTCACATCTAGCACCATGATGGGGACATAAAGGGTGAGCTGTTGTGGAAGCAAAAACAAGGTTGAGAATGTGTTGCTGGCTCTGCAAAGAGACTCAATTCAGAGAACATGAACAAGTTTAGCATTAAGCTACTACTTTAGATACATGCTTTTTAAATTTTTTATCTTTATTTTTTAATTTCAGATTAATACGAGGGTACAAATGATCAGGTGACATTTGTTAGGTAAGATCCCTGTTATGGTTGTATCGCACACCCAAAAGGTGTGCCAATATTCTCACATTGTGCTCATTAGGTGGAAGCACAACAATCCCCTCCCTTCTACCCCCAACTTAAATTGAATTTTTCTCTTATATGGGCAAATATTAGTTCGTCTACTGGCTCCATATTAGTCTTGAGTACACTGAATACTTTTCTTCTCCATTCTTGTGATACTTTATTGAGAAGAATGTGTTTCAACTCTGTCCAGGTTAATACAAAAGATGTAAAGTCCCCATTGTTTTATGGCTGAATAGTATTCCATTGTATACACATACCACAGTTTGTTAATCCATTCCTGGGTTGGTAGACACTCGGGTTGTTTCCACATATTGGCAATTGTAAACTGAGCTGCGATAAACAAGCTGAAGTAAATGTCCTTATGATAAAATGATTTTTTCTTCTGGGTAGATGCCTAGTAATGAGATTTATATATGCTTTAAAAAAAAAAAAAAAGACAATATGGCTAAGGGGTTATAAGAAAAACACCTCAGTTTCTCTACACACCTAATCCATTCTCTTTAAACTCATATAATGTATTTTTTTTAAGTTTAGAGTTTTTCAAAGTTGGGCTTCCTCTCTTCAAAATGCTACAAACAACATGAAAAAGCTGAACAAAACTGAAAGATTCAGTAAGTTTAAAAAGCTTTTAAATTTTTTTTTTATACCAGAATCTCTCTTCTACCTATCCAGGTAAGGATTATATGATAACATGACATTCACCTCAATTTTCAAAAGCAGTTTTGGGGGTAAAACTGTATGAATATTTTCAACAATTGCTTAAAGAGATTTGTGATGTTGAATTTTTTTGTTTAGCAGTTTAAGCGCAGTGAGCCTAGCAGGGCTCAGAGATCACAATGCAGCTGAAACCATATCCCAGGCACCCTGATTTCCAAAACTAACTTCCAGCCTTCACCAAGCTCCAAAGCAGTAAAAGTCGCCATTCCTTTTAATAGATCTTGGTTTTGCAAAGCACACTTACTAATGACAAAATGACTAATGACCCACATTATCTTAAAGCTTAGAAATGCAGAGTGCAGGCTATGAGATCAACAGAGCAAAGTAACAGGATGATATCAACTTATTAGAAGAAAAGGGCACAAAATAAACAGAACATACTCAAATTTCATTCTGAAGAACCGAGGTTTTCCAGTGTAATTCAAAGGCTTTAGGCAATTTGAACCATTCACTTTCCCTGGGGGCCTTCTCTAACCTACAAAGGCAAATGTAGCAGCCTAACTTATGGGTGCCCCACTGCCCAGCAGAGGAGGAAAAATCACCAACCCGGTACAGCACAAGGGGCTGAGGAAACTGGGTGTACAGTCCTTAGTTCTGCCTAGGATTTGGGCATGCTTGAGCCTGTTCTTAAACAAGTCCTCTGGCAAACAAAAGCAGAAAGGACATCCCAAAAAAAGGGTGCCCCGAGGGGAGAAGGCGGCTTCGTGGCTGCAGGTGAAACTGGAAAGAGAGAAGGTGGGAAGAGGGCACAGAGGGCCACGGGTTCCCCGGAGGTGCTGGAAACCCACTTTGAGGCAGAATCCTGGACACTGAGGGGAGCTTGGAGATGGTCACACTTGGTAGTGAGTCAACGTTTCCAAGTTCAGAGGCAGAGAACGAACTTGGGCCAGGTCTCCTAATGAACACATCTGATCTGTGCCACGTCTCCATTTAACAACTCGCTGCCCCAGGTGAGCTGTACTTTAGCAAGAAATTGCCTTCCCACATTTTTACTATTCAGACTTTCAAACTGAGGGGCCAGTGAGGTCATTCTCAAAACATACGGACCCTGCTCCTTTGGAGAAAAGGAAGGTGTCCCGGAAAGTCAGCTGTATGAGAGAACTCCCTGAGCAAAGGGATCAAAACAGTCTCCCCAGCTCAGAACCTATCTAGCCTCGCCTGGTCAGCCAGCCAAAGCTGCATAAGGGAGATGAGGGAAGAGCTGCTCAGAGGATGATGAATCAGGACTGGAAAAAGATGTAATAATCTCTCTATTCTTTCAACACCCTGAAGCTGCTCTCCGCTCCCTCACTGTGCCACATACATTTCAAGGGCATAACACTTCCCTTATTGCCTATCTTACTGACCTTTTAAAGTGCCAGCCAAAACTCCTCAGGGAGCTCACCCTGCAGGTACAAGACTTAGAATGACTGATAAGCCTGTCTTTTGATTACTTGACAGTGAAGCATTTCTGGAACTTAAGACGTTAGGCTTGGTGTGATGGCTCATGCCTATAATTCTAGCACTTTGGGAGGCCAAGGCAGAAGGACCACTTGAGGTAAAGAATTCAAGACTGGTCTGAGTAACATAATGGGACCCCATCTCTACCAAATATCTTCTTTAAAAATTAGCCAGATATGGTGGTGTAGCTCTAGCTACTCAAGAGACTAAAAGCAGCAGGATTACCTGAGCCCAGGAGCTTGAGGTTGCAGTTTGCTATGTAAGCTACTACTTAAGTTGAAAGAGAGCCAAGAGTGAATTTTTCCAACTGTGAAAAGGGATTTGAACACACCAGTGTACTGTCTTTAAAAATAGCTGAGTGAGAAAAAGCAAAACCAGCTAGAAGTTTTCTTTCTCAGAATTCAGAGCAGAAAGATTCCCCCAACACACACACGCACACGCACGCGCGCGCCCTGACCAAACCCTCCATTCACTAAGCTCATAGTTTCTGCATCTAGGGAACCAGCAGGCCCCTGTGATGCTCCTCCTCTGTAGGCCAGCACATCTCAGTTCCAAAGGTAGCCTGGGGCCCTGGCTTCCAAGGCAAGAGTCACAGCCAAGATTGAACAAGGCACTGCTGCCTCTGGGGGATCTGTGCACGTGGACCCCTCTGCACAGAACCCCTCACATGCCAGTGCCAGCACCAGGAGCAGCCATGAGTCACCGAAATGCACAAACCTGCACGGTGCTCAGGGGAGCCTGTGTTCATAGGCCTTGACCACAGTCTGGAGGAGGGTCTGTCCAAATTCAGCCACATCAGAAACACAGCTGCTTATGAAAAGCAAGCCCCAATCTATTTTTTAAATAGAATTAGGCTGAGTACCCTTCAGGATCCAGGCAGGAGACACAGAAAAAGAGGGGAGGGAGGGAGAGAGGGAGGGAGAGAGGGAGGGAGGGGGAGAGGGAGGGGGAGAGGGAGGGAGCAGAGGGAGGGGAGAGAGGGAGGGAGGGGGAGAGGGAGGGAGCAGAGGGAGGGAGCAGAGGGAGGGGAGGGAGGGAGGGGGAGAGGGAGGGAGCAGAGGGAGGGGAGAGAGGGAGGGAGGGGAGAGAGGGAGGGAGGGGGAGAGGGAGGGAGCAGAGGGAGGGGGGAGCAGGAGGGAGGGGGAGGGGAGGGAAGGAGGGAGGGGGAGGGGAGGGAAGGAGGGAGGGGGAGGGGAGGGAAGGAGGGAGGGGGAGGGGAGGGAAGGAGGGAGGGGGAGGGGAGGGAAGAAGGGGAGGGAGGAAGGGAGGGGAGGGAAGAATGAACTTCCACCCTGGAGGGGGATCTGGATTGTTAACTGGATGCCAGAGACCTTTGTGAGCACCTCCAGCCACATGCACGCCTAAGACCACAAAGTCAGCATTTCTTCACTTGTCACTATTCCAGGCCTCTGAGGAGTCAGGCTTGATTAGCTCTCCTCCCAGGATGGTTTCAATTAGGCCTGCACCCTCTAATCAGAGATTCCTCCTTACCTCTCAAAGGGAAGCCTTCTAGTGTGAGGATGGCCTCCAATACTCTGGCTCCCCAGTGTAAGTAAGGATCTGGATTGTCCCAGACGGCTTTGAAATGTAGATGCGGGATGCTGTTTTGGGTGGAACAGAACTCAGCGTTCACTCTGGTTTTCCCGCCACCCTGCCCTGGCCTGCAGGCACCACGAAGCACCTGGACGGCGGGGCTCTGCAGGGAACCAGAGAGACAGTGACACAACTGTGCTCAGAAGTCCCTCCCCGAGCCACAGATGAGATATACACAGATGACATATACAGGCAGCCGATTCAAGGGCAGGTCCACGTTGCTACCTCTACGGCCCCTGCAGAAAAGCAAAGGTCCCATGAGGTCATCATGTACGTGTGTGTATGCGCTACATGGTTGAGTTCTGAGGAATGAGAAAGGTGTTCAAGGACTCAGAAAACTAGGATTTTCCAAAATGCTAAGAAAAGAAACAAGTAGGGGAGGAAATTATATTTTGCTCTTAAAAGCTTTATTGTCTCCACCAGGTGCAAATAAGGGCTTTAGTGGTGGGAGTACCTTACGACAAATAATTCGCATTCATTCCCAGCCGCTAAAATTAAACTCCTACACAGACAAGACAACAAGGGGAAAATTCTCCCCTAAATTCACTGCCAACACACTTCTCCAGATGAATCCACCAAAAGTCAGTCTCAGAGAGAAGCCTCGTGATATCACCTCCTGCCTTTAACCAAGAATTCAGAGAAACAGGGCAAGCCTAACAATGCGAGATCTATTATGTTCCAGGAGAGGGAGCATTCCCCTGAAGGTCATTGAGGAGGACGGCTCTGGGTCCCCAGCCCTCATCCACGGGACAGCTGCCCTGAGAATCACTCCCAGGAGTCATCAGACCTTGGGTGTCCAGTAAGCCAAAACACCGTCCAGCCATTACAGGTGCACCTTTAAGAAATCAAAGAATATCCATCACTGAAACTGGGACCTGCCACCATGTGAGACACCTGTGGATTCCAGGACACTGAGAGGTGAAAGGACACACATCTGAGATTCAATAAGCAAGCTGGCAAGCCAATTTCTCTTTACCGAAGTCTCCCTGAATGAAGGGACCAGACCCTGTTCAACTCTTGACCCAGGACCCACAGAGCAATGTAGGCAGCAGGAAGCCCTCAGCAAATACATCCGTGGTGACTTTCATCATCTGGCCCCTCACCTTTTGAGTCAAGGAATATTTACTGAGCTTCATGCTGTCACCATTGCCAGGAACTTTATACTCGGAGGGCATTCGGGTCTTGCAATTATCCTGCCAGGTTTTATCCTCACCATTGTTCTTTATAGAACAGGAAGCTGAGGCTCAGAAAAGCTAACTAACCTGCTGAAGCTGTGAGAAGGCAGGCACAGACTCCAGCTCAAGCCCATCCAAGTCCAAAGCCTGGGATTTCCCATCCCACCTGCATTTCTGGGTAAGTCCGTCTCCAGGAGAAGCAGAGATCTATCCTCACGTGCTCTCCCCTCCCTCACTAACTCGCCAGCCTAATTCACTGCCTCTGGCGACAGGAGAGCATTCTTTTTCACTAGGTGTGGGTAGTCACGAATTTAATATTTGCTAACTCTCCCCTGGCCCTTCCTCCGCTCACTGTGGCCTTCACTCCTCTTGTTCTGTGGCCACATGTCATGATGCCTGCCACCATTTTCAGCAAGTTGGTAACCCAGGAGCCGCCTGGCATTTCTAGGGAGGTAGGCTTTGTGGGAACTCCATTTCTCATGTCCCAAGATGCCACAAATCATAACCTAGACATTTACTTGCAGCTGAAAGAAAGAGTATAATGCATTTAGTGGGTTACTTATTGACTCAAGTTCCTTCTTCCACAAACTCTCCTGGGAACTCTCCACAGCCACAGCAAATAAGCTTTCTGTTTAATACACAATGACACCTAAGGAGCCTAACTTTATTTCTTAGCCTCTGGTTTCCAAGGCTAGATTTCTTTCTAGGAGTAACAAGTCCAAAGAATCTCATCATGGCTTTCCCTGAAGTTGCTTCTCGTTCATTATTTTGTAGCTTCCGGTCAGAGGCAGCTGGTGAAGAGACTGGCCCACTCGTCATCATAAAGTTTCAGAAACAGTCACAGAAACAATCCAGACAGGCAGTCTCAGAATCAGAGCAGAATCAGAGAACTACATTCTAGACCGTTGCCTACCACTTGCAACAAGGGAGCAAGTTCCTGACCTCTGAGCTTCTGTTGTTTATAAAATAAAGGTTTCAAATAACCAGCAGGAAGTTCCTGAGATGAGATGAAACCCTGTGTGTGTGGCTGCCCCAGGGAAGGAAAACCAGGGGACATGAGTACCATGGAGGGAGAGAAGGCCGGTGGGCCTCTTGGCAGAGGTGCTCGTGTGTCCACATCTGCAACTGCAACGTCTGCGTTTCCCAAAATGCTAGAATAATCACGGCTCTTTGGAAAACAAGGATCTAGGAATTGCTTGCACTCATCCAATTCTGGCACAATTGTCTCAAGAAAGAGAGTGACGGCAAGAGAGAAAGAGGAGCATAAATAGATATTAAAAAGCAAATATTTGATAAATACTTATTGAGTACTTTATAGGCTGTGTGCACATGTGTGTATGGAGGGGGTTCCAGGATAGGTAAAAACCAAGGAAAGCTGAGCTTGCTGTCTAATGGAAGAGGCAAATATGAACTAAATAACTATAAAAAAAATACAGTAGAATCCCACAGTTGGCCACCTTCCCACACTGACCACCTTGAGTTTACCTAATTGTCACAGACTGGACATGTACCCCATTTACCATCAGTACAGTAGGCCTAGTTCTGTATGGTGACCTCTTCTGCATATTAACCAGTTTTTCACAGTTCCTTGGGTGGTCCACTTACAGGGAAAGAGGGGTGATAGGAGGAGAGTGTGGCACACACCCGCACCTGGACAAGGGGGGTGTGAGCAGAGGAGGCTGCAGGCATGGGGCAGCCTGTGATGCAGGCCCATGCAGGGCAGCTAAAGGACTGTGGACTTTATCCCGGTGCCAAAAAGGGTGGGACCACTGCTCTAAATGATTATAAACTGGACATGTCCCAGGTAGCTCTGTGAAGCAGGAAAGAGTGGGGGGCAGGGGCCAGGAAGGGACAAGGGAACCAGGAGTATGATTCTAACATCCTGATGAAAAACGTATTGCATAAAAATCACCCCCTAACAGAGTCTGGGCCAAAAAGCCCCGGCTGAAACCTGGGTATAGTCCTGTGCCATATTTCTGTCCCACCCTCCTTCCCTCCATCCATCCACTGCTCACCAGCAGCGGGAGGTGGCACATTATAAATAAGACCTCAAAAAGCCACAATTCGTTCTCAGAAAACGGTCAGACGGGACGCCACTGGCGCCTACCCCGGCATGAACACACGTGTCACAGTCAGCGGAAGGTGTAGGGAACGGAGGGGAAATTACTTCAGAGTACACTAAGTGTTCTCTGCCTTCACCCAATACAATTCACTATGCTGAGAACACAGACCACAAGAAACCTGGATGTGCGGGGAAGAAACGGCCCGCGAGCCTCTGTGGGCGCTGACCTCCCCTCCGAGGCACAGGACGCACACAGGTCCCCGGAGTGACCGCGAAACCGCCGGGCAGGGGAAGCAGCTCTGAGAGAAGAGTGGCAGGAGCTCGAAGCCGCATAAAAATAAACATTTTCAAGGGTTTTCAAATACATCCGCAAACAGATGGGGCTCCGGTTCTTTTTTAGCTACATAATCAAACTTTGAAGTGGAAAAAAGTGGGTTCCATCCTTCGGGATCTGCATTCTCCCTCCCAAAGACAGAATCATCACTGTAGCTAAGGACCTAAGAAGATCCCAATCTTTTGAGTGCTACTGTCTTAGCTGTGAAGAGGCCAACAAACCCTGCATCGCCCAACCCCACATAGCTCCACCCTCTGCATCGCCCCGCCCCTGCATCACTCCACCCCACATAGCTCCACCCTCTGCATCGCCCCACCCCCACGTCACTCCACCCCTGCATCACTCCACCCCCTGCATTGCCCCGCCCCACATAGCTCCACCCTCTGCATCGCCCCACCCCTTGCATCGCCCCGCCCCATAGCTCCACCCCCTGCATCACCCCACCCACACGTCACTCCTCTCCTGCATCACCCCACCCCCTGCATCGCCCCGCCCCAGACAGCCTTAGCCCTCACTAGTCCACCCTGAGCAGGTGGCCTCAACTTCCAGGCCTTGAAAAGAGCCCCCTCCTTGGCCAGCAGCCCCAGACTGGGTTGTGCCCCAGTTCTGTGCAGTTTCAGCACTCCTTCTCACTGCCTTCAAGACACCCCTAACTGGTAAATGGCTAAATAGCCACCTCCTTGCTAATCTCTAAATTTCCCGAGGGCAGCGGCCTTTTAGCTTCCCGTCCTCAGAGTCTACCATAGGACTTGAGAAAATGGGAGCTTGAGAAATACGTGTGGACTTCCTGAATACCCAAATTAGTTCAAACTAACTCAGAGGATAACATACAAAAAGAAGGCTGGAAAATAGCTATCAGCCAGCACACTCTTCAGCTCCAGAGGATCAGGAGTTCCTTACATCCTGGAGCTTCTGGGGTGGGGTGGGAGGCTTTTAAAACCAAGGGGCCTGGACTCATTTTTAGCTATTCTTATGTACCTTGCTAGTAACTTAACTTTATCAATTCAATGTGGTCACAATCACTTGGGAGTCAATAACTTCTATTTGGAATTTCAGGACTTGGTTTTTCCGGTATTTCATAGAAAAAAGCTTACAGTAAGCAATCTTCTTAACACATCTTAGGAGGGAGTAAAAAAAAAAAAAGACAACTAAGACCCTTATTTGGAATGAAAGTGCAATACACACCACTCAAGTGACTTCAGAAATCCATCAGAGAGGAAAACTGTTGCACTAATTATGGGATTTCTAGGGCATGTGGGTGGGAGGACCAAAAAACCCTTATTTTACTTTTTAAAACATGGCAATGTTGACTCCTTTTTTTTTTTTTTGTGCCTATGCTATTCAGGTCCTTAAGGTCAAATGCATGAAAGTTTTTCTCATCAAGTTATGAAAAATAGTGCTTCTTGCCAAAAAAGAACATCAACAACACAAAAATAATGCTGCATCCTCAGACAAAATGCAGAGAAGTGGAGACCCCAGGTGCCCTGTTTTCCAACTGTGGGCTTCCAGAAAACTCAAACACAAAAGCTCTCAAACCATAAAGTACAAACATAAAAGGACGAGAGGCCCTTAAAAGAACGAAGTATCTATTTAAGAGAAATGCATTTGGGAATAAGACAACATTGGTCCAACCAGTGTCATTTGTTAAAATGGTAGGAAAGCAACACCACTTTTTCACCTATCAAATGTTGATGCTGGTAGTATCCAGTGTATTACAGGTTGACAGGAGGGTTTATTGAAATCAATGAGACGCAGAGTATTAAGTGCTCAGAACAGTGCCCTTTGGACTGAGGTTCTCATGAAACGTCAGTTACTGCTGACAACAATGACAGCCATTATTCTTACCACTACTGGGAGATAAAGTCTCATTCTCTATTTTACCCTCACCCGCCTTCTCTTCTTAGTCTGGTTTAAGTGAAATAACTGGTTCTAAAAGACTGATGTGATCTAAGTGAACTCCATAAAGGTCTTCAGATGACTTATTTCCCCTCTAGAGCACTGGTTGAGCTTTTTATGGCCAGAAAAGGGCCCAGTTGAGTGTTCACAGACTTGGGCTCATGATCTCTTCTCACTCACTCCTTTCAGAAGAACATGTGTCTGGACATCAGCTGGAATCACTGCAGCTGGCAGGGGCAGGACACACCAAATTGCTAGAAGCTGCCCCTTACCTACAGAGCTGCTCCGGACTCTCACTGTCCAACAAGAACAGGATCCCAAGGTCACCAGATCCCCTGGGTCTATGGGCCTTCCTCAACCTCAGCCACACAAGACAGGGTCAGGAGGGAGAGAGACAGAGAGAAGAAGAAAGAGGGTTCAGAAAAGGGACCCCTCAGCTCTTCTGCTGCCTGAGCGCTGCTCTTTCAGGATGCTGTCCCCTGTCCTGTTTCCCTCCCCACCCCCCTATCCCCACCTGCCTGTAAAAAGAGCACAGCAGCACCTCATCTAGAATCTGGAGTGTAGTTGTAAAATCACTTGTTTACTCATGATGTTCATATAGAAAGAGAACCTGTTAAAAGGTATTTATAGACCTGAGTCAGTTCTTAGAACCAACAGATGAAGGATTTTCAAAGAGCTAAGCTGTCTGAGAGGGAGACAAATCACCCATGTGGGTTTGGATTGTCTAGGGAAATATCCAACTCATTTGATGATCTCCCATGAAGCCAAAAAAATAAAACTTAAGACAAAAGCCCATTTGTTTCTGGGATCACAGCATCCTGACCAAAGTTTCTATAGTCTAGGGTCCCTGTCCCTCAACTGTACCTGCTGAGCGTGGGGTAGGGGGCTGCCAAGTAGGAAGGTCTTCTGGCCCACTGTGGCTCAGCCAAAGGCAAATTCTTTATGAACTTTTCCAAACTTATGTTTCCTGGGAGCATGACCTCTTTAAAACAAAAGCTTTTTAGAACTCCCTTAGTTACTTCTTTTCCAACACTTAGAAGCATTATAAACCAAAAAGTTATTTGTGAAAAGGTAATGCCTGCAAGTTTCTTAAGGCTTGCGCAGCATCAGCATATATACAAGACACAGATATTATTTTCCCTGTTTATAGGCCTGTGCCTTCCCCTGAATCTGGATAACTTCCAGGACTGCACTCCTCCTTTGTCTCATTCTTTGCTGGAAAAAAGGCCTTGCCGCCTGCCCAGTGGGGCCTTCCTCCTCTTTGTTCATCAGGCTGCTAATTCCCCACCTGGGCTCTCACATTTATCCCCTCCTGTAGAGCGTCTAACTTTTTGCTCTCTACTAATTGCTTTTCGTGTTTTCTAAAAATTCTCAACTCCCCCGTGGGGAGGTGAGTGGTTTCATTTTCCCTGCTGCCTCTGCTAAGCACTACCTTGGATTTTCCCTGTCATCTCCCACCGTGGCTCTGGTGTCCTCTAAACAATGACTTCTCATTGAATGGCTCTGGTATGTTTAGTAATATCCAGGCCAAATCACTTGTACATTTTTTATCCTCGTTTTTCACTCAACTCGCAATGTATCTCACTTAAGAGGACATCTTTTAAAAAAAATAAATAAAAAATCCCATCCTTGGTTTCCATGACAACCAGCCTCTTGATTTGCCTCCTAATTCTCCAGTTGCTTCTGGTCTTTCTTGGCTTCCTCACTGTCCTCCCCTCCGTCCACAGAGGGATGCTCCAGTGCACCATGTGGGTTTCCATTTGCGCTGGTGCCCTGGTTATCAAGCTCTGTGTTCACTCTGCTGGGAAGACCCTTAATTCCTAGGCTTTCGTTATCCACATCTCCACAACTGATCCCCAAATCTAGACATCTCACCTTCACTCCCACATCTGATTGCACCCCTATGTGTCTGGGTTTCGTTAAGACGAATACTAATAAAGGCACTGGCACAGGCTCAGCACACACTGCTGGCCAGGCACTCTTCTGAGCATTTTACATGTTCCCTCATTTCATCCTTGCAACCACCTGATGAGGTAGATGCTCTTACCCTCTTTAAAAAAAGAGACAGGATCTTACTCTGCTGCCCAGCTGGAGCACAGTGGTGCAATCATAGATTACCATAACCTTGAACTCCTGGGCTCAAGTGATACTCCTGACTCGACCACTGAGAGCGCTGGGATCGCAGGCATCAACCCCATGCCCAGCCTCATCCCCATCTCATAGATGAGGACAGTAAGATCCAGAGAGGTTAATTTGGTCAGGGTTGCACAACTAATCACGAGTAGACCAGGCTTGAACCTGGGTGGCTAGAGTCCAGACTTCAGGGATACACTGCCTCTCTTCTTTTAAAAAGAGCTAATGACCTCCCCCAGCTAATTCATTTATTTCCAGCTTCTACATGACCTTGGCCCAGCATCACTGCCATCCATCCTCTTGACTGCTAAGCACTGGAGACTTGAAATTATTTTTCTCTCTTTCTTCCTTTATCATTCATTTTTTAAGAAAATTCTGATGATTTTCCTCCATAATGCCCAAAATTGAGAGCCCACCTTTCTACCACCAGCATCAAAGTCTAGCCATCGCCAGTTTCCACCTGCACGGCTGCGGTCTCGCTCACTCCCAGCTGATGGAAAGTCTGCAGCACATGACTCCTCCATTCGTACCACAGATCTACTCAGGAGGCTACAGCATGAGCCTCCATCCACGGTGACAAAGGTACACAAAGGTACGCTCCCTCTCTCACAACTCAGCCTCTTGAATTCCGACCTCACTACTGTGCTCGGCAGCACGTGGGTTCTTCATGGTGGTCACATCAAATGGGCGTCTTCTTCATTCTTAACTCAGTGCCTGCGCTGACATACCCATGCCCCTCTCCCTACCCCAAAAGCCCTCTTATTTTTATTTCCCCCTTGAGAACCCTGAAAAACTCTCTCATGCTTGCTCATTAGAGCCACCCCCCAGGCTTTGTGTTTAACATGTATAGTTTGAAGCACATCTTTTCACAATTTCTTTTCTGATGCTTTATGGTATCTCCCCAGTTTTACAGAACACTTTTTCTCCCCACCGGGGTTTTAGGTGGCTCTTCTTTTGTACCCCTCCACCCGCCCCTCAGAGCCTAGTCCAGCACTAAGCAGCCTGACTGCTGTCAGGGGAACTGTCACCTCTCGTGGGCGGCATCTGGGGTCCTCAGCCTGTGGACATCTCACGAAGTGGCCAGTAAGAACGCAGCACACAGGCACCAAAACACCAAGGTGACAAAAATGCTTGCTACAGAGGACCTCAGCCTTACCATCACAATATTTTGAGCTTCGTGTCTGACAACAAAACTGCATGTTAAAGGGAAGTCACAGTAAGAAAAGAAAAGCCTTGGCCTGTGCTAGGAAGTCTGTCCAGTGACATGTGGCACGGGGATCCGACATGGATGTGAATGAGAAAGGACGGACAGGCCTAAGAAGCTGGGATACAGTCCAAGACCCTCTTGGCCTCAGGCTCAGCAAAAGCTCCTACTTGTTCTGAATTCAAGCCCATTGGATCCCATGGCGAAAACCTGGCATTTGAACTTATTTTTATTTCATTTACATATGATCAAACTTTACCCACAAAAATACAGACGCAGAGTACAAATAACTCTGCAGATCAGCATGTGGGAACATGTGGATCAAATAAAGTCAAGTTTGGGAGACAAGAATATGCAGATATTCAAGTGAGGGTCTCCTTGGGGGTGGTAGTTTCACAAACATTAATTGAATAGTTTCTGTGCTCTAGGATGTCTCCAGGCACCTGACGTTACCATCACACTTAATCCTCACAACAACTGCACGAGGTGAGAGTATTACCACAACTGAGGAATGGATACTATGATTATACGGTGCTATACTTTTCACCAAGGCACAGAGAAGTGAAGCAAGTTGTCTGGGCGGCACACGCAGCAAGCCCAAGTTTGAACCAGGATAATCTGACTCCGAGGCTACATTTTTTTTTTTGGGGGGGGGGGTAGGGGGACGGGGAGGCTCCTAATGAGCAAAGCAGCAGCTATAAATCTGGCTCTCCACTAAAGCAAAGAGGGGACTCGGTAAATGTCAGAGCCAGGTACAGAAATGCACAGCTTTGCTAAAACAGCAGCATCAGGAACAAACCCACAGCCCTCCTGCTTCTGACCGCTCAGCTTCACCTGTGGGCAGGACCTATAAGCTCCAATCAATGAACTATCAGTCTCCAGCAAATCATTTAAAGCCACCTATTTCCATGTCTTTATGAGGCCTATATAAACTACATTGGATAAGCCACCTGATATAGCCTAGAAAGGATGGGGTGGCTTCCACAGACACTCCCATCCCACCCCTTACTGGGTTGGAATGACAGCTCCATCACTCGGGGTCAGGACAACACAGCCCCTGCCTAGGGGTAGAGCAGCAGGCTACTGTTTCTCCTGCCAGTCAAGCTGTTCCAAACAGCAAACCTCAAGCAGCAACATGGCCCATTTGCCCCCTAGCTCCTGCTGGCTCCTGGCAAGCCCAGGATGGCTGCAAGAGCCCCAAAAAGTATTCAGCAGGAGAGAAAGCACTTAGGCTGAGGGAGGACAGACGTCAGAGTCTACCCCAGCCCCGCTGCTCCTGGCCCAGGACGTTCACCTGCCTGTGTGCCACCTGCCCTACCCACACACTAAGGGGGGTGGCCCAGAGCACAGCCTAGTAGTGAGGGGCACTGGGTGTCCTGGGGAACCTCCATCACAACCAAATGCCCAGCCCTCACCACCGGAGGCCCAAGTCAGAATATGATTTGGAGATACTTCCCGGCCGAACCTCTGGCTACAGAAACTGAAGATCCATCCCTGCTGCTCTGGCTTCTCTGGGGCAAAAAACAAGCATGCAGGCACCTTCATTGCTGCTTCACAGAAAGGAGAGCAGAAAGGGAGAAAGTCACATAACTCAGCTGGGATAGAGGCTGCTCTTGACTATGTTTGCAGGAAACTTCAGCAGAAGTTAATTTCGTCACATGATGTCTCCAGTCCTGGGGCGAGGGCTAGTGGGAAGCTCTGGGCCCTGAGGCTTCCTTGGAGCTTGTGGTACGGGGAATATGCACAATGATTTATACACACCCTTCCAAAAGCATCCCAGTTATTGGAACACTTAATCTCTAGAGTTCTCCTTGCAGTAACGATTCACGTATCTACAAATTAGGAGGCAGGAATCCTTAATTCTAGTCTGCCACTTTCCTGTTTTCTGGTCTACCTCTGTCCCTCATGCTAATTGCACATATTGGGCTTAGGATGCTTCCCCTTCAGCAACTCACGCCTCACAAGCTACCTGCCTTGCCAAGCTGCCCTCTCAGCTACTTAAGGGTACATAACAGGCTGATTGTAAAGATGGGCATTTTGGGGCTTCATTAGTACCGATGGGTCCTGTTTTCTCCCTAAGAAACCAACTATGACCAACTCAGCACACTGGTGGCCTCGCTTATTCAATCAACAAACACAGACTGCACACCTACTACACAGGAAGCACTAAGGAGACTCATGAAAAAGGCACAATCCCTAGGCTCTCATCTAATGTGCACAATGCAAGGGCAAATTTCAAAATAGTTAAGAGTAATTTAAATGTCTTATGACAAAAAATAAGTGAGGTGATGGTTATGTTAATCAGTTTGATTTAAGCATTCCACACCATATACCAAATCACTACATTGTGCCCCATAAATGTATACAGTTATGATTTTAATCAATAATTAAATGGCTCAACAGAGTAGAACGCCGGCCCCATATGCCAGGGGTGGTGGGTTCAAACCCAGCCCTGGCCAAAAACTGCAAAAAAAAAAAAAAAACAAAAAACTAAATGTCAAAAGTATTTCAGGGAATTGTTTTGGAAATGTTGAATTTTGGTTCAACTTCTTTTCAGATCTAATTAGATCATCATTGCTTTTGCCTATACAGGTACCTAGAAAAGCAAGGTCATCTCCTTAAGCCTTCATTTTTTCAAATTAGTAGAAATGGAAATCAGACCCCTGGAAATAGAGTATCAGGAAGAAGAGCAAACTGCGGGAAGACTTTCCCTGGGGGTCTCTTCTAAAGCTTTGTCTGAGAAAGGGCCCAAATGTGAAGGACCCAAGTGGGTGAAAGGGTGATGCGCTTTGGAGGAAGGAAAAAAAAAAAAAACTGATCTGTAGTCATGGTAACAAGAAACCACCAGTTTAGCTAATCAATGACAGCTCAGAACCAGTACACAGGCCTGTGACATCCCCATGTTTTTGTCAGCAGGCCGATCAACAACATACTTATCCAATGCCTTTGCTGACATCCACTCACTCCCACCTCCCCAAGCATGGACTTCTGGACTTTGCACTTCCCCAAGTCCTACCCAGGGGTCAGCTCCTAGCCTTGCTGAGAAAAATGGTCTACAAAGCAGAACCCTCTCACTGACATGACTAATAAATTCACCCTGTTGTTTCAAGTTTTTAGCAATGGTCTCTTTCTTGAGCATGAATCATAAAAACATTCTCCCCTGCCTTTCAGAGGACATCTCAGCCTAAGGATGAAAAGAGGGAATGCTCTTCAAACCGTTTTAGAAATGCTGAAATGAAATGCAAAAAAGGATCAGAATATGGGGACACACTGTGATTGGTTTCCCAAAAATTGTTACTGACGTTCCCAGTGCCATTTGACCTTGTTTCAGATATAATTTTAATACTTGTAATTATTGACTTTCAGTGATCACTGAAGATTTAAAAAGTTGCAAATAATATTGGGCAGGGAGAAAGTGAGTTACAAACTCAAACTCAACCAGCTCAGGAGCAACTCCTTCATTCCAGAAGCACAGGCCTCCAGTCCCAGCTACACAGTGAGCTCTGACAATGCCACTGCACTCTAGCCTGGGTAACCCACCTCTAAAATGAAACAAAACAAAAAACATAAGGAATTGAAGGGGAAGGGGCATGTGTATCATTAATGAGAATATAAAAAGCCACAGCCATCCATAGCAAATTTTCTCTGCAAGCGTCTGGACAGAAGAGATGAAATCTCTGCAATATTCCTGATATAATCAATTTTATTCTGATCAACTTGGATCAGGAACCATAGGAAGCAAAAAACAAAAACAAAAATAAAAACCTTTTCCCCACAGGCAAATGAAAATATGAGGGCATCTTCCCTAAGAAACTTGTCTGCCACATCAAGAAAAATATGGAAAGATCTGAACTATCAAAGAAAAAAGCGACAAAATGAATTCATTTCCAAAACTATTGTCCAGCACAGCTGTGCTGAACTCATTTACATGGCTATTAAATGGCCCTAATAAATATGAATATTGCACAACATAAAGCACATAAAAGATGCATGTTTGAAATATCAAAAAGTATCGAAAACAATAAACCCAGTAGCCCAAGGAACAGTGGTGACTTCAAATACATTGTTATTTTTCCCTCCCACCAGAAAGACAGTAAATTAGTGGACAATTATGAGAAGAATCTAAGCATTCTGAAAGCTAGTCATTAGTGGTACACAAACAAGAATAAATTTTCCAGTGCGAACAATAAGGGCCGGCTGTGATTTCATTACAAACCTGAGGCCCAAACCATGCTCACAGAAAGCAGCTTCACTCCGTGAAGCAAATGAACATTGTACTTCTCCTTGGGTCCTATGATTTCCCTGCAAAGCCAGTCGGCAAGTGGAACTTTTCCTCTCTGAGCTAAAGGTAAAGGATCCTTGGAAGGAGCTGAAGCAATTGGCTGTAACCAAAGGAACGGTGCTTGGCCTAAAATAGCCATCTTCCACTCTGTACCCCACCGCTCGCCCAATTCCTTGTGCCCCCAGAAAGTTTCCTAGAGTCCAGCTTCACTTCTCATCTATGTAGACAAAAACCAAAAAAGTCAAACTCAACCACCCCAGGAGCCAACTCCTTAATTTCCAGGAGAGAGGTGCACATTAACCTTGTCCCGCGAGCTCTATACACAATGAACAAAAGTCAAGTAGATACGGAAAAATTTTCAATCTGAAACCCCTCGTGGAGTTCCAGTGCACCACCGGGTTGGCCCCCCTGGGACCTACAGACACCACCACCACCACCCCGCCCCAGGTCAGACTTGCACCCTCAGTGAGAAACCATTTCTTGAAGAAAACACTAGGGATGTGGCTGGTGCCTCAGTTAGCGTACCATGAGCCCAAGCCCGGTCCAGACTATACCTGGAAGATGCTCTTCTGGGGTATGACAGGAGTCTCTATGCTGGAGACTGAGGCTCCAGGAGCTCCTGATGCTGTACAGGCACGATGCTCTGCCCCTGAACCTGGGCTGGCCTCTACTTCCTAGAAACACTAGGAACTTGAATTTGGGAAAGGCAGGAGTTTTTTGGTTTTTTTTTTTCCTCTTTGCAGGAACCCACCCAAAGCCTGAAAAAGAACGTTGACAGAAAAAGGAGGATGAAGGCTGCCAGCTCCCCGCAGGACAGAGCAGAACTTGTTAGGGGATGTGCAGACAAGAAACAGGAACTTCACAACACATAGATAGATCTATCCGTGTTGTTATCTTCCTGTAAAATAGTGAGTGCAAAGCTCAAGAGTCCTCAAAGGAGGCAGAGAAAAGCAGCATTCTATCACACAGACCAAAGAGAGGCTGGTCACAAGCACGAGCACGCACTTAACAGCCACCAACTCCAAATCTATTAGGAATAAGGGTTTCATTTTAGAAAAAAGGTCTTAAAGCAACTAGAAAACAAGATATACTACTACCCCCCAAATGGCTGTAATCACTCTTTTTCACCAATCAACATTAATTCTGCCATCCAATGTTTATAAAGATGGACTCCACTATACTTTTGCTACTGAAAACTTTGCAGAGAAGTGTACTTTCTGTGGACGGGGGTTGGAGACAGGGGTGATGGGTACCTGTCTCCAATGAGGAAAGAAAAAACCAGGTAGATGGCAGCCTCCCTCTATAAAAATAATCAGCAGTTAGACCTTGGGTGAGGAAGTTGACCTCAATTTCCTCATTTGGAAAAGAAAGGTACTAGGCCCAACCGCCACCGAATCCCTTCCCAGCCCGACGTGCTATCAAATCAGCGTGCAACTCCTCATTTACCACTAAGGGGTGTGTATGTGTTAAATACAAAGCAAACCAAAGTAAGTGGAAAATCCTTATTTCTTAGAGCTATAATGATGTAAATTGGGGCTCTGGTTCTGAAAATCCATCTCATACAGTAAATGCCAAGTTCATGAAAATAAATAATATCAAAGCTAAGTTATACGTTTTCTTTGTGAAGAATCTTTTTACTACCTGGAGCTAGAGTGACTGAAGCATCTGCACACAAATCCTATGACATGTGGAGTAAAACGCATGTATTTAATTCAAATTTATGAGGTGCCTTCTGGACACTGAGCACTACACCAGACGTTAGCTGAACATAGACCCAGACCCTACTCTCAGAGTTCAGATCTGGCAGAAGAGTTAGGAAAACTGTCACAAAAAGCAATCTCCCAGTAACAACAACAATAAAAAAAAGGTGTTCGTTATCATCCCCAAAGACTTTCAAACTACATTTAGAAATAAGACAATTACCCATAACTTTTACCTACTAATTCAACGTGCATGATGGCTCTTTAAAGTCTTCAGATGGTCTATTCATACATAAAAGTCTAAAGTTACAGTGACTTTTTCAATGGTCTTTGACTTCCTACTTCATCAAAATTAAATACCAGATACTAGTCGTAGCCTTCCTCTTTAAAATTTTCAGCTTAACTTTTCTAGACAGCCTTTCAACTTTTTTGAAATGTCTTGTACAGTTTCCCCTGAATCCTGATGTGATGCCAACCATTTTTCCCCCTTGAAATGATCAAATAAATCATCCTTCGTTCATGCTGTCTTTCTCTGACATCTCATCTCACCTGTTCATTAGTATCGTGAAGACAGCTCGATGCCTTTGTAAAATCACTGCTTCATACAAACACCTATAGATCACCTTTTCTAATGACACGTCCCTGCCATCAAATCAATCTACCAAGTCTCTTTACAACCTGTTGACTACATAACAGTCAGCATCAGCCACAGACAGTGGAATCTCTGGACATTTTGACGGTGGGGGGAGGACTTATTTATGATGACAGAAAGATCACATGAAAAAGAGGTCATCCGTCAAACACTCACAAACTAAGGGTCTCATTACACATCATCTCTTTGCGCAGGACCACAGACACCAAGGTCAGGAGCAGAAATCACAAAGGCTCTAAAAACAAAAGGGCCAAACCTTCTGCCAACCTTTTCTTCCCCCACCCAACACCAACCCCCTACTCCATCCGGCTAGCTCGTTCATCCTTTCCTGAATATCCAGGCTCATGCCCACCTCTACTCTAAACCTTCACTCTTGTTGCTTTCCTAACCTGAAATGTCCTATGCCTATTCTCCTCCAACTAACTACATCTTTCCCATTTCTAATGCTTGTAGACACACGACAATAATCAAAGCAGACCAGGGAGATCAGGGTTTGACTCCCACCCAGCTCGGCCACCAGCTGCTACATGGCCACTGGGTCAAACTGGGACTCAGTATCCTCACCCATAAATCCAGGATCACGGCGGACACTTCACAGGATAACTACAAGGACCAAATACGTGTAGTGACACCATGCCTGGCTTATGACAGTCTCTTGCCTCCTCCTAAACTGTACCACCTATAAGAATCCTTTTAAAGCCATTCTTGTTCCCACAATATGCTACCGTTTGCATTAGGGTTCCTCTATTGCAGATACCTTACAACTCTCAAAAAGATAAACTGCATGCAAATAGTTGGCTAAGTGAATCATTGGGTTTAAAAAATGATACAAAATCTTCTTTTCTAAGCTCCTCCCAATTGCTGTCCATTCAACACCATTTTGTTTCTGAGTCAGGTAAACAGGCCATAGAAACACCATTATTTTTCCTTCCTGCAAGGTATCATGACTATTATCTTCAACTGTGATTTTTCATGAAGCTGCCACAGTCTAATCACTGACACATTTGACAACGAAAACAAAAGGCCTACACAATTAAGCGGCAAATAGCAACATTCTCCCATCACAGCACAGTAGGGAGGTCTAACCAGGTGGGCAGGACAAAACTAACATGTAGCATAATCAACACCAACAAGGGCTCTGTGGGAGTGACTAGGACTTGAGATGTACATGCAGAATGATCTCACAGGGATGTGACTTTTCTGAATTAATCAGGAAAAAGGAAGAACCTACCAGCAGTGTTTCCAAAAGCCTGGGCTACCTTAACTCAAAACTTGTGCAGACTTTCTATGTGTGACAGGACTAAACTATTTCTTGAGTGTTCACAAATGAACCCCGTGTTACTAGACTCATCCATACAGAAACAGCATGAAAATAAATGGCTACATCCTTATGTTGTCTATAAAAACACTAAGACAAATTCCAATTATTTACAGATCTTTCATAAACTGATTTTCTGGATTTGGAAAACTACTTTTTCCCATCACTAACTTACTTCAAGTAATGTTTTTTTGAAAAATGTAAATTTCTAGAAGAATGGGAGTTTATATTACATAAACCTCGAACAAAATCATACCTGCTACCCAGAGTGCCTGCTGCTCCTTCTCTCAGAAAGGTACTCAAAGTGCTCAGTGCAAGCTGAGAAACAGCCCTTGAGTCAAGAAAGAAATGGTGCCTCTCCCAAAGACCCACAGTGGGAAAGGATGATCCTCTCTTGAGCCGCCCCACAGGAGTTCACAGCTCTTTACTTCTGCTAAGACAGCATTATCATAATGCTACAAAAGTGCCAAAGAGAATTGTTTTAATAAACAGAGTTTTCATGCTCATAAGAAACCTGAACACAAGCACTTGATTCTATTAGCTAAAGTACCTGCAGCTAGCAAAGGATTCACAGTGGAATGGAGCCACATGCTGCTATTTCAAAAACTGACATCACTGGCACTTAAAAGATTGAATTCTCAAACACTTTCAGCTCCAGAGAAGCCGCTCCCAGTCTAATTAGAGCTATCCATGTAAGATTCTGGAACTATAAGTGTGCTGTAAACAATTTTTACTGCATAATACGACTGCATTTCTCAACTGGGGGTTAGGCCACTCAACAGAATCGTAATTATGATTGCAGATCACCTGGGAAAAACCCAGTATGCATTAGAAGTCTCAATGTCAGCCTGCTTTAAAGTACAAACAGTGACCAGGCCTGAACAAGAGACTTCCTTTGGAGACTTTCTTCTGAGTCTGGTTAACAATTATTGTATGTAAATGAGGCTTCTCAAGATACCTGTGAGTAATCTAAGTCTTTCTTCATCATGTGATTTCACATGAATCGTATTAGTAAACCCTTTGCATATAGATAAAAATTGAGTCCAGCCTCTCTGAATTGTCAAAATACACAAATCTGTAAATACCAAATAATCAAAGATTTCTAAATATGGGGTCAAAAAAATGTCAAGCACATTTTTACTGTAGTCTGTAAAAGGTTGCATCAGGTGGGAATCCGACATAAAGAAAGAAATAGCTTCATTACAGCAGAAAGTCCTCCCTGCTCTCTGGCCAGAAACCGTATTTTAGTATCATGAGTAAAATGAAATTCCACTAGAAACTCTCAACAATTTTGCAAACTAAGCCCAGAGTTCTAACAGTACTTCTTTCTCTGCAATAACACTTTTTTTTTAGACGGAGTCTCAAGCTGTCACCCTGGGTAGAGTGCTGTGGCATCACAGCTCACAGCAACCTCAAACTCTTGAGCTCAAGCCATTCTCTTGCCTCAGCCTCCCAAGTAGCTGGTACTATAGATGTCCACCACAATGCCTGGCTTTTTTTTTTTTTGGCAGTTGTCATTGTTGTTTAGCAGGCCCAGACAGGGTATGAACCCTCCAGCATCGGTGTATGCGGCTGGCACCCTCACCACTGAGCTACAGGCGCTGCCTACAATAACACTACTAAATTCAAGATTACTACAAATAATACAACTACCATTTAAAAAATACAGTGCAGTGGAATATAAAAATGATTTGACATGGAATCTCACGTCCTCTGTTGCATGATGATGCCAGTAAGGGCAGGACTGGCTATGGTAAGTCTGCAGGCTGGCGTTAGAGTGAGAGTGTCTACTTTAGAATTACTGAATAGAGCCCCAAAGCCAATGAAAATCATCACTGCCTTTCTGGGCATTTAAAACATTTTAAAACTGTAGTTCAGTGGGTAGGGTGCCAGCCACATACCCCAAGGCTGGTGGGTTCAAACCCAGCCTGGGCCAGCTAAACAACAATGACAACTACAACAAAAAAATAGCCAGGCATTGTGGCAGGCACCTGTTGTCCCAGTTACTTGAGAGGCTGAGACAAGAGAATCACTCAAGCCTAAGTTTGAAGTTGCTGTGAGCTATGATGCCATAGCGCTCTACCGAAGGTGACATAATGAGACTGTCTAAAAAAAAAAAAATTTAAAACTAACATGCTTTTATGGCATTCCTTTAACTTTTTTATATATTTCACATGCATTCATCCAATAATATCCAACAATTATTTATTGAGGGTTTGCTCTATATCCTAGGTGCTAAAGATATAGTTGTACAAATCAAGTCCCTGCCTCGTGGGTTTTACATTCTCATCATAACCCACCAAGTAATTACAGACTATGCTGTACTGAGTTTTTGAAAACCCACAGCATCCTACCACCTTCAGGAGTCCCAGAACTACAGGTTCACAATGAGGAAGTAAAGTGAGTATTATGGGCTCAATTGTGAGCTCTTTCCACCTAAATTTCTCTTTTGTGGTATGCCAACATTTGTAAGTTAAACTCCTAACCACTAGCACCTCAGAATGTGGTCTTACTTAGAGACAGGGCCCTTAAAAAGGTAATTAAGTTTAATGATATTATTAAAATGGACCTTAATACGATGTTGATTGGTGTCCTAATAATTAGGACACAGACAGGCTCAGAGGGAAAACTCCATGAAGACAGAAGGAGAAGAGGGCCGTTCACAGGCCAAGAAGGGAAGCTTGCAAAGAAACCACCCCCAGGGCAACACCTTGATCTCAAACATCTAGCCTCCAGGATTTTGAGAATGTAGATTCTTCTTGTTTAAGCCGCCCAGTCTGTACTACTTTGTTATAGCAACCCTAGCAAACTGATGTAGTGGGCTGAAAAGGAAAAGTAGAGGAAAAGGAATTTTAGGGATATCCTTCCCTGGAATGCTAAAAACCACTCAACAGAGCTGCCAAAAAAAAAAAAAAAAAAAAATGTAGCTCCTGCATTTTGATGTTGATACCAATTGATAATAGCAGCAGGTGGTAAAAGTGAAATGGACTGAAGCTGGCTCCTAACACAGCTCTCCCTACCCTCCAAGGAGCCCATGAACTCTGCAACAAAGCCCCCCAAAAGCTAAAGTCTCATTTTACTTTTCCACCTCTCTAAACTACTCAACCAAACCTTTTAGTTTCACTTCTCTTCCTCCTAAATAAAGCAGAAGACCATTTGCATGGGGATGAAGTGAAGAAGCATTCAAATAAGCAATTTTAAAATTTATTGTGCAATAAAGTTTGGACTGTGCCACCAGACAGGCATCTGCTAATTTAGGACCTCAGAGGATTTCCGCTTCCCATTACAGCATAAAAATAATGTGTTATCAGTAAGCTAGTAGACATGCTAATCCCTTCTTTGTTCAGGGTTAATTTCTCTTTTAAAGAGGAGTCTGAAACTCTAAAATGGGGAAGAACGTGGGGCACAATGACATCACTGAATTCCAGGACTTCAGGACAAAGGAGAGTCTTTTTTTCAGTATCTTCTTGGTACAAAATTGCTCTCAAAATGATAAAAGCCTGTGTCAAAATAGCCAGTCAAAAGTCCTCCAAATAAATGTCTGCTCTTCCCTCTTACTACAAATGCTCCTTAACTGACAATGGGGTTACATCCCAGTAAACCCATCATAAACAGAAAATATCTTAAGTCAGAAATTCATTTAATACACTTAAGTTGCCTGACATCAGTTTCACCTAGTCTACGTTAGAACACTTATATGAGCCTACAGTCAGGAAAAAGTCATCTAACACAAAGCTTATTCTCTAATAAAATGTGAAATATGTCATTTCCTGAATACTATACTGCAAATGAAGAACAGAATGATCATATGGGCACTTGAAGTACAATTTGTACTGAATGTGTAGCGTTTCTCACCATCATAGTTGAAAAACCATTAAGTTGAAGCATCCTCTCTCCCCAAAGTTTAGAAAAAACAGATACTTCCCCATCTGTAGGAACACACCCACAGACAGAGGGACGGTCTTTTCACGGCTCAAAAAAAATAACGAGGACCTGTTAATGTTTACCATGCATCTCTGTAGCTCAGCAGGCTTAATAAATGAACAAAGAAGTGAAAGAGTAAAAATGGAGTCAATCATCTCCCAAGATTTTTTTTATTTTGGAAATGGGGTCTCACTTTATTGCCCACAGTAGAGTGCCATGCCGTCACAGCTCACAGCAACCTCCAGCTCTTAGGCTAAGGCGATTCTCTTGCCTCAGCCTCCCAAGTAGCTGGGACTACAGGCGCCCGCCACGACGCCCAGCTATTTTTGTTGCTGTTGTTGCAGTTTGGCTGGGGCCGGGTTTGAACCCACCACCCTCAGTATATGGAGCTGGCGCCCTACTCACTGAGACCCACAGGCGCTGCCCCATCTCCCAAGATTTCTATTTTGGTCTTCAAGACTTTATTAAAAACTTGCTCAGTTGCAAGTAGGAAATTTTCTCAGAGCCTTTAGTACTCATTAACTAACAGAAACATGCGAGCTATCCTCAACGTCTCCAACAAGCCTCATCCTTGCTTAACTCCTGTGCATCCTTCCAAAAGAAGACATTGCCTCAACAAAAGACAGTGAAACTCAGGCTCACCAGAAGTTCATGGAAGTGTGGGTCGACCCAGCTGCACTATCCACACACTCCAACCTGGCTAATTTGGGGAACTGAAAACGCAAGCGCAGTGTGTAAGGTGGCTGTGCAGGCCAGTGTGCTCCACATCCCTAGTATGGGAGAAGAAATTTAAAAAAAAAAAAAAAAAATGGAGTAGTTTTTTAAAATCTCAACCACATGCATTCTGGGGACTGTGAGACAAAGAACAGTCTGAGCTTTATTTATGCTTTTTCTTTCTATCAGGAAGAGAGCAATATTTAAATTTGAATTCAACAGAGGAATATATATTCCTACCAAAACAAGTCATGCTTTTCATCTTCCACTACCTAAGAGGCAGCCAAGCAAAAGACTAAAGCTGATCGCTAATAGGTAGCTGTGCCTGTGCAGCACCACAGGAGGCACAAGGGCCCTGCATACCCTGGGTGGTGGCCATTAAGAAAAGAGACAGCAGGAGCTCCCCGCAAGTGCATGTGATAAGGACGTGCTCAACCTAAAATCCTGAGCTCAGAGCAACTGCAGAAAGAGACTCTCCACAAGTCACAACAGCCCAACATAGTCCTCGCAGCCCTGGAATGGGTGGGCAACCCAGGACAGGAGCAACAAGTCATCATCCAGGTAAAGCTGAATTCCTCTGCTGCACCTGTCTAGGGTTTCAGCAGTTCTTCAGAGACCACAGTTCACACTCCAGCCAGACTATTACACAGCATTGGCACAGCAGGTATCTGCAATTATACTTAGGTTCAATGATACAGTGAACTCCAGTAAACTTCACCAGGGATTTACTTCTCTTCAGTTCATCTTTTTATTGTCTTTAATGTTCCAGAATCTCTTCCACTTCTGTGACCTGTGGACAGAGTGGATCTCAGATAAACCACAGTGAAGTTCTTGGCACCAGCAGTGGGCAGGTGACACTCAGGAGCGTTGGACATCAAATAACAGGAGAAAGCAGGAGGTCCCGCAGTCTTGAGAGTCAGGCTGCCAGGATTCAGATCCCAGCACTTTTTTCCCCCCTATAAGGTGGCTTGTTCAACTGTTTTGCTGTCTGCTTCCTCTTCTCTAAAATGGGAATAAAACAGTGACATTTGCACACGGCATTCCCCCAGCCATCCCTGCCGCAGTACACTTTTCTGCTATCTTTGTCTCTGCTCCCACCTTGGTCCAGTCCATCAGGTGAACATAGGGAGTTGCTCTAAAGATTCTGCTCTCGCTTTCTGCAGAGTCCATGCCCCACTCTTTCCTGGGGGTCTACTCTCAGCTTTTCAGGACACTGGCTGCCCATTCTGCAGGGCTCCAGGACCCTGTTGCCCATACAGTGGTCACCTGCAGCACCTGGCCTATTATTCATCTCAGTAAGAGCACATAACAGTGGTGGAAAACAAGAATGCTCTCAAAAACCTGGCAGTTTGGTTTTAAAGCCTCTGGCCTCTGCCTTTGGTGTTCCTGAATGAACAGCTCAGGACTTTCAAAGCTACCTTTGGGCCAGAGGTTAATAATTTACAGCTGAGCAAGTGTAGGTAAACTGCCACTTCACACAGCAAGCTTCTAATCTCTTAGGGATCACTGTGAAAATCACAAAAGGCATTTAATTCAAATGTGAGCCAACTCAGAATCAACCCCATGCTAATTTGACAAAGACTGTTCTAGCCAAAGGAGGTTCTTTTCTAACTTGTTATTTTATAAATGAACAAAATTTAAATTCAGTGACAGCATCTTTTATTTCAATCATGGTTAAATATATAATATTATGTTTTTGTTCGTTTTTGCCATTTTTGGCCGGGGCCAGGTTTGAACCAGCCACCTACAATACATGGGGCCAGGCACACTACTCCTTTGAGCCACAGGCACCACCCTAAATATATAATATTATTGAACTTAAAGTCAGCAGAGATTACATAGACTCCATGATGAAATACAGGTGATTTGTTCTTTGAAAAAGTTTTTTTTAATTACTGATTATAAATGTAAACTAAGCACATCTTAGAAAACATGGAAAAATGTGGAATAGCATTATATGATTTGTTCTTTTAAAAAGTTAATTTAAATTACTGATTATAAAGTAAACCCGACCTCATTTTCGAAAATTTGGAAAATGTGGAATAGTATTATATAAAGAAAAAAAACTACCCCTTACACCAGCACTCAGAGATAAATGTCATTATGTTGGTATATTTCCTTCCAGTCTTTTTTCTGGGTATATTTAAATATATTTCCAGCATGGTCTACAGACATTTGTGTTCCGTCATTTTTTCTTAACATTAAACTATGCCACCAATTAGTCTTTAAAAAACATAATTTCTAGTACCTTCATCATATATCATATCCCAGGAGACCACAATGCATCAAACCAACCCTGCCTCATTCTATTGCCTTTTGCACAGTGCCTGTTCACAAACTATGATATCTGCTTGAACCACATTGTCACACAAACAGAAACCAAGCAGAATTAGTAGCAAAAGTTCTAGAAGTCTAGAACAGCTACCAAGCTGGAGAGAGAGAGAAAGAGAACCAGAGAGACAGACAGAGAGCGAGCGAGCACAAATGAACATCCTGGGTTACGTGCATGTGAAGCAAAATGTGATGCTGCGATATAACAAATAAATATTTGGTCTCTGTCCTTGGTTCTTGGCATAGAGCTCCTGAAATCCTTGAAGTTACACAGAGACACTATGGGAATATTTTTGTTCTAGTATTTATGCTTTGACCCCAGTTCCTGACACAGAGCTCCTAAGACCTTTGTAATTTCTTAAGTGATAAGACTAACGCTGAGTTCTTAAATCCCTTTGAATTTTTTAGGTGATAGGAGTATCTCTTGTTCTAATAATGTGATTCTTGGGGGGCTCCTGAGATTCTGCTAAGAGAATCAATCCCATTCTCTGACCTCTGGAGAAGGAGGATGAACCAAAGATTGAGTTGATCGTCAATGACCAATGACGTAATGCTAACGGGTGTCCAACCTTTTTTCTTTTCTGCCACATACTGGAAGAATAAGAGATGTCTTGGGAGACACATTAAATACACAAGCACCAAAAAAAAAAAAAAAAAAAAAACTTATGACCAAAATATCTGACACCACAAATAAACCAGTCCTCCAGTAGTCTGCAGGTGGCCTATGGGCCACAGGTTGGACACCCCATTATACTCAATCATGGAGAGCTTCCTGGTTGCTAAGGAGCCAGGAGGGTGACACACCTGGAGAGGGCATGGAGGCTACACACCCATTCCTACAAGCCTTGTCTCTGGTTGTCTATCTGTATCCTGTGTATTATCCCTTATAATAAACCAACCAGCAAACATATATGCGTGTTTTCCTATTTTGTGAGCTGATCTAGCATATTAACCAGACCTGAGAACAGGGTCATGGGAACCCCAAGTTAGAGGTGGTTAGCCAGAAGCACAGGTCACAACATAAGTATTGAGATTTGCCCCTAAAGGGGCTGGGCAGTATTGTGGGACTGAACCCTTAACTTGTGGGACCTGATGCTATCTCCAGGCAGACTGTGTCAATATTGAATTGAGTTAAAGGACACAGCTGGTGTCTGCTGGATAAAACCCTCACATGTCTAGTGTCAGAAGTGTTGTGTTGAATTAGCCAGGCATGGTAGCACACACCTATAGTCCCAGCTACCAGGGAGGCTGAGAAAGGGGGATCACTTGAGCCCAGAAGTTTGAGGTTGCTGTGAGCTACTATGATGCCACAACATTCTAACCCAGGCAATAGAGCAAGACCCTGTCTCAAAAAAAAAGGATAAGTAACGTGTTGTATTGAGTGGAAGTAAGAAAAATAGTGTTTCCCATCTCTAAGAGTTGATGTCTGCTGGAGAATTGATCGGTTCTCGGTACAGAGTAATCCCCACCTGCACCAGTTCTGATGACCACAGGTGAAGCTCTGTATTGAGTGGAGACTAGGGAAGATACTATGGTTTTTTCCATATCTCGTATAGACAGGGGAAGGGAGACATAGTTTCATAAAATCATTAACTCAAACATGGAACACATCCACTTGCTACTAAAATAAGTAAGTAGGACCTGAGAAATTCACAAAATAAGGATATCAGAAAGCAGACCCAGCAAGAATCCCTACAGCTGCTTATGGAGCCAACTGGTCTCATCAGCCCTCAGGTGTGAACTCTCCAATTTTGTAGAGCAGCAGTTCTCAAATGCTGGGCTCAGGACAAATACTCTGTTATTTTCCTTGAAGTGATATGCTAACTTCATCCATTTTAAAGAAAACGTCTGACAAATGCCCAATCTGGATAACTGTGATTTATCTCTCGGTCACTGTTTTAAGTAAAAGTGATGTTCCATGTTCCCTGAGAGAAGTGGCTAGTGCAGCTCATTACTCAAAAAGAAATCACCAAGCCTCTCTTCCAAAACTCCGTCTGAATGTAGCAGGGGCACTCGACATGCATTTGCCATTTTATTATAAAGAATATTAAAAAACACATAAAGAGTCAAGGTTTAATTAAATTAGTTGCCACTGCTTCATCAAGGCTATTTGTAAGTGAAACTGATGTCTTTCTCTCTATAACTACAAGCAATTTGTGGTAAAGATCAGGACCCACTGCTGTGGCTTAGAGGACATGAGCGGTTTGGCCCATCTCGGCTTTTGCACTATCAGGGGAAATGTCCACACAGTGAAAATCGCAAAAACAACAACAACAACAAAAAAAAAAAAAAAAAAACCTAAGTAGTACGATGAAAATAGATTTGATCCTAAAGTCCCTTTGAAAGGGTCTTGTAGACTCCCATACTTTTGAGAATTGCTGTCCCAGAGGGCAGGAAAACTAAAATGACTTCAGGATGAACATCCACTGTTTTATTTTTACAATACAGAGATAATCTTGAAACAGTTAAGTGTGTCAAAAAGACCAAAGCTTGCTTTAAAGAATTCTCAACAAGGGTGGCTCCTGTGGCTCAAAGGAGTAGGGTGCCAACCCCATATGCCGGAGGTGGCAGGTTCAAACCCAGCCCTGGCCAAAAACTGGAAAAAAAAAAAAAAAAATTCTTAAACAATAATCCAACAGAAAATACTAATTCTATGCAAACGCCAGTCATATGGGATCCGGGGAAAGCATTTCCAAGCCAAGCCACAGCAAAGCCCAGTCCACAGCAGAACACACATCTGAAAAATCATTTGCTGGTCAAGTTCCAGAGTCAAACCTCCTTAACAATGTCAGTGAATGGACACAGATTAATACAACTGCCCTTCAAAACCAAAAATAACAATGTATGTGTTTTTAGAGCTAAGGTGCATTCTATTAGGGTATTTAACAATTCTAGCAATCGTAAACTATCCCTAGACCAGAAAAATGAATAACTTAGTACAGTTTTCCATAACAAGCAACACAGACTAGCCTTTCTGAGTTTCCATTTGTGAGGTCATTCATGAGATGTTAAATTGTGCTGGGAAATCCTTTTGCAGTGCACACAGTGTTCATGATGTACAAATATTCCTCTATAAAGAAAAAAATGTATCTCCAAATAATGAAGATACAAATGATTTTCTTTAATCCAAAAAAAAAAAAAAAAGAAAGAAAAAAAAAACCCTCTTGGTATTGCCTATAAAATTAAAGAGAAATTCCCACAGCAAAAAAATTCATGAATATATTTGCTATAAACTTTTGTGAAAGAGACTTGGGAGACCCTGACCAGCCCTCACCCTCAGTCCTGCCCGGCACAGCACCAGTACATAGGAAGGCACCAGCTGGTACTCACGATTAAATGAATGAATAAACAAATGAATAGCTGAACAAAGTTAGATGACCACAGTCAAACCATAAGACCCGCCAACTGCGTCTGATTTCTATGTGGAACCCTCGGAATACTGGGGGCTTCAGAGTGTATTTACTTTAAATGGATTGGAAAGCACATATCTATCCAAGTACAAACCTGCTCTCAAATACTGAATTTTTTGAGACGTCAATAATTTCTAATATGCTGAAAGAGGGAAAGGATACAGGGTATTGAGCTACAGGGAAGACTGATGCAGGCAACAAGCACTGGCTTCCCCAAGATTTCCTCACCCTAGCAAAATGAATCATCTTTATTATAAACTATAATTTATTAATGGAACAGTGTATACAGGATTCCAAGACAAGAAGGGTGCGGCTAGCTTTGTGTGCAATGGAGAAGATGCAAGATACACGTTCCAAGGCCTAGTGGAACGATTTTCAACGGGAGAACTGAAGGAAGGAGGGAAGGCAGACCCTTAACCTTTTCTGCCCCCTTCTCTCTACCCCGCCCCACCCCAAGTATGTTCCATCTCTCAGGAGTGGACATCACAGTATTTTCTAAACTCCATCCAGCCTTCACATGTCAGGGCTAATTCATATACTTCCCCCCACACAAAAAATAGGATTTTCTGATAAGTGACAAACACTATTTCAATCAAGAGTGCTACACTTCCCACATATCGACCCAAGTAACAAGCAGCAAATTAACTGATTTGTTCTCAACCTTCCCTTTCTCTGCCCTCATCACTGGTAAAGATAAAATGCAATGATGATTTGCACTAAAAATGGATAAAGTAGGACTACAAAAGGTAGAAAAATCAAAACAAAATGCAAAATTAAGTTAACAGAGGATGAGCTCCTCCCTCTTGGGCAGGCACATCAAGACATACTACACATGTGCTTTAACACCCAAGTTTGATTTTAAGTCATGGATTCAAACCATTATTTGACACTGATCAAATGTGTTCCCTCATTTTTACAAACTAGTTTTCAAAGCTCATAATATTAAAATGTTTGACAACCTCAAGACTAAAATAATGCCCTAAAATGCAGTGATCTGAATAAATTATTCCATTACAAAGGTATAATTAACTGAGAATCTATGAAATATAGTCAGTGCAATCTCTTCACTAGAAAGTCTTTTAAAATGCTGAAGGATTAGATTGGAATTCTTTTGTTTCCAAATATTTTTAATATTGCACAATTTCGTTTTATCAGCAAATAACATGACATCAACCTATAGTTGTCTTTGACAGCCAGTGTTGATTATAGCACGCTTACCAGTAAATCTTACTTATGCCGTATTATCATCCCTCTACCCAAATGAGGCACAGAAAGTGAATTAGTGTCAATGCCAATTTCTATAAGACATAATTGAGCGTAACCTTCTTGGAGGTATGAGTGGTTCTAATAACAAATTACATAAATGCTCAAATCCCTACCCAGCCTCCCAACCTATTTCTCCTCTTCTTTCTTTTTTTTTTTTCTTCCTTGAGACACAGTCTTACTCTGTTGCCCTGGGTAGAGTGCTCTGGCATCATAGCTCACAGCAACCTCCAACTCTTGGGCTTAAGTGATCCTCTTGCCTCATCAGCCTCCCAAGCAGCTGGGACTACCAGTGCCCACCACAAGGCCCAGCTAGTTTTTTTCTATTTTTAGTAGCAATGGGGTCTTGCTCTTGCTCAGGCTGGTCTCATACTCCTGAGCTCAGGTGATCCACCTGCCTTGGCCTCCAAGAGTGCCAGGATTACTGGTGTGAGCCACAGTGCCTGACTCCTACCCAACATATTTCAAAAAGATGAATTTCAGCTTTTAAATTAACAGTGAATTAACTGCTTATCCCTTATATATATCTAAGAAACACAGGGAAAATGCGTACCTATGTCAAAGACAGAATGGTGCCTGCAATGTTTAAGAATATAAGCACCATCAGCCCTCACAAGTTAGAAAACTATAAACTTCTGTTACTGCACCATAAAACGCAACACTTTCCACTAATATATAAATTTAACTGTAAGGAAGAGAAAAAAAAAACCTTTTTTTTTTTTATAACATTCTTCAGAGTTGCAGAATCGTACAAACTTCAAATGGGAAGATCCAAACTATATATTCTCAGCCCAGCACAATTCCTGGATGTGTTTAAGTGCAAATAAATAATATATACGGATAAAACAAACAGATGAATAAAGAAGAGACAACTCGAGACTCCAATTCATAAGTTTAACTCATACTTCAACAGGGTTCTCACTGGATAAGCACAAAATTAGTGGTGCTGAACCTAACCAATGGCATAAAAATATTAAAATCCAGGCTTTTGTAAGTAATGAAGACTGTCTGGAGGTCACATGGGAAAGGCTTTCAGAAATGCAATCATTTTCTTGAAATTAGATTTCCTGGAAAGGAGTGTCCTCTACAGAAAGAGCTGCCAAGAATCCACAGTCCATTAAAAGCAGATATGAGCTCTTTTCTCCGGGCGTGTTAAAAAACAGGTGGAAAAGCAAGAAGACAGCTGGCCCTTTATATTTTGACCTACCTGGGATCAGGCTCCAACAACCCAAAGTAGTCAATCCAAAGGATCAAAGCCATTTTTAAAATTATAAATTCTAATTGTCATCCAACTTCAGCACACCAGGTGCATATCCAACAAATATCTTTTCTCTGACATTAAAAAACTTGGAACAGCTACAACACTTCAACGAAGCTGACTGGGCAGCAGTTTTTGCCCTGCCATAGACTCCTGGCAAAAGAAACTGTATATTTTCCAGGCATGATATAGAAAGTGATAATCAGCCACCTTGGAACCAGTTCAATTTTGGATTCCAACTAGACCCTTCGGTGACCCAGTCAAGCCTTTTGTTCATGGAATGTCGTCAGCATCTGTACAATGGGGAGATCTGTACAAAGAACTTTGGGAGTATCTGATGAAACTTTCTAGAGCAAGTCACCTTGATAAAGAGACTACACCCACAAAGAAATCACACTTTTAATCCAAAGCTGCCTTCCCCTCCATCTTTTTTAATGGGAGATCTAATTTAAAAAATGAACAAGAAATCAATGTTATTGAAACCCAGAGGCAAATCTCTGTTATCCTGTTTTCTTAGACATCTATAGCAAGCGCTCTGAGGTGTGTATGGCAATTGGCAATCATTCTAATGGGCTGCTGCCAGCTCTCATCACAACCCACTATCTCAAGGGATGACAGAGCAAATTGGGGCAGGCACTCACATCTGACAGCTGGCTGGAAGGGAAGGAAGCTGCATTTCTTTCTTTCTTTCTTTTTTATGAAGAGGTAACAATAATGTATTCCATTCTTCCTCCACATCAACTTTAATAATTGTCCACAGGAAGCCCCTGAAAGGAACAGAGCCAGAGGAGACCTGGCCGCCCAGCACACTGCATCCTCCCACCAAAATACTTGATTATTTCAAGTAAAAACACAACACCCCCCCCCCCCCCCAAAAAAAAAATCACCAACGAAGAGCACAGATAGCCATCTGCCAGGAACTTTCAACCTTCCCTTTTCAGGCATTAGTACCTATTGAGAAGGATTAATTTTCCATGTAAAGGAACAGGGGTTACATTATTGGATTACAAACCCTTAGAGAAATATGCTTCCCCTACCAGGACTGTCTACATTTACATTTTAAAGCCAACCAAATCTTTAAACATCTACTCTAACTGTGAGATTCAAATAGCATTTACATAAAGGGTTGGGTTTGGTTTTTTTTTCTTCCCTATTATTAATGAATATGCAGTAACAGAAAACTGATGCTGCAAGATCTAGCAGTGACACTAAATACAGGTAGATGTTTTCCATGTGAAGTGACAGCTGGACCTGGTCCAGAAAGCATCACAAGAGGAGTGGACAGCTCATGGGTAAATCCAAGGAAAACAGAGTAACAGCCCCAGCTCGATGCTGCCGTTGCCATGCGCCATTTCAGGAAAATGAGAGGTGAGCAGCAAACCCAGCCTTAAGTAGTGACACCTTAAGGACTGTGTGTTCGCCAGTTGTGAAATCCCCCATGGCCTTCAGGCAGCTCTTCATTTACACACCAGCCCAGGCACCAGAACCTGGGGAGTGCACAGTATGTGCCACTTCAGCAAAATGACCAGAGACCAACATGGAGATGATCACAGGACATCGCCATTGTCTACGTCCCCTCTTGATCCAAGAGAAAGGGACAGGCCGAAATCCCGGGAAGAGGCTCTTTCAACCCCACCAAGCAGGCCTTCCAGCTCTGCCTATGATATTTGGGTAGTGAGAATAAAATGAATAAGTTCAGCAATTCTTGAATGTCACTGCTGCTGAGGGCCAAGTTTGCTGCCAAGGACAAACTTGCCACTAACTTCTTGTGGCCTATCCACAGCAACCTACCAAAAGTAAATAAATATATAAACACTAAAAATATTACACAATTGCGCTTGGCACTTTACACTGCCTAATGGTACAGGGTATTATCAGAGGAAGCTGCTGCTGCCCGCCCAACCGCTGCATTCCCCCCGGAATCAAGAATAGGATATAGCCACCTTGTCGGGATTATTTGAAAGTTAACAATGCCAGACTCAGAGACTTCCACAGAGGCTTTTCTACTAAAACAAGTGAAAACTACCCCACACACTGCCTGGTCATCTCCTAGCACCAGATATTATCATTGAGTCAATGAATATTCATCCGTCTCCTTTCACACCAGTGTGTGAAACAGAGACTGCAGCGCTCAGCCTGAGATTCAGGGTAAAGGATTCGGGGTAAAGGTTGGTGCTTGCCTCCAGCCTCCAGCCTCCAGATAAAAAACAGCTGGCTGACTTTTTAATTCTTCTGTCCCTCCATCATTACAGAGTGTAAATAGCTTAAGAAACACAGCCGCAGGCCTTGAACTATAAACAAAGGACTCTTCCCTAGAATATATCTTATCCCCTATTTGAAGAACTGAAATTCAACAACTTGAATAAATAAAATAATAAGGGAATCTGCTGGATCCACTGAAAAGCAATGCTTACTTATTCACATTTATTGCGTTCCATTTCTCCATGCATTACATTTAAAATTCTGGGTTTTTTTTTCTTTAATCACATTTTTTTTTTTTTTTTTTTTTGTAGAGACAGAGTCTCACGGTACTGCCCTCGGGTAGAGTGCCGTGGCGTCACACGGCTCACAGCAACCTCTAACTCTTGGGCTTACACGATTCTCTTGCCTCAGCCTCCCGAGCAGCTGGGACCACAGGCGCCCACCACGACACCCAGCTATTTTTTTGTTGCAGTTTGGCCGGGGCTGGGTTTGAACCCGCCACCCTCAGCATATGGGGCTGGCGCCCTACTCACTGAGCCACAGGCGCCATTATTGGAAACTAACATTATGCTGCAAAGCTCTATCGCTTGAATTGTTCATAAATGGATTTACCGCTACTGCTGAGTTCCCTAGAAGAGCGTATCATATGTATGCATGTTGCTCCGTCTCCCCAACCCAGAGCAGTAATAAAGACGTTCCCTCGTCTACATGTGCCCTCCTGCAGAGAGCCAGGTAGTTATACCTGAAAAATCTTTCACCGAAATTGCTTTAATGGGTTCTAAGTAAAACACTACTCCTAGTAATTTATTTTTCCATTTGATGGGCCAAGGATTTGAATTATAGCTCTCAGGGTAAATTCATAAATAAACCATACTAGCACCTTACTCGGGAGTTATGATGCAAAATGAGCTGCAGGCGTCTATCTGCTCATTGTTGCAGCACACCTGCACAAGATCTGTGAACGTGTGTAAAGGTCAGAAAAATCATCCAAGGTACGCACCTCCCTGTCTCCCCATCAAACCAGGGTCAGGAACAACAGCTCCTTCATGGGCTAAACTGGAATACAGGTAAGTTCCAGAAGGCATGACAAGCTTCTTAGATTTTAAAACATGTAATGTTAAGCCGTATGGCAACAATTTCAACATGTCCCCAGTATAAGACTGGGGCGGTGCCTGTGGCTCAGCGGGTAGGGCGCCGGCCCCATATGCTGAGGGTGTCGGGTTCAAACCCGGCCCCGGCCAAACTGCAACAAAAAAATAGCTGGGCATTGTGGCAGGCGCCTGTAGTCCCAGCTACTTGGGAGGCTGAGTCAAGAGAATCGCCTAAGCCCAAGGATTTGGAGGTTGCTGTGAGCTGTGTGACTCCACGGCACTCTACTGAGGGCGATAAGGTGAGACTCTGTCTCTACAAAAAAAAAAAAAAAAAAAAAAAATGGGACGAGTGCTATTGTTTAAGTCCCTAGACTGTTAAAAACAGTAACAAATGTAGCAGGGTGAAGTCTCCATGAGACAACAGGGCTAAAATAACAGAATGCCACATACTCAACAACAGCTCAAAACTTGAGAGTAAATTAAGCAACCATTCTGAAAATATCACTAAAAGGACCATTAGGTAGAGTAAGAAAAAATCAAAACTATTATTCTTGCAGAAGGCAGAACCAGGATTAGTAGAAAGTCAGTCTCAAGTTAATAAAATAACCAGTGACAACACGGATGGATGAAAAGTGAAGTCATGAACAAAAATTATCCTCAAAGCATCCTTCTTTAGTATTTAGGAGCTTTTCTCTGTCCAATTCTGCCCATCTTCCCTATTTCTCTCTTAGGATTAAAATGTTCATTTTTATTCTTCTTATTGAAAACAAAATACTAATGTCACAAAGACTTCAGTCCACCTCCTCTAGTGTCGTTTAGAACCTTGTTCAATTAACATTTCCATCTTTACCCTAAATCTTTAACTTCTCCCTCATCTTCCCCCTTTTGGAGCTGTGGTCAACAGGGAGGTCTACGTGGGTTACAGAAAACTGATCTCCCTCACTGCCTTTCTCACCTGGACCACTTTCCTCTCCATTTTGCATCTGTCCACTGGTAACAGTAATAGTCTCTACATCTCACAGAGTTGTAACGGTGAAATGAGTTCATTCACGCAGAGCTGCTGCCTGTAGCTGGCACGGAGCAAATCCTCCATAACATTAGCTGTTTGAATCACCACCAAGCTCTTCCCTTCCCCTGGAACATGCTCAAGTCACTCCCATTATTTCATAAAACTTATCTTCCTTTCACCTCTTTTTCACCTTTCCCTCTTTCCTTTCCATCTAAGCTTCCTAAAAGAATACACTTATTCCATGTCCTTACTAAACATTTAGCTGATATTGGTTTCCCACAACCACCCAGCTGCTAGAAGCGATGGGGCAAAGCTGTCAACAGTCTTCACACTGCCTCGTAGCATTTCTACGCTGCCAACTGCTTACTGAGTCCTCGAATGTTGACACTGCCAAGTGACGCCGTCTTTACACATTTCCAAACCACTTTTGCTGCATCTGCAGTTGCTGACTGCATACTGATTCCGGATCCTTCCTCCTTCCCCAGCCCCTGTGACACGGCTCCCTCTTGGTCCATCTCCAGCTCCTTCATGGGTTCCTTTTTCTCTCCAGACCCCCAATCCAGGGGGTGCCTCAGATGTACGCGGAGACCCACTACATCCTATTTGGGGGCTACCTCAGTTTTAAGTGCCATCTACATCTAATGAATCCCAAGAGCTCATCCATCCCAAACTCTCTGCCAAGTTTGACTCACAAACCCAAGACGCCTTGGACATCGCCATTTGTCCATCTTACAGACACAAACTCAAAAGGGCCAGTCAGGTCTGCCCTTAGCGCCCACTCTTACACTTCTAATCTCAACTCAGGGAATCCCTACCAGAAATCTAGAGTTACCTCTCCACTTCCCTCTTCCTGACAACCCACACATTTAATCATTTAGCAAGTGGCCGTTAATGTTTCTATCTAAGTATTTTCAGGCGACTCCCTTCTCATCCTCCCTACCACTAGTTCAGCCCTTGTCTTCCCACCTGAAATTTCACAGAAACCTCCTCTCTGATCTCTGCCTCCGAGTCCATATTACTAAATGCTCCCCAGACTTTTCATCTATGATTGGGTAAAACCCATCCTCTCTGACATACAGGCAGCCAGCCTCTTTGTCCTGGAACACCATATACACAGAGCACCACACCACCTGGCCTCCTGTACAGGCTTTCCCTTTGCTCAGATGGGTCCCGCTGCAGGGCTCCACCCACACCCCTAGTTAGCAGGTGAACTGCTCTTTTCCAAAGTCAGCTTTGGCTTTCCCCCCTAAGAAGCTTCTTTATTGTACTTCACAAGCTGACCTGGTGAGGCCCCCTTTCCCAACTCTCACCTGGCTCCTTACCGAGTGACCCTTGACCACCTCCCTTTGCTCCTTCATTTACCCCTTCTTGCAAAATAGGCCACTTCTCATCAGCTCCTTGAGGGCGAGAACCATGACCTGATCACTTTCAGGCCACACATGAGGACTCAGTTAACACTGACTGAGGTGAACGTTTGTACTATGTGGTAAGCAAAAACGTAGAACCCTGTTCAAATATTTAATAGAGAACAATATCTGGAATATTCTCACATAAAAAGTACTCAGATATATGTGTATGTTTTAATCACCCCCCCCCTTTGGGTAACATAGCAGCAAACAAAAATAAACCTCAAGTCATAATACCTTTAATAATTTTTTATAAGCACGAGTAAACATTTGATATAATAGGTAAGAAACTAGATGGTCCTCATACCCATTAAGTTTATTATTTTTAAAAAATGAACCCTCGGAACCCTTGTGCACTGTTGGTGGCATTGTAAAATGGTATAACCACAGTTTAGAGGCTCCTCAAAAAATTAAACAGGCCTAGGTGCAGTGGCTCACACCTATAATCCCAGCACTCTGGGAGGCCAAGGCAGGAGGATCACTTCAGTTCAGGAGTTCAAGACCAAACTGAATAAGAGCGAGACAACATCTCTACTAAAAACAGAAAATGTAGCCAAGAGTATTGGTGCACATCTATAACCCCAGCTCCTCAAGAGGCTGGGGCAGGAGGATGGCTTGAGTCCAGGAGTTGGAGAATACAGTGAGATATGCTCACACTACTGCACTCTAGCCCGGATAAAAGAGCAAAACCCTGTCTAAAAAAAAAAAAATTAAACAGAACTACTGTATGGTTCAGCAATCCCACTTCTGGATATACATCCTAAAGAATTGAAAAGCAGGGTCTTCAAGAGACATCTGCACACCCATTATCACAGCAAGACTAGTCGTAATAAACAAGGGCCAGAAGCAACCCAAACATCCACTGGAAACCTGTCACATTCCAAAATCTGGAAGTTTCTGAGCACCAACATGATGGTCAAAGGAAATGTTCACTGGAGTAGTTTTCATTTCAGATATATTAGTTAGGGATGCTCAATTGGTAAGAATAATACAAATATTCCAAAATCTAAAAAATATCTGTAATCTGAAACACTTCTGTCCCAAGTTTCTCAGACTAGGGATACTCAACCTGTATATATGTATGTATGTGTGTATTGATACATATATATATTATATACACGTATACATACAATGGAATATTATTCAGCCTTAAAAAGGAAACGATTCCTGCAAAATGCTACAACATGGAGAAGCTGGAGGACATCACACTAAGTGAAATCAGCCAGTTACAAAAAGACCAACACTGTAGGGCAGCGCCTGTGGCTCAAAGAGGTGGGACGCCGACCCCATATGCTGGAGGTGGCGGGTTCATACCCAGCCCCGGCCAAAAACCACAAAAAAAAAAAAAAAAAAAATACAAACACTGTATAACTTCACTGAGATGAGATATCCAAAGTAAGCAAATTCATAGAAACAGAAAATAGAATAGTGGTTGCAAAGAGCTGAGAGGAGGGAGAAATGGGGAGTTTTTTAGTGGGTATTTAGTCTCAGTTTTATAAGATGAAAACTTTCTGGAGGCCTATTTCAGGACAGTGTGAATATGCTTAACACTACTGAACCATATGCGTAAAAATGGTTAAGATGGTCATTTTTACGTTAAGTGCCTTTTACCACAAAAAAAAAAAAACTATAGATTGAAAATTTGAAAAATGTAAAGGAAGCATCCAAAATTTCATTCACTGTTTTAATAAAAATGACGTTTTCTGGTCTGTGATAAAACTATTACCTGTGTTCTTATAAAAACTATAAATTGATTCCGTATGATGGAGAAAACGCTGTCTACCAAGCAGCTCCTCAGCGCCCACAGCATCATTCCTCTGCGTTTCCCACAGCCAGACTGCCTGTGTATTTTGTCTCTAAATTGGATCTTAATCCACATGAGAAAATGCAGAACCAGTAAACACAAAAATTGAGCATTAAATAGAATTAAGTCTCTGGAAAGAGAACAAGTTTGATTTTTAAAGTAAACATCATAATTCTGTCTGCCCAGTGCACTAAAATCTCTGGAAGCTTTTAACAGCAGCAGGATCCTAATTGCATAACCTTGTTTTCAATGAGTGAATGAAATTTTGCTATAATTTTACTTATTAAAAGAACATATGAGTAGCGTGACGCCACCCACCTCCCAATCATCCATATGCCTCCCCTGTTCAGTAATTACATATGCTTCTGCGCCTCCATTTCTGCTCACCCTGAATACCAGCGCATGCCCTCCAAATGGGGAGCATTTTCTGTCTTGCTTCCGAATCATCTCATTAAACTGCACTCTTCCTAGCCCCTAGCCCTACGGTGGCTCAGGGAACTCTCCTTCCCCATCTTACTGTCACCACACCCAAACGCCTTCCTCACTCTAACCGGCTCTTACTTCCTTTGCAATTATCTTTTTCAGCTAATTTTCCAAATTAACCAAATACCAACCATGATGTTTAAGCACCTTAAAGCTACTATGAAACACTATGCACGTAAAACAATGTGCTTGGGTTTGGGGATCACTGTGCAACCTCCATCACTTTATTTCTTTGGTTTCCCTCTGTGGGTATAAATCCTGGCTGCCTGTGGCAGATCGAATCTCTGGACCGGAATCTTAATTGTTTTAAATATTACTTGGGTTTTAGTCTCTTGTGTTTCCTTCCAGGTCTCAAGGATACTGAGCTTGGACTTCAGAACATGAGCTCTGAAGCCGATTCCATTCCTAGCTCTGCCTATTCTGAGTTGTGTGATTCGAAAGAAACCGTCTGAGCTCCGACTGTGTCATCAATAAAATAAAGAAAATAATAGCGCTCGCCATATATGTTGATGTCAGGATTAGTCACAGAGGTAAAGTACATGGGTCGGCATCCTGGTATAGAGCTAGACAAAAAATGTCAATGAGGGGAGACACCAGCTCCCTGAGAAAGGAAGTACAATGGTTGCAATTCTTTGCAGCAGAGACAAAGTCACAAAGCCTTACCCTGGGGCACTCCCACATTCTGTGGAGGCCATAAAAAATGTCGCAAGCATAGAGAGCTGCAAGACAGTGGTGTCTTCAGGATGCGTCATGAATATCGAAAATAGCCCCCCTTGCCTGGGTCATAGCCCTAGACAATGTGTTACAGACTACATGTCCTGATACTACCACAAATTTCCAGAGTGTCTCAAGTGCGTGCACATCATATAAATACTTACATACTCATACAAGTGGTAAGAGACAAATATAGTCTAACAGGAGGGAGGGAGGAGGAGGGAGGGAGGAGGGGGGAGGGATGAGGTGGGAGGAGGGAGGGCATCTGGTGGGATCTCACCTAATGTGCACAATGCAAGGGTACATTTCAAAACAACTAAGAGCAAATTTTAAATGTTTTTCCATAAAAAATAAAAAAGTGAGGCAAAGGCTATGTTAATCGGTTTAAGCACTCCACATTATGTATCAAATCATCAACTATACACACTATACCCCATATATGTACACAGTTATGATTTTAATTAAAAATTAATTTTAGGGGCCTGTAGCTCAAAGGAGTAGGGCACAGGCCCCATATACCGGCGGTGGTGGGTTCAAACCCAGCCCAAACCAAAAAAAAAAAAAAAAAATTAATTTTAAAAAAGAAGTTACAAAACTAGTGAACTTAGCTGAGTTGAAGGAGAAAAAAAAAAAAGAAAAAAGCCATAAAAACCAACTATGACCCATGCACCTAGCCCCCTAAGTCATCTCTCAGATATCTGCTCCTCATTGGTCAAAGACAGTAACAGGCTACAAATAAGAACAGAAAATATTTTTGTTTTGTTTGAGACAGAGTCTCAAGCTGTCATCCTTGGTAGTGCTGTGGTGTCACAGCTCACAGCAACCTCTAACTCTTGGGCATAAGTGATTCTCTTGCCTCAGCCTCCCAAGTAGCTGGGACTACAGGTGCCCGCCACAATGCCCGGCTATTTTTTGTTGTTCTTGTTGTTGTTACAGTTGTCATTGCCAGGCCCGGGCTGGGTTCAAACCCACTAACCTCAGTGTATGTGGCCCGCGCCCTACCCACTGAGATATGGGCACCACCCAGAAAATATTTTTTTAATGTAGATCTTTTCTTCCTTATTTTGAAATCTTGCATTGAAATGACATACCCATAATCTATCAAATTAACAAATTCTCTTAAAATTATAAATCCCAGCACGTTCTAGACTGTGGGGAGAAAGTAAGAATGTAAACTTATGTAAGAATGTAAAATGTTTTTAAAGGGTAATTTGGCAGTTCCTATATCAAAAGCCCCCCCAAATATCTGTATTATTTGACCCAATAACTGCTTCTACCTATTTAGACTGCAGTAACTAGATATTCACATAAATATTTATGTAGAAGGATGCTCATGCCAGTATCACTCATAGTAATAATGAAAAGTGGAAAATAACAAGAGGGTTGATTAAAGGTTAAATGAATGACAGACATTTGTAAGGTAGAATATTATACAGCCATTTAAAAATATTCTTGAAAAATATTTAAGAACATAACAAAATACTCATGATATATTACATATTAAAAAGTAGGCAAAAATCATGCTATAAAATACATGTCTAAGAGCATAAGAGTAAAAAGAACTGAAAAGACGTGGGATTATGGACTATATATTCTTTTTCAGACTGGCTCCAAAGAACATGTATTACTTTTACACACGAAGGCAAAGGAAGATGCTTTTTAGAAAACGTTTGCCTTATATTTGCTAGCAGTTTCTTCCACACCCCTTCCCACAATTCTAATTTTCACACGCACACACGCACACACACACACACACGATACTCTCTCCAACGTTTTCCAAGACCTCCTTCATAAATTAACTCGAAACCAACTCCCTCATTTGCAACTGAGCCTAAAAAACTCAGATGGAAATTATTTTACCCAACCCAAAAGACTTTGAGTAGGTGGGAAAAGAACTAAAGTTAGTGACCAAATTTAAAACAATCGATTAAAAAAAAAAAACAACGAAGTTTAAACCTGTGCTGAAACAATGCTAAAAACAGTCGTGGACCTGGGCCAACTATTTTTCCCAGTGGGAGACTTTTCAGGTTAAACACGAATGTGGATGGAATTCCTCCCCATCATTAAGGAAAGGAGTGGAAAAGAAGGACTCTACCACACCAACCTTCCTGTACGTGAAATGCAATCTCTGATAAAACGGGGGTCCTGGAAGCCCCAAAGCCTTCTGTCAGGGATTTTGACCATCTCTTTCCACCATCACCTCTTATAAAATTGAGGGTCTCTTACTGCCTGCCCTTGGAGAACCTCCTTCCATGGGCCCACAGCAAAAAGACTGAAAAAAAAAAAAAAAAAAAAAAAAAAACAGCTGTTTTCATCAGCTGAAATAGTGATTAAAATAATGGCAATTTGTCTTGATATATGAGTATTTCAGCAGCAAACGAAAAACAAAACAGACAGTGGTAGGGACTACTCCTTGTCCTCAGTTAGTAGGGCTTTTTTTTTTTAAAAAAGGAACCATGCCATGTAAAGCAGACTTGCGCCACAGCTCCAAGCACTCTCTAACCCTACGCCACACAAAGCCACTGGCTGCACACATCTACTGAGCACGAGACACATCTAATCCAAACGGAGATGTGCTCCAAGTGCAAAATACACACCAGATAGACTTGCTACCAAAAAAAGAATGCAAAATACGTCAATTTTTAAATGGATGACATGCTATAACAACATTATGGGTATACTAGATTTAATAAAATGTATTATTTAAATCAGTTTCCCTTGTTTTTCTTTCTTTCTCTCTTTCTTTTTGACAGTCTCACTCTGCTGCCCCAGACAGAGTGCCATGGCATCATCTTAGCTCACAACAACCTCAAAATCTTGGGCTTGAGCAATCCTCTTGCATCTCCTGAGTAGCTGGGACTATAGGTGTATGCCGCTCCCCCTGGCTGATTTTTCTATTTTTTTAGTAAGAAAGGGTCTCACTCTTGCTCAGGCTGGTCTTGAACTCCTAGAACCCAGAGGTGTACGAGGTGTCTTAAGTAGGAAGGAATGATGAATGAAAAACTACGCGTGAATGGCCAGGCTGACATCAGTCTCAGCACACACAGGTCAGTTTTTCTTCTGATTCTGGATGAGAATCTCTCCCTGCAATTTCCTTCTGACTTTCTCCCTAACTGCCCCAACATCCACCCCATAGGACCCAGGATGGTCTACTGGGGCGAGGGGAAGGGGCACGGAAAGGAGGTGGGGAGAAGAATTTTACCAGGAATAAAATTCCTACCCACCCCCACCTCCAGGAGTTGGGGAGGGGAAAATTTGTTCCTGGTAAAATCTAAACCAAGATCCCTTGTGGATGAGCAGAGCTGATCTTGGACCATCTCCTCCCACTCATCAGCCTTCCCAATCTCAGTCTAGAAAGCCAACCCCACCCCAGAGAGGGGCCTTCACCCAGGCCTGGACTACACACCCCTGCCCAGAAGGTTCCCCAGGAAACCTCCCGAGCTCCACTTTGAGAGCTGGCCAAGCTGGCAGCACACATGAGAGGCCCCTGCAGGTCCCCACACTCTACCCACCCTTGGCACACACCCAGGCTCTGGGGCCTCGCACTCCAGTCAGCCAGAGCCAGGGAATGGTGAGCCCGGCCAGTGCATCAAAGCCACTTTCACTTAGTGCACAGAGGCTTTTTGTCTGGATTGCATGTATGTCCTCCACGGAACTGGGAGGACGGCAAACCTGATCCGTGTGTGCACGTCTGTGTGCACGTCCAGAGACACAGCCCAGCCCTCGACCCGTGTGAAAAAAACAAGCAGAGACAGAGGCTGCTCTCAGGAGGGCTCTCCGCCACCACCCTGCATGGCCCACTCCCCACAGTCGTCCACCTTCCCCCAGTGAAGGATCACCCGTGAGGACGCTGAGGAAAACCCAAGACTGGTTAATCTTACTTGACTCAGAGGGGGTTAAAAAAGGAAACCCCGTGCCCAGGTTTGCTCAGGCTGTGTTCCAGCAGACCACTGGTTTGTGCTGGAAATCACCTCCGTTTCCTACAAGCTGTTGTTATCCCACCCGAAAGCAGTGTTCAATTTTGACTTCCATCATTCCCCCTCTATTTAGCCAGCACAATGAGTAACGGGCCCGAGAGCGCCTTTCCCTCCCTGGCCTATGGTGTGTGTGCTGTTTGCTCACGTCCTCCAGACACTGGAAAGTGTACACCGTTCCCCAAAGTGCCTCAGAGGTGGCCTTTCAGCTTCAAGGCACATTTTTAAATTCAGCAAACCCTCCATTATATGGCAGAAATAGCTGAAGCTCTGACTGCTTACAAAGGCCCACATTTCCTTTTGTGTATGGAGGTGCAGAATTCTTAAGCATAATTACAGAATTAAGCCACAGCTATTATTAAAATGCAAAAGTTGGCTCTGTGCGTCGCTCTAAGTCACCAAGCTTTTACAAGCATTTCACACAGCAAGGAGAACCCAGCTGACTAAACACTTCACGGGGCGACGCGGCCCCCTCTGCACATTAATAGACCCACAAGCGAATGTGAGCAAAATTAAAGGCCCTTTTTCAATGGCAGCCCCTGAGAGGCTAAGGAAATAATAAGTCTGGTTATTACAAAACCACAGAGGAGTCATAAAAGCAAGAGCTCCAAATATGGTAAAGTTGGACGAGTTTTTCAAGAAGATAGTAAGCTCTTTGATAGTAAGCTCTTTTTTCAAAAACTGCTACCTTTTCCCTGTTGTTAAAATTGTAAGCATGGACTGGAAACTTTGTGCACACAGCTCAGGGCAGATGGGACCTCCTCAAAGAGGAGGAACAATTTCTAATTGTTCCTGTTTTTGAAAAGAAACTTCCCCTGCACGGTACTCCCAAAGCACCGTGTTCCTCTGTGATGACACTTTCTAATGGCGTATCTTATTCCTTTCATGAGTTGGAAACATTTAGGAGTGCCTATTTTGGGGTGATTAGCAAATGAGGATATGTGTGCGTTCACCTGTGTGTGCTTGTGTGTGTGCACAGAGCAGAGGGAGAGAGACGGGGCGAGTGTGTGTGCCAAACTGTTCAACAGTTGCTGGATCCGGACAGAGGAATATGGTGCTGTCAACCTTTCTGTCGGTTTGAAAGTTTTCAAAATATAATAAAAATTCTGAAAGCGCAACAGCACACAGTAGGAGCTCCATCCTTGATTGTTCAGTAAAGAACTGGTCTCTGTTTTATTCTTCTGTGTTGGTTTTTGGGGAGAGGGTTACTAAATAAATGATCTAGTGATTGAGTAGAGGACAACAGGAATTCTTCATCCAGTAAGTTTTCAAGCTCCCACTGCTGGGCACTGTGACAGATGCAGCCCACAGAGAAAGGACCCAGCCTCTACGCTGACCCTGGGGCTCCATGGCCTGTGGGAGAAGCAGGTGGTCACCCCAGGGATGCCCTGGACATGCTGACAGGGCGTACAGGTGCCAGGGAAGGAGGCAGGAGGGAGAAGGAGCATTCCAAGGGGCATTCAAGGAACTCATCACAACCAGTAAATACTTGTAGGATGAGCAAACAAACCAAGTATGTGAAAGCAGAAAGGTCCCTTGAAGCTTGCAGCAGAATCTATCCACGTGTGGGGACGGGCGGGTAGTCTGACAGGGGGTACACCACAAGCTAAAACAACAGGTATGAAGACTTTCCCCTCCTCCACTGCTCTCAAAGCCCCATTCCAGGACTCCCACCCCATGGGGACCAACATAAAGCAGTGAGCACCCAGGCTCATGGCCAGGGGACTGGTTGTGGGAACAGGGTGGGTTGGGGCAGGGGAGGGCTAAATCCCCTGCTAAGAGGAAGATGAGCCCATCTGATCTGGCAAATGGGAAATCCCTTCTCACCCAAGGCAGACCCACAGGGAGTCCTGGAGAAGGCCCGATTCTGGCTGCAGCACCGGTGGCCTGCACCCCCTGCCACAGACTTGGCTCCCAAGCTCGCTGAACCGGCTATTCCTCTCCTCTGTCCTGCTGCTGCAGTCCCTGTCTCCCTCCTCCCTGTTTCTGTCTGCAGCCAGCTGCCTTTTTCTTGCTACTCCCAGGCAGAGGTGAGGCTAGAGGAGACGGGAGTCCTTGGCTGAGCACCCCTACCCTGTCCCCATCTTCTCTGGGGCCCTGTGCTCACCCAGCACCACCAGGCCCCACCATGCCCCCTCCTGAGTTCATGTGCCATAGTAGTAGCTGTGGGCTGAAGGGTGAGGGTGCAGGGAAAGAGAAGCTGAGGCACAGAGTGGACCAGTGGACACCACAAACATCGAGTGCTGACACGGTCTGAGCTAATGGCAGGACTGGCTCCTGTCTTTGTCTGAGTGATCCTTGGGGAAGAAGCCACTGGCCTTCCCTTCCCAGCTGCCCACTCCCTTCCTCCTGCCTGGTGACTTGTAAGTTCTCACTCCCCAGAGAATGGGTTCCGAAAGGTTTTGCTTAAAGTTCCCAGGAAGCCCCTTCAAAACCCCCCATGAAGACCACTTGAACAAGACATGGCTCAAGTACGAAATGTTGAGGACCGGGGTGGGATTCATCAGCCAGAGCATCGGTTTGACAATCACAGAGAATTCTGACATCAAAGTTCACGGCATTTCCTCTCCAACCTCCACAAAATCTCCGCAGGCGCTGACGACTCAGAAAGAGAAATACATCTGTGGAAACAGTTTGGCCTTTCTCTCGCTGGCTCTCTCATTTTAAAGATAAAAGGCAGCGTTCCTTATAAAACAAAAAGCTGAGTGGGAGCCGACTGTATGCTCTTCCTTTCCTCTTATTTAGCTCTTTGTTAGCTCAGGGATCTTTTTCTTTTTGAAAATTATTGTCTATAACCTAATTCTGGCTACTGGAGCCCAAAGAAACTAGAAACACAAAACAATTAACATTAATGTTTACATCATAATTATAAACATCACAGAATACAGGAAAACATATATTACCTGGAAAAATGGTCCACTATTCATGATTTCATATTGTTTCAAGCAACTTACTTTCACTTAGATTATTTACAAGTGGACAAGCCATTATTCTTGTGTACTCGTATTTCACATGTGTAAAGAAAGTCCTCTTTCTATAACAAACATTAAGTCTATGCATAAGGGCTCGGTGCCCATAGCTCAGTGAGTAAGGAGCCGGCCACATACACTGAAGGTGGCGAGTTCGAGCCCAGCCCAGGCCTGCTAAACAACAATGACAACTGCAACTAAAAAATAGATGGGTGTTGTGGTGGGTACCTGTAGTCCCAGCTACTTGGGAGGCTGAGGCAAGAGAATCACTTAAGCTCAAGAGTTTGAGGCTGTGACGCCATGGCACTCCACTGAGGGCAACATAGTGAGACTCTGTCTCAAAAAAAAGATTAAAAAAAAAAAGACGATGCGTAAGAATGAAATCTTAGGGTCGATTTTCTCAGCCAATATCAAACAACAGACGGTCACTTTCAAACTAATCAGCCTGGCTCACAAAAGAGGATGCTTTTCCTTGGTCAGGATCTATTAACACAAAGAAACGGTCATGTGTTTCAAATAGTATCAGAGTCCCGCAAAGCACAACAGGTATGCCAGACCCACTCACAGTCCACCAGCCAGGATGACAATGACATCGACAATGGTAACAATAACAAAGCTGAAGACAGGGCTAAGCCCCAGCTCCTGCAATCCCAGCAGGAACCAGATGGTATCAACTTTTTCCAATACATTCTCTCCATTCCTTACAATGGCCCCACTGAAGTGTCCTTCTGCAGAGGAAGATACTGGGGCAGAGGCACTCAGGTCCCAGTGCTAGAAATTCCCCCAAAGTCTAGCCAGGGTTGACCTGAACCACAAGTGGCATTCCTCACTATACCACACTGTAGGAGGGAGGGCCTGGACCCAAGCTGCAGGGAGGCAGGACCCAAGCTGAGCCAAATTCCTGTCTTCCACCCCATCAAGCCAGTCTTTTTATATAAGTGAAATTCACCTCCATAGGTACTTATCTAAGTACCTGTGAGATCTTCTGATGGATCTAACAAGGAAGATGTGAGGAAAAGGAAAGTGGCGTTTTAACTTCATGGCTGCAGGCTGCATGGGAAGGTGCACGCTGCTTCAGACCACGGTGATACGTGATACTATTTCTTAAATAAGAGCACATTTTCATCCACGGCTCAAATGAGTCTTCCACCACCAATGCCCACAAATTCACTATTTCCCTGATCTTTTTCCTTCCACATCTATGTGTTTTACTCTCCTAGGGATATCCATGCATTTGATGGCATTACAAATAAAAAAGACTGGTTTTTAGTCCCAGGTCTTCAAATTAAACAAAAAATGTCACCCTCTCCACTGAGGCATCATGGCCAAGGAGAAAAAGCAAGACTCAGGGCTCAGGACTCAAGGCTCTGCAGACCCACGTCTGGTGCAGCACATCCATCTGTGCAACCCTGTCAGGTCCCCATCTCTTCACAACCCTGGGTCTCTCTGTGCAAGATGACACAGCTGTCCCACAGTACAGATCTGTAAAGCAACCTCAGGGGCTCGTGACCCCCTTAACTGGTATGCATATCTGTGTGTGCATAAGTACATTGTATGTGGATTTTTCTAGGGAAAGGGCATTGGCTTTCTCTGAATTCTCCAAGAAAACTGTGTCAATTAAAGGTAAATATCTCTAAGGTACAATCTGTCTCCAAAATTCTCTGATTCTATAACAACAACAACAACAAAAAGCATGTCTGTGATCCCATGGAAAGCTAAAGATGTCACCTCTCTTCCTCCAACCTCCTTATGTCATGACACTTCCAGGCCCCCAGATTTCAGCTTAATTTGCATCCCATCCTGGCTCCATGGTCTCTGCCCTGCTCAAGCTCAGATACCATATTTCAGCTTCAAGGTAGAAGCAAAAAGCCTATTTCAAAAAGAGACCCTCAACACTGAGAGAGGAGGCTGACAACAAGGGGACAAAGGTCTAGACATCTTAGACAGGAACAGCTGGGGAAAGGAACCAAGGGCTGCACAGTAAGCCTGAGCATTGAAGAAACGCCCCTCTCCACAGTGCAGTGGGAGCAATCTGGAAAATCTATCAACAGGACAGGCTGACCTCCTCTCAGTTGCTGTGTCACGGCTTTCTCTAGCTTCCTGCCCTACCCTTGGGGTTCCTCCAAACCAGCTCCTGTAATGGCTATGCAGCCTCTGGGGCGCAGACAGGAATTCAGCTGGGAGCCGCACAGTTTGGAAGGAATCAGGGAATCTTTGGGGATATGCTAAGGATGATGACAGAGTCAGAAGCAAAGCAAGTGGGAGTCTAGCCCACAACTTCGGTTGTTCTCTGCTAAAAGCCACTTTCCCAGTGACCCCTTCCCTTTCGGCCCCACAGAGACAGCAAGATGAAAGAACCCTTTTACCGAGCTGTCAGAACTCTACAAAAAGGAGGTGTCACCAACTCCAGGGGCAAGAGCCCTCCCAAGATGCCAGGTCCTTCCCAGCTTTGCCCTCGACAGCCTCTCATTTACTTCTCCCTCTCCCCCTGGTTTTCCTGTGAGGCGGGGAGGGTCACCTATTGGACGTGCTCTGACCCTGTCTCACAGGTATCACACACAGAAACCACAATTTTTCTACCCACGCTGCTCAAGACAACCCATCGACCTGTAGCCTGGTGTTTCACTTGTGGCTGCCCTTCAACCCTGCTCAGCAAAAAGGAAAATTAACTCGGGAACGCTTCCCTGTTTCACTGCAGGCTGATGTCATCCAGCGGGAAACCCCTGCTCACATGCAAATGTCAAGGAACATTAAAGGCACAGGAAGGAAGCTTTACTTTCTTAGGCACATTGTATTGAAACTAGGAGGGAGAAACCTTCACCCACAAGTCTGAAGACCATTAAGAATCTCCACAATTTCACCAAAATTCTTCCATGGGAAGGAAGCACAATGCACTTGTTATCACACCAATATTTCGTAAGATGGGTCATTATGCAATGCAGTAAAGTCAAAAGCAGAGATAAAGGGGAGGAAGTAACGAAGGAATGTCCTTGCCTTCAAGCCTTGAGTTAAAAAAAAAAAAAAATGCCTCTTAGAGATTAGAAAGTTAATTACTAATAGAAGAATAACTTGGTGCAACATTTATATAGGGTGATTGGGAGCACCCATCAAAATTTGATTCGCCCATTCTCTGAACCAGCAACCTAGCAATTCGGCTTCCAGGAATTGATTTAACCAACTTGAACTCAAGTGTGCAAAAACACAGGCAGCCAGAGTTAGCCCTGACAATAACGGAGCACTCACCAGGTCTCAGGCACTGTGCTACTAAGTGTGTCACACGCATGAGCTACTTCATATCCATCCTACACATGAGGTATGGCCATTATTCCCATTTTACAGAGGGGAAACCCGTGGATAAGGGAAGTATATAGCAGCTTGCTCAAAGAACTAACAACTGGTAAGTCCAGGACCTTAGTCCGGATAAAGGGTATTACTGCAGCTTTGTTCAAAAAGGGAACACACAGCATGCAACGTAAATGCGCATCAGCAGAGCACTGCTTAAGTAAACTGTGGCAGAGCCACACCACGGAGCCCTAACTACGGAACGGCTGCAGAGCAAGCCGTGTCTCCGAGTGCTGCTGTGGGAAGAGGCCCAAGATCTATATTGTTCATTAAAAAAAAAAAAAGGTGAGAGTCGGAATTATAGGATAATAGGGTACAATGTGGGTCACAAACAAAAAGGGAGAGTAAGACGGGCACAAACGTGTCAAAAGCAGTTCTGGAAGGGTACACAAGAGGCCTCAAAGGTGGTTAGTCACAACGTGCCCGCCGGTGGCGTGGGGAAAGAAACTTAAAAAAAAAAAAAAAAACGTTGCGCCCATCTATCTGTTTGCATTTTCTATCAAGAGTCTGTTACTGATTTTAATGTTTAAATGCCTGTTCATAAAAAAGATTAGAAGTTTACCAGAGGTACAAGAGAAGGAAGGATGGAACTTTGAGCTTCTTGTTACAGATATTTCTACTAAAAGAGAAGGCAACACCACCTTACAACAGAACATAACCAGAATCATCTCACATCTGTGAGTGGTTCATTTAAAATGGACTAATCCCAGGTTAAAGAGTAAGTCAGGCACTTGATTCTCATAAAATGACAAAAACAAAAAGCCTGACTTCAAGCATCCTCTACAGCGTGGCCATGACCTTTTTGGCACCAGGGACCAGTTTCATGGAACACAATTTTTCCACAGCTGGGAGAGGGGGCAGGTTTTGATAGGAGTCTGCAAGCAGTGGATTTATTAAAACAGTCTCTGAGCAGTCAAACCTCTCTCTGCTAATGATCAGTGCACCTGCAGCTGCCACCTAGGCGTACATAAAACCATTAGAGCTATTTAAGTACTTGATTCAATGCTCTCCTTCCTAGTTTCAACTATAGATTGATGGGCTAAGGAAAGAAAGTAGGAAAACCTCCAATATTGTGACCGACTTACAATGCTTTCCAGGGACAGTCCCATTTCATCCCCACTGTCCCAACTGTTATTCCAAAGCCACCCGACCTAAGTGGACATACCCAACCCCCAAATAAAGCAAAACTGCCCCATAATTCAAAACGGTGCATCTGTATAAGATGTAACAAGTTTTTTTTTTGTAGAGACAGAGTCTTACTTTATGGCCCTTGGTAGAGTGCCGTGGCATCACACAGCTCACAGCAACCTCCAACTCCTGGGCTTAAGCGATTCTCTTGCCTCAGCTTCCCAAGTAGCTGGGACTACAGGCACCTGCCACAGCACCCAGCTATTTTTTGGTTGCAGTTCAGCTGGGGCCGGGTATGAACCCACCACCCTCGGTATATGGGGCCAGCGCCTTACCGACTGAGCCACAGGCGCCACCCAAGACGTAACAAGGTTTTAAAGCCAAAGATGAGGAAGGCAGAGTTCTGAAAACCATAGTTTAGGCCAGGGACAGTGGCTCACACCTGTAATCCTAGCACTCTGGGAGGACAAAGGAGAAAGATCACTTGAAGTCAGAGTTCGAGACCAGGCTGAGCAAGAGTGAGACCCCATCTCTACTAAAAGTAAATAAATCAGCCAGGCATGGAGGTGCCCACCTGTAGTCCCAGCTGATTCAGGAGGCTGAGACAGGACAATTGCTGGAACCCTGAGCACTCTACCCTCGTGGAATAGTTTCTCTAAGGAAGAACAAATATTTAGAAAACATGAGATAAAACCATAACAGATGTTTTATTCTGAAAAGGAAAAAAAGGTCAAAAATTAGAGAAAGAATTTTTATCCACAGCCCCTTGTATTTATAATTCTATTAGGTAACGTATGAGAAAATCCCTGCTTTTAACAATGAGTTTCCAAAGCCCCATTCCAAGACAAATCATTATTCTATAAAACAGTTTTGCCACTGGAAAAGTGATAGAATTGAAAGGTTTATTCCTGATCAAGACATCAATGTCAAGCAAATTATAACCAAGAACAGTACCGCAAAAGGTTAACATTCAACTGTTATCGAACCCTCTGTCATTGTTAAAGTAGAAAATTATACTCTAAACCCCATAATGTGGGGATAAGTTTGTTCATTCAAATTCAATACATATTAACAATTTCATGTATCAAATATATGCAACGCTGGGGAGTGCTAAGTGCTCCATAAAATGCATAAGTAGTTCATCAAAAATAGGAAAGAGCAATGGAGTTCTAATTTATACCTAAATATAGTTTAATTAAAACTTAATGGTTTCAGCAAAAACAGTTTTATTTTCTGTCTTAGAATTTGATAGGATTTTTCACAATGCTTTGAATTATTCTGGCCCAAGAAAGACGAAACTATTGCAACTTATCTTCTTAATAAATTTCTATGTGTTAAGTACAAGCATAATTCTACTCATCTAGAATTATTCTCATAACAACCCTTGTTGAGTACAAAGATAATGGTTTCATAAGGACTTCTGAGGGTCTTGATGATAATTACCAGGACAATGTTTCTTCCACAGAAAAGCACCACTAATCAAAGACATACCACTCTCTGGCTATTGAGTTTGCAAAGCAATTAGCGGGGTTTTTTTTTCCTCCCCTAACATTATGCTTTATGCTTGCAAAAACAGGCAAGAAAGAAACCCATGCATTGATAACACTGAAATGAGTACCATGCTTTGGAAAGCAGCTTGGAAATATTTGCCAAGAACCACAAAAAATATAGCCCTTAGAAAACATAATATGAACGATCATAAATCTTACCCTTAAGAAATAATTGGAAATTCAGAGAAAGGCAAATACACAAAGCTGTTCATTATAGGTCATCCACAATAGCAGTATATACACGTGTGTATGTGCTACAATAAGGAAACGTGCATTATAAAATTTGGAAGACTGTAATTACCCTTTTAATTATGTATGTTTAATGAAGCGATCTAGATACAAAAAAACTATGTACACAATTATGTATAAAATGCACATAAAACAATGAAAGGAAATATACCAACCTAACACAATCGGGGTAGAATTACCATGCGGGTGGGAATACTGCAGGACTCTGGACCTCAGCACTATTAGCAGTTTGGGCTGAATCATTATTTGTTGGGGGGGGAGGGGGTTTGCCTTGTACACGCAGGATGTTGAGCAGCACCCCTAACTTCTATCCACTAGATGTCAACAGCACCCCCAGCCTAAGATGTGACAATCAAAATGTCTCCAGGTATTGTCAAATGTTCCATGAGGGTGAAGGAATCACCCCTGAGAACCACTAGGTTGAAATTACATTTTTGTCTACTTTTTCTGTTTTATTATACATATTAAAATAATTTAAAGATAAAAATAAATGATAACAGCAGAAGCCAACATTTAGTGGCTTTTAACTCTTTACTCAACCCTGAAAGCCCTTCTCCTTAGCATATCACCCCCCAGTCAAGGACAAGACAGGTGGGTCTCTCTCCCACAAAGTGACCCATGCCTCTGGGTGCCCTCATGGCCAAGGCTTGGGTTTTCTTCACAGAAGCAGTTCCTTGCCTTGTGCTGTTCCCTTTCTGCAAAATTAATCCACACCTGAGAGTTTTCCATAACGGAGACCGGCACAGGAAGACGTTACTGTCTCTTTCACAGCATTTGGTTTTTTGCTGCCATGTTTTTGGACCGTCTTATTCTATACCGAGCTACATGCAACGCACAATCACGCTACCAGCCTGCGTTTCTAACAGAGCTTCGAATCCTCTCCTAATTACTACAGAGCCCCGCAAACCAGTAAAATAGTATTTTGACTGGCCACATGCTGTTGCTTTGGAAACAACAGGTCAGAGAGAAATCACAGAATAAAGAGTGACAGCAAAACAAGTGAAACTGTATCTTAGATTCCTATGAGCAGAGAAGTAAAATGTACAAACTGTAAGACAGTGGGGACGGTCTTCAAACAATTCAACTTTATGTATTACTAGCAAATCCGTATCTGTTCTGCTGCTCTGTTATAGGTAAACCCCTCTGAAAGCTTGTAGAAGGGATGGAGATGTGGAATAAAATCCAAACGGGCCTCAAGCTGCTTTCGTAATTGATTGTCTGATCTCTCCTCTCACATGTCGACATCGTGACCCTCCTTCTCACACTGGTCATTGCTACCTGGGTGCCCACAGCTCACCCCACTGGACTGTCCACCAGGTGAACTCACCCACTTCCACAGGCCACCCCACCCCCCCAACCATCCGCACTGCTCTCCTAGCCTGGTAGCTCCTGAGGACAGAGAGGGATCTCTAAGCTGCAACAGCTGGCTCGTAACTGAACTAAAGCCATCTCCAAAAAGCCCCCTGGAGTTTCTCCTGTTTCGGAACTTTTCTCCAGTTTGGTCTAGAAAAGAAAGCAGAACATCTTACTTAGTACAGAGAATTCTCTCCTGAGGATTCTTCATAAGGAATGGAACGTATGAAAAAGTCATACGAGGCTGCATTTTTGCCTGTTCAGTTTTGCTTTTACATTGTTGGTGCTATTCATGTAAGACCTCACCTCATTTTATTCACTAATCTGCTGTGACTAAGGATCAGACCCACTCAGTCACCAGCTGTACAATTACTTTTCTGAATCTAGGCTACTATAACTAAGTGAAAAACAAGTCATAAAACAACAGAAACATTACTAGACTTATCTCATTAAGTTATTCATAAGAATTGTTTATTATTCTTTTACTGTGAGCAAGAAAATCATAATTAACATATATTTACACCATAATTCAAAAACTACAGCAGTATTTTAACTTCAAGTGAGAAGTACCAATTATGCTGGTGGCTAAAATGTATACTGGAAATATTAAAATAAATACATGGAATATTTAATAAGTACTTTATGAGCATTTATTCAATGCCAGGCTCTATTCAAAACCTTTCAATATATATCAACTCATCTAATCCTCAGAAGAACCCCAGGAGATATGTACTGGTGTTTTCCTCATTTAAAAAAAAAGAATTAGGGGGCAACACCTGTGGCTCAAAGTAGTAGGGAGCCGGCCTCATGTACCGAAGGTGGCGGGTTCAAACCCAGCCCCGGCTAAAAACTGCAAAAAAAAAAAAAAAATTAGGAAGAATCTAACAAAGACATCTTACTTACTCCCTGTTTAAAAACATATAAAAAACAAAAAAACATATAAATTCTGTTTACATATCTGAATGCATATAATCATGGGCAGACAACCAAGTCACATACTTTCAAGTGTTTCTCATAATGTTAAATGATACTTTAAAAATAAATTCCTCTGAAACAGTCCACGTGAAGGCTTATGCTCCTATTTTTGCTATACGTGCTTCTTGAAATGCTCACTGAGGGCAATGTCAAAACACTTCCTTGTATTTGCTTTAGCAGTCAGCTAAACTTCAGAATAAAATTTGAGATTGAAGCACTTATTCATTCCCTTAAAAAGCTAAACCTATAATTTTGGTATCCTGTGACTAGTAATTTCAACAACAGGACAGAGTTGGGTATTACAGTCCCTTTTTAGAAAAATCAAGGCTTTTTTTTTTTTTTAACCTACTACACATTTCAATAACCCTGACTAAAGGTTACTTTCATTTTTGTCTCCTTACCAGATCTATTGGGGTATAATTGACATACAACAAACTACACATACTTAAAATGTGCAATTTGTTTATCTATATGCCTATGAAATTATCACCATGATTAAACGTTTTCATCCCAGCCCTGGAGCCCCTCAGGTCCCCGGGGAATCCTTCCTGCTGTCCCTCCCTGACACCTCTTGCCTCTCCTCCTTCCTGCCCACTGTCCCCACTGATCTGCTTTCTGCCACTAAGCATCAGTATACACTTTAAAGATCACCTTTCATATCAGAAATTAGAAAGACAGAAAGACCCCAAAAATAAATTCAAAATGGATCATCAACCTAAGTATAATCACCAGCATTCTAAAATTCTTAGAAAAAAACAACAACATAGGAATAAGTCTTCACAGTCTAAGATTTGGCAATGGTTCCTTGGATAGGACACAAAAACATAAGTGACCGAAATAAAAATTAAGATAAATTAAACCACATCAAAATTTAAAAGTCTTGTGCTTCAAAGGCCATCACTAGGAAAGTGAAAGACAACAGGCAGAATGTGAGAGAATATTTGCAAATCCCATATTTAATAAGGGACTTGTAAAAGAACTCACCCAGCTCAATACTAAAAAGACAAATAATCGAATGTAAAAATAGGCAAAGATTCTTAAGAGATTTCTCAAAAAGAAAAACAAAGATGGCCAATAAGCACATGAAAAGATGTCCAACATCATCAGACCTTGAGGAAGCACCAATCAAACCATAATGAGATGTCACCACTTCACACCTACCAGGACGACTAAATAAAAAAGACAAACAAAGCAAGTGTTGGTCAGGATACAGAGAAACCTGAACTCTACTATGCTGCAGAAAGGGTTGTAAAACGGGGCAGCTTCTTTGAAAAATAGCTTTGTGATCCCTAAAAAGATTAAATGCAGACATTAACACATGGCCCGCAATCTCAGTCCTAGGCGTACTCCCAAGAGGAATGAAGATTCAGGACTGCGTGAAAACTCACACACAAATAAACATCCACAGGCAATGTTATTCATACTAGCCAAAACAACCAGGAGCAAACGTCCACCAACTGATGAATGAATAAATAATGCATATACATTAAACATATATATGTATTTTTTTCATTCAATGGAATATTAAGCCATGAAAAGGGCTGAAGTACTGGTTCATGCTACAGTATGAATGAACCTCCAAAAGGCTATGCTAAATGAAGAAAGCCAAACACAACAGGCCACATTATTGTACAATTACATTTATATTAAATGTTCAGAATAGGCAAATTCAGAGACAAGCAGCAGTGCCAATCTGTGGAAGGAAGAAGCTGCACACCTGGACTCCGCATCAGCTCAACTTGAGATGGACCAAGGACGATCCAACTCTGGTCTCTCGGCCTCACTGCTTTGAGGCAGCCAAGAGAATAAGAGGAAGGATGATGCTGTAAACTCCTGAGGCTCTGAGACCTGGCAGGGGCTGCACCCCAGCTCTGAGCTGGGTCGGTGCTGGAGTTTCCAGCACCTCCTCTCCCCTCATGCAGGACTTCTCCATTATCTGAAACCAGCAGAGGAGACCTTGACTCGCCTTGCCAGTGTGTGGCACAGTCCACTTTGCTCTCTCCACTCACAGCATGCTATGTAGGTGGCACAGAAATTTACAATAGGACCCCCCCATTTTCTACTCCCCTGATGTGAGGACCCCCCATCCCCTACCCCCTGATGCTGGGGACAGCTCCTTAGCCCCAAATGTCTTGCACTGATACACAAAGCCCAGCGCTCCACCCCTTAAGCAAGGGAGTGGGAAGTGGGGTGGGGTCCTCACCCAGCAGACCCCTGTCCTCTTCTACCACAGCCTGTTCCACTGCCTAAGCCAGCCTGGCCCACACCGGTTAGGCTCTTTGTTCTGTATCCCTTCTACTACGCCAGGGCTTCTTCTCAAACTGGAGTGGGTTTTGGAGCCACCTTTTCCTGGGCCTCAGCACTGGAGATTCTGATTCAGCAGGCTCCACTGGGGGCTACGAAATTGTATTTCCATCTAGCAGAGGCTGCTAGTCCAGGGACTGCACTCTGAGGAGAGCCACTATACAGTTCTGAACCCAGTGTACAGAAGGAAATCAATAAATATGTATTGAATAAACAATGCAATCTTTGCTGAGATTGTAAATCATGTCGTACAAGTGCCCAGCACTTCATTATGCACGACCTCAGTTGATCTTCACGGCTGAACGCATTAGCAAGGCAGGGAGCAGTAGCCCCCTTTATGGCTGCCTGGGAGCCCTAGGCTTTCAAGGATTAAGCAATGTGCCAGGTCCATATGGCTCCTATGAGATGCCAGGGTCACAGCTACACTTCTCTGAGCCTCAGCGTCTTTGTGTGTTTCTCTCTCCATGGCATGGCTTTTCCCCGGATTTACCATTTCCCTGGTAGAGAACCTGAAGGGCAAAACAAGCCCAGTGGATGCAACTATTTTAAATACGGCAGAAAAGACACACACACGCGCACACACACTCCCCTCGGGGACTGAGCCCAAAGCTTTGATAATACACAACCTGTTAAGGAGTGGGCAGCTTACACAGAACATCTGGAACACATATGTATGGCCTGCTTTTTCCAAAGACTTACACAGACTTCACTAAGGAGTCACCAGCTACCAGGACAAAATCTAGAGACCAGGCAGAAGCACTACAGCCTCTATTGCTGACAAAGCAGATGGAGGAAGCAGAAACCACCCACCACTGCATGGCCCCTGAGTCTTTATCTGGCTTCAGCTGGCATCTCTGATGCAAAATCTACCTGGTATACAGGGCTGGCGCCCTCAAGTCTTTGTAGACTGGGGTGTTTCCAGGTAACAGACAATAAATATTCACTAACCAGGCTAAGGAACTTCCTTTTCCTCAAATACTTATACTACCTACAACTGGACTGATCTCTAATCCAACTGTTCCTTCTCTCCCTCTCCATGCCTCATCCTCCCAGGACTTCTGCTCATGAGCAATCCTCTGCAGAAGGGTGAGATTATAATTCTTCCACTAGACTGTTGTCCCCGCACAGCATGATGACAACTGAACAGAAGAAGGAACCCACATCACAGGAGCCTGCACTCAGTAAAGTGGCAGCTGCAATTAAGTCATCGCATCCCTCTAGACCAGGAAGCCTGCTCACCTTTAATGAAAACTTGTTTTGTTCACTGGCTTAATTCATTCGGGGAGGTGCTGAGGTACAGAGGGAACTGGAGGACGAGGGAGGAAATCAAATAGCACAGGGGCTGGACTGGTGCCATGGTAACGCCAGCAAGAGGCCCACAAGCAGCAGAGGAGTCTGGCGGGACACACATGAGACCTTGGCAGTGAGGAGCCTAGCAGCAGATAAGCAGGCCCTGGACCTAGAGCCTCTGAGGGGAAGAAGACCCAGCAGACTTCAACCAGGAGGACAGGAGCCGCACGCAGCGCCCTGCAACCCTCAGCACATGGAAGACCAGGTGAAGAAAGCACAGGTGTGGGTGAGGGAGCTGGTCAGGTGGGGAGGGTGGATCCAGGGTGGTAGCTCAGGAAGGATCATGTGGGAAACCTCCAGGCAGGAAAAAAGGCCCAGGCAGCCCAGGCGCAAGCAGACCCTCCCTGACCCATCCCCTTCCAGGGCAGCAGTGTCATCCCACCCCATGAGATGGAGGATGTCCACCCAGGCCAGGGGCTGCCCACACCCCACTTCTGTAAGTGAAGTAGTCACCAACGACACTCTGGTCTCCATAAGGCCGGGGTGAACTGAGAGGATGCTAAAAACCTGAGGAACATTTAACCTGGTTTCTTACCCACATCCCAGGGAACTGACCCCAAGGTAAGATGGAAACTGATAATGCTAACAGCAGTAAGGGTTGTCACAGTAACTTTCCCAAAAGGGCTAATCTGTTCAGCAGCTCTGTGATGTCTCCTCATAAATCCCGGAGCAACACTGTGGCCTAAAAAGGGGGGAGTGGTAAAAACGTTTTCTCTTTAAAACACCCTCACTCTTTGGGAGAACTAAAACCAACATCCCTGCCTGAGGCCAGTAATCAGAGGGGCAGGAAAGTATCCTTTGTTCTTTATATCTGCAGGGTAGAGGTCCCAGGTCAGAGCTCACAGGTCAGGACATCAGCTGGATCAGAACCATTGACTACAATTAAGCAGCAACAGCCTAAAGTTGAAAACCCTCCCTTAAAAAAAAAAAAAAAAAAAAATCTCTGTATTTCTGTCCATAGATCAGATGGCAAACTTTAAGACAGGAGGCTCCTCATTTGCTTGCAAATTAACAAAACTTCCTTTCCTTCTCAAACTACTTGTCCGTGTTCTTCTGCAGTTTTTTTGTTTGTTTGTTTTGTTTTTGGCAGGGGCTGGGGTTGAATCCACCACCTCCAGCATACAGGGCCAGCGCCCTACTCCTTTGAGCCACAGGCACCGCCCCATCCATGTTCTCCTGATGTGGCCTTGGGGACAAATGGCAAGTTTTCAGTAACAATACCAAAATTAACCAACTTTCTATATTTAGAAAGCCATTAAGATTATTGGTTGGTAGAGTAGTAACTGGTGGTAGCAAGTGTGAACTAAAATATTAAGTCCTGCCAGCTGACTGAATGGACACACACACCCCTCACGGGGGATCCCAGAAATACCCTAAAGCTAAGTTGCTGGCTGAGAGAAGGAAAGTCAGATGGCCTCCTCCTGCCCCCCACTTCTTGGGGGTGTCCTTTGTAACCCATGAACAGGCCAAAGGCTGTGCAAGACAAAGCTTAAACCGCACCTGCAGGTCCTCCATTTACCTAACAAATCACTTGAGTCTGCACAGAGAGCTTGGTGGCTTGTTAAGACACTCCAAGCCCTTAGACAAAGTTTCATTTCTTTAATCAATACAAGTCAAAGAGTCTTTAAACTCACCTATAGCCTGTAAGCCTCCCCATAAACTTTGACACGTCTAAACCACCATCTGCCTTCCATGTACTAATTTCTGACTTCACATGGAATTCCTGTCTCCCACCACAGAGCATCCATTTGCTCCTGGCCACAGTCCTCAAACTTGGCTCAGAATAAATCTATTTTACAGAATTTGGCTTCTTTTCCATAGGCAGAAAATAAATGAGAAAATTCAGGATATCAGAAAGAAAAACACAAAATCAATGAGCTCTATTTCAAAAAAACACCATAGACAATTTGGTGTATATTCTTATAGGTCTCTTTAAAAAAGAAAAACTGTAGTGCTGTTAATAATGCAGGCACAGGGGCGGCGCCTGTGGCTCAGTGAGTAGGGCGCCGGCCCCATATGCCGAGGGTGGCGAGTTCAAACCCAGCCCCAGCCAAACTGCAACAAAAAATAAAATAGCCGGGCGTTGTGGCGCGCGCCTGTAGTCCCAGCTGCTCGGGAGGCTGAGGCAAGAGAATCGCCTAAGCCCAGGAGTTGGAGGTTGCTGTGAGCTGTGTGAGGCCGCGGCACTCTACCGAGGGCAACAAAGTGAGACTCTGTCTCTGCAAAAAAACAAACAAACAAAAAAAAAATAATGCAGGCACAGTATTGCATGGCCGTGAAAGTACAAGGGATAGTGGGGGCATTTATAGGCTGTTGTGACCTTGGGCAAGTCACCCTCTCTGGAAATAAAATTATTATTTCAAACTCACAGATTTAGGGTGAGGATTAAAGGCACTAATACGTTCTAAGTGCCAATCACACGTGAGTACTCAGTAAATATTGGCTTTATTATGTATTTACAACAGTGTTCTTTAGCCCATTTCTTCATTTACATATACATGAAATATCTTTTCATGACAGTGAATATGTGTCTACATTGTCGTGGTTCATAGTTTCACATGTCTGTTCTACTCGTGGGCCATGAATTAATCTCCCTCCATTTTGTTGCTGATTTTTCCCACTGAGAGGTGGCACAGGGACAAACAGCCTGAGCCATCAGTCTTGGCTCACTCACTCATTCAGAGAAAGACGCTGGGACAGAATGTTGCTTATGTGGTTATGTGCAATCGGGCTTTTTTAAAAAATGAGCAAAAATTAATAACGTTAGGATGTCCGTTTTTTTCTTTTCTTTGAGACAGAGTCCCAGGCTAGAGTGCTGTGACCATCACAGCTCACAGAAACCTCAAACTCCTGAGCTCCAGCGATCCTCAGTCTCCTGAGTAGCTGGGACTACAGGCACCCACCACAATGCCCAGTAAGTTTCTCTATTTTTAGTAGAGACGGGGTCTCGATCTTGTCCAGGCTGGTCTCAAATTCTTGAGCTCAGACAATCCACCTGCCTCAGATTCCCAAAGTGCTAAGATAACAGGCATGAGCCACCACACCCGGCCAAGGATGTCTTAAAAAATACACGCATAAAACATTAAAAAAAAACTCACAAAGATTCAGCCAAGAGTAAGAGTTTAGATTTTGTATATCTTAGATTACTATCTCTCAGGAAAATGTTTATAGATGCAACACTTTTACATTTTAAAGAATTAGTGATTCACCACTGCCACCAAAGATCCATGAATTTAGCTCTGAAATGTTCTCCCAATAAGCAGACTGGAGAGTGGGTCTCTCCATTTGTACATATAATACTTGTTCACCTACCTCTTAGGTGGTTTGGTTAGGTTTCTAATTTTGCAGTTTGCCAAGAAGCTATAAGCGCACATGCACCCAAGATACTGGACCTAAAATTTTATTTCTCCAAGTCTAGTCCACAGAACGCCGGGGTCAATGTAGATTCCTGCATCCCACCTAAATTTCCTCAGTCAGAATCTAAGAAACTAAAGATATATTTTAAAACAAGGTCCCCAAGAGTGTCTTCTGCACAGTAAGATGTACGGGTACTATCTTCATACGATTCTATCTGCATTGCAAAATCCTGCCCACTTCAGCACCTGAATTCAGCTTCTTAGTTTTCTACATGTTTAGATACTAAGCTCTTTAAAATTTTCAGTACAATTTAACAAAAATATTAGATTCCTATTACGTGCCAGGTGTCAGATGGGGATTTCCAGGAGACTCGATTTGGACCCAAAGAATTACTCTGATGGAAAAAAAATCCACCAGCTGATCTTTAGGCAGTAATGCCAAATGTCACAGGAGTTGGGCCTTAGATGGTTCCTTTCTTGTTCTACTGCCCTATCCAGTGGCCTTTTAAAAGGCAGTGTAAATATTATAGACGGAACAGTTACAGAGGTGCCTTATCCCAGGCCTGGTTTAGGAACCTGCATATGATTACTGATTTCATCCCTATGATCATCCCAGCACGGGTGGTGCTGTTATTATTTCCATCTTACAGTTGAGTTAGATGAGCTGCCCAAGTTCACAGCATCAGAAGTGGCAGCGCTGGGACTGAACCTGGGCAGTCTCAGTCTGGGGCTGTTCTCTGCACCACCAGAGTAGAATGTCTTTCTGTGGCTCCAAGCTCACCCCCAGTTTCTGCTGAGGAAGAACACTTTCAAAATGGTCCTATGTGACTCTGAACTTGAGGATGGTCCACAATTCTCTCTTCACTCTGAACTCCTCTAAACCTGTTTAGTGACTGCAGGTAGGGTCAGACAGTTTGGAATGGAGAGAATTCTGGCTACACTGCTGATGCGTAAGTGATTAACTCTAGGTTTATCTCTTTGTGGGTATAAAATACGGTTTGTCAAAGACGGGGAAACTTAGAATTACTACAAGAATAAATGCATACATCATGCCTTCGACTTTCTATCTGCATTCTGCAGTCATATAGGACTATAAATTTGTGCTTTTGCTGGGAATAAACAGAAAATGATTCATTTCTGAGATTCACTACGGAGAAATGCTGGAGGCAATATATAATTAGCACAGTTTAATTACTACTAGTTTCCTCCAGTATCTACATTATCTGTGTAATACAGCGTGCCCTTGAGTTTAAATGCTGGGGTTGAACCCCAGCTCAGTCGCTTAGTATTTGCCTTTAAGCAATTTACTTCTCTCGGCATCAGTATCCTCCTCTGAAAAAGAGAGAGAAAATAATAGTGCCTAATCTATAGAGTTATGGTGAGGGTTAAATCATACTTGCCTACCTCACATCTAGCAACCACTGATTATTTACCATCCCCGTCCCCAGTTAAAGCTTATCAAAATAATTCTGTTTTATCCATTGTTTCATTCAATAAATTAATTCCATATGTCCCACTGTGGAGCTTAAGGAGATGAATAAGGACTGTCTTGACCATCAAGGCAGCTTAGATCGGCGAGGTGCAGTGGCTCACGCCTGGAATCCTAGCACTCTGGGGAGCCAAGGTGGGTGGATTACTTGAGCTCAGGAGTTTAAGACCAACCTGAGCAAGAGTGAGACCCCTGCCTCTAAAAATAGAAAAACTAACTGGATCTAGTGGCACACACCTGTAGTCCCAGCTACTTAGGAGGCTGAGGGAAGACAATGATGAAATCACGGCACTCTGCCCAGGGTGAGGGACTGAGACTGCCTCAAATTAAAAAAAAAAAAAGGCAGTGGCTTGAGGATCAAATACAGGATACAAGTATGACAACCATATGTCCATGTTTACCTGGGAAATCCTGGTTTATGCCTATTGTCCCAGCTTAATAATGGCTCTCTTCCCTTCACTTTCAAAAGTGTCCTGGTGTGGATAAGTTAGATGTCCACCCTGGTGATTAGGTGCTACGTAGGACGTGTAGCAGTACCGAATAGGCCCCCAAGGTGGTGATGGCAACAGGCTGCTCAGGTTCCTGGGAGTATGGCAGAGTTTCTCTCTGCATGGGGGAGCAGGAAGGGTCCTTGGAGGTGGCCAGGACTCAGGTAGGCCTGAAGGGAAAGGCGGAGGATGCTCAGGCCTGGGAGAAACAGAACAGGAGCAGCCCAGCCCTCCGGGAGACGGTCTCCCCATTCACTTCCTTTGTTATCCCAGAAAATAGTGGAAAGAGCCATTTGCAATGGTGAAAACAGGCAGGTGGATTATCTAATCGCTAAATGATGCCACAAATTGTACTGGACTATTTGGGGTAGAGACAGAAAATGCCTGGGGATTAAATGAATACCTCTAAGGCCCCCAAATTAAAATTTTTTTAAAGCTTATGAATCATTCATCTTAGCATCAATTGCTTTAATCTGATCAACATCTAGCTGAAGTCAGCCTCAGGGAGTTAATTTTAATAAGAGGAGAGGAAGAGAACAGTTGTTTACTCTCATCGATCTCTACCCCCCCCCCCCCCACTACACCTGTCTCCTTGTTTTATGAGGGAATCTTGGAACCTCACAACAATCTTCATGTAATCCTCCCAAAGAAATGCTGGGATATCTTGGACCTCATCAGGAGGGTGTAGTCACTGAGGCTCATTAAAATGAGCAAAACCTCAGAGGCTAGGCAGCAGTATCAGTCTGTGACGAAACTCCAGCACTAGACCTGGAGGCAAAATCCAATTAGCACACTCTTAATTACTGCTCATTCCCCCTGTATCCACGTTATCTGTACACCACAGTGCCCAGGAGCTTAAACGCTGGGGTTGAACCCCAGCTCAGTGGCTTACTATTTGCCCTCAGGCAATTTACTTCTCTCAGTATCAATATCCTTCTCTGAAAGATAGGAGAAATAACAGAGCCTAATCTATAGTTATTGTGAGGATTAGATAATTCTATGATGTGCCTACCCCACGTACTGCACCCGCTAAGTGCTCAATAACTAGCAACCTGGCCTACCCTTACACAGAACATCTGATTAATCAACACAGGCTGAATCACAGCTAATGCACAACTCGGACCTGATGCCTGTGAACCACTCTGTCACAACCACTGGGGAAGAAGGTGCCAGAAAAGGACCAAAGGAATAGGTTAAAATGGAATCGGGAAATCAGTGAGTCAAGCCCTCTCCAATCAGATTAGTAAACAAACACCTCTTTGGGGCCAGAGAATTTGGAGGCCAGGTCAGGATGCACAGCTCAGACCTCCACCTCCCTGGACTCTAAACCAACTAAGTCAAGAGGCTTGATATCAATCACAATATTTTGTGTTTTGGGGTTTTTTTTTTTGAAACTTAATTCTTGACGGTGTGTTCATATGTATCTTCTCGTACATAAGGAAGTACCCTTCTCCATGAATGAGAAACATGAAATATATATGCTAAGAGATTTGCTCCAGGCCAGAAGTAACTAAGAAACCTCAACAATTGAGCCTACATTTTCAAAATGCCCAATCAGCTACAGTAATTTAGATCAAAATGCACAGAATTCAGTGGGAGGTTAAGACTCACCGAAATTACATGAGCTTCATCATCTTAAACAGAGGTTCTGGCAGAAATGCCACTGACTGGATAGTTGAGATACCCGAATTCGCAACACCGAACAATCTGGACAACTCACAAAGCACCAGCATCTTAATTTCATGTTACTCCCTAGGAAGGGGAACCGTGCCTGGAGGGTATCTTATAAACACAGGAAATTCACTGTAAGTGGTACTTCAGTGCTTTTGCAGGATGAGCATGCAACAAATTTTACTGAGCATCTGTTTTGCGCAAGGTCCTGTCCCACATTTAATCACTGCATCATGTCAGTATAGTCTCGCATATTGGCATCATCCCCATTTAGCAAATGAGGCAATGTAATGATAGAACACCGAAAACTTGCCCAGTGTCATATAAAGACAGCAAGGACATATCTCATTTTCAAACCAGGACTTATGAGACCAGGAACTAGTTGTGACTACAACAGGATTGCTTTTATTTGGTCTAGTCATTTAACCAGGAGAGAAAAATAGACCACATCAGACCTTTCACCCCATTTACTATGCAACAGTGGTATAGATTTTGAAGGACTTCAGAATTCAGAAAGGTACAGATATGGCAAAGCCCCAAATGTCTAAAACTTAAATTTTAAACTCAGTTTAAATGACTGTTTTAGGTATAACAGTGGCTTATACTGGATCCTTCCCTCACTTCTGTATTTCTATTTAACAGTCTCTGGCTTCCAGACCGTAATTTTTCACCTGTCCTCTAAGCTTTCATTAAGTCTTTTATCTGCCAGCATGACCAGGGGTTTTTTCTTAGCTCAGGTTCCAAGCCGGGGAATTCTTGGCCCACGGCCCGGCCACTGCTGCTGAAGGACTGAACAGTGGGTTTTTTCTATTTCCTAATATCTGCTTCCACAAAGAACACTGGAACTCTTTTTGTTTCCTTTTTAAAGAAATCGGATTTTGTGAACTCAACATGGTCCTGTTAAAAACTTACCAAACTCCCAAACTGTTTGCAAATTGAGGCCAGTTATAAATGCTCTGCATCTGGCACCCTGCAAGCAATGTTTTCAAAAGATTTTACTTTTGTCCTGACAACATAATTACCTGAAAACAGAAAGGGGAGGGGAAGAGGGCAACATGCAAAAATTACTTTGACAGTGAAAATTGTTACATAAAGCCCAACATGGAATTAAAAACCCCACCTGTGCCTCTCAAATCATGCCATAATTTAGATTATGATTTTATTTAAAATTCTGCCCACTATATAATGCTTTTTTTTAAAGGATGCTTTTGGTATTTTGTGAGTGTCTTTTGTTTTTATCCTAAATCACATGAGTCAATGATAATTTCTTCAATCCACAAAAAGTACATGTAAGATTTACTGGAGTAAGACTGTCTTATCCTTTCCTTTCAAGGAATTTAGACAACTGAGCAGTCCAGGTACCTACAGCCCATTGTCCCCATAGTATAGCTGGCCTCAGAGTCAATCATCATCCTTCCCTTTCTCTTCCAGTCCTGCTTTTCACCCCTTCGAACTCACAACTCCCGGCTCTTGTCCATTTAACTCTGAAGAACTTTCTACAGCTAATTCACATGCTCAATGCGGTTAATGGGTCCATTAAGATCTCTTCACTACTTTGTTTTCTCTCTGTAGAAAAGAAAACTGCCCAATCCGCTTCTAAACTCCAGTACCAGGCCCAGAACGTTCATAAGACCTCACAGGCAGTTTATTTTTAATAAGCTTATCAGGTGCAGATCGCCACGAAAAGCCTCACTGAAAGTTTCTCAGAAAACAAGAGTAATTAAGTATTGCTTTAAAGCACATTTTCTACCAATAGCAATCTACGTATTTACTGAAGACTTTATGAAACATTTGGATTTTCTTTTCTTAAAATACTATAAATTGCATCATAAATAAAATAAAAAGATCATCTTGGTTGATGTTAAAGTCTTCTACATAATAGCCTTAAGGATATAAATAAAAAATGCAGAAATAGAGCTTTTTACAGGTAGGAAGATTATGACAATCTGTAGGGATGTCTCAGTGGCAGATTTATAGTTAATACAATCGGAAGAATAAAGCAAAACTCAAAAGTACAATGTCTCGTGACCACGTCATGGACACATACTAACGCAATGTCTTCACATTGCTTTGACTTGTCAGGAAAGCCAATAGTTACCTATCTCAAATGTTCTCTGTATAAAAACAAAAAGAAAGAATGCTGCTTTGCTGTCAGCATTCAATTCATAACAAAGAAAAACCACGGCTCAGATAACATTAATTGGTGCCTAATAAATCATTTATGTTAGGCTTTGGCATGGATTTATACTTCTGCTTAAAGAAAGTATACGATAATCGGGGAGTATTAAACATTCATAAGTCTATTTTCTCAGTGGATATACATCAAATAAAATCAGTTTCTGTCGAGGAGAATCATCTTCATTTGAAGAAATATTTACCGGGCATTTAGGATTACATAGGACTTATCCTAGGTACCAAACAGTACTCGAAGAGTTGATCTACTGAAGGAAGTAAATCTAGCAGTTGATAAAGTAACCATAAGATAAAGGAAGGGCAAAATCCTCAGTAAAGAGAAGCCATGTAGTAGTTTCCTCTGATGAGATTGGATTAGATGAGAGCCCTCCTGTTAAGAGCTTAGTTTAGGGTCAGGTCATCTGTCCACACCCTCCCCTCCCTTTTTTCTCCCATGTTTTGCAGGACAGGCTTAACGTCAAGGCTTGTTATCCCAAGGGTCTTGCTCAATAGATACCAAAAATCCAACATGACACTGATTTGGAGGACTTTCCAGAAAATGTGCCCTCCTAATTCTAGTTAATCCTCTCCCCCAAAAGCCTCAAGAAAACTCCACTTATGAAGGTGAGAGTCTAAGAACGTCAAGAAGCAAAGATAAATACCGCTTTTAAAATGTTGTATTCCCCTTTCCTGCTAACGTTTGGGATGCATTTGTTTCTTTTAAAAGAGTCTTACAGATAGACATTCGGAGTTTTGGAGCACATACAATTGAAACTACTGCTTTTCAAAAACCTGGTACAATTAGAGTTCACATTCTTCAGTTCTGAAACAGTCCTCAACTGGAAAATTATTATTCAAAAGGGTTCACTGTGCCAGTCACGCAGAAGAAAATCTCATCATCGATCGGTCTAACATTAGAAGGAGTTTGCAGAAAACTATGATGGGATGGAAGGGTAGAAATGAGGGACAAAACAAAAAAAATCATTGCCTGAATAAATGCATTCATTTGTGAATGTGATCAGCCATGGTGAAGAACTAGAAACCCCCAAATCAGGGGAAAACCAGCCCCTATCGAATGTCACGGTCAGCTGGCAGGCACCACACCCTCCCTGCCCCCATCGTCCCCATACGTACTTCAACTTCTGGCATCGTCTAGCCCTGGTTTCTATTCCTGTTATTGTTCTTTCTCCTGCAATGCCCTCTCCTTACAGGGAGACTTGTTTAAAGCTTGTCCTTTCTTTATGATCAAATGCACGTTACTTCCTTAATTCCTATTCTTCGGCTCCCCACTAGTTTAGTTTTCTGTCTCTGGCAGGGTTGATCATGATTTTCCTTTCTGATTGCAGGTTACTTCTGCGAAATCATAACCCTCTTTAAAAAGCACATCCTTAACTCGTCCCATTTCTGTATCCGTCCCTGTGGCTAGCACAGAGCAGACTAAAATGGAAGATGACCCTCAACTGTCCCTGAAATTGAATTGCTTTATTGAAACAGTGAACCTTCTTAATGAATTTGGTTATAACACTATGAATTCACTAAATAGAGAATATGCCTCATTAAGAAATCACGCCTTATTACTTATGCAAAGAAAGAAGGTGCCTTTACGTTCAGATGGCCAGTTTGGTCCACTAATTCCAAGGAACAGCAATTCTAATAGGGGGGGTCGCCACTGCTTCACTGTTCTGGTTCCACACTATTATTACTGTCATTGTTTCTTCCGAGATTAGTTCCATGCACGCACGATGGGAAAGTTTACCTAAAGAAAGTTATGATAAAATAATAATACAGGGTTGACTGACTGAAATATAAAAGTAATCACACCATGTTTACTGCCTGCCTTGGGTTAGTTGGTGGTGAATTCTAAAACGTCTTAATTGAACTGTGTATATCGGCAAAAGCAAAACAGGATGAGTTTTAGTGTGAAAAGAATATACAATTGTTGACATACAAGATTTCTAAGATCTCTTCAATGCTACTGTGATAAAACAAGACACGTCTGAGGCACCTAAAAGCCTGCAAATCACAATAGTTGACAGAGAGGGAAAAAAATACATTTCCCCATCAGGTAGGTGTCAACAGACTTTACATCATCATCATCTGTGTACCAGGCTCGTGACACACGAAGGTAAGAACTGATCTCTGCCTTGAGGCGGTGGCTCTGGTTCCAGGGAAGACATCAAACACCAGGCAGTTATAACACACACCTATAACAGGCTCACTGGAAATTACGGGATGAGGGGGCAGAGGAGGGAACAAAACACCCCACCTGAAGAAGTAAGAGACATGAGGCATTATTAGCCCTGCTGAAAAGGGGGCCGGGGAGAGTCCATGCAGAGGAAGCAGAAAGGCAGACGTGAGAGCTCAAGCCCTTCTAGAACACGCAAGCAGCTCAGTAGAACAGGAGGAGTGAACTGTTGAGAGGAAGCCATGGCCTCTGGGGCAAGGCTGTGAGGAAACAGAGGCCCTGCCACCTCGTCTCTGTGACCCAGATTCCACGGGGCTGTTGTGGAGGCTGAGCCTCTGGACACTCAGAACCAGGCCTGATGCAGAGAACGTGTTCAGGAAAATTAGCCACCACCGCTTTTATGATCTTTATTGCCACATTAAGACAAGTCCATCTGATTTACCTGATTTCCTAATGGAAAGTTAAGATAAATCTGTAAGCACTTAAGAAGCAATGACCACCTCCAATAAAAAAATAATGATTTGAAAATCAAAGTAAGGATGACTAGGTAGAGTCCATGCAGTTGACAGGGGAGGGGAGAGTCCAAAGATTTATAAAAGGAGGATAGTGATGAATCGCCCTGGTACCAGAAGTTTCATGATCCAGAAAGGATGCTTCATGGTGAAAAGCTTGTTGATATATGTTACCAACATACATAAGGACACGTTCCCTCAGAGACTCAGTACCCTTTGGGCAATCCTATCTATTGCCCTGAAGACAGCTAAGCAGCACTCAAGGTCCCAAGACCTTGTAAATAATCTTCAGTGGAAACAGTATGGCCACAGACCATTGAGATCTTGTTGAAGTCTAACATTTTTCTCTCCTTCCCTCCTTTCTATTTTTAATCACCTACCCCAAACAAAATGGAAAGTAAACCAAAGGCTATCCTCAAATTCCTTCAAACAGGAGAGAGCAAGAGAGGAAGGGAGAGAGAGAGAGAGAGGGAGGAAGGCACTACTTCAACTCATTCCCTACATCTCTCTTTCCACTTCCCTGAGACTTGATCTCTTAAGTGCTACTTTGGAACCTACCACCCACTAGCTCAATTGTTTCCAAGCCCTGGATTCAACCCAGTGCTGGAAAAGCCAAGAAGCTGAATTATCCAGTTAAGCGTGAGCCTTGAGACTTTCCATGAAGATATGTGCAGGAAAGATACTGCAAATAAGCAGAATCTACCCCTTAAATCCTGAACCCCCTGCTCCCAGCTGCCACGAGCAAACATGAAGAGCCCCTCATCCACTGATCTTCCGATCAATGAACGTCCACAACTCACAAGCAGGACTGAGGAAACGGATTCTTCAGGCCAGAGCCATGCCTGCTAACCATGCAGAGAGGAACGAGACAATGCCCACAAGGGGATAATGGGCATTTTTGTTGTGCAGCAGCTCCGCCTCCCATGAGGACTGATGTTCTTCAGTCCTTCTCCATCCCCAAGTACTGAAAGGAAGTTCCAATCCGTTGGGGGCAGCCTCATTCAGATCAGCACCACTCCTAATGCCCACTGTCACACCCTTAGGTTCTCGTGGTCAATGGGACTTTTTAACCTGGTGAAGCTTTTACCGCCAACTTTGAATACTGCAAAGAAGCATAACATGATTAGGGCTTTGTCAATGAAGTCCAGCAGTGTTTGAATGGAAAAGTTATGTTGAAAGAATGGTTTTTGTGCTATTTCACAGTAACATGAATATTCCCAGTTCTTCATATGAATTGTCTTCATATAATCTAATTGTCTTCAAACATGTCTTGACCATCACTCCTATAAAAAATTTTGGCCTAAAGACCACAAAATTCAAGGGGTGAAAAACAGAGCTAAATAAGACATTGAAACAATGCATATGGTTTAGAAGGAGTTAAACAGTCAGAGACTATGAGAAATAATTACTTATTCTAAGTCTCTAAAAGAATAATTGCAACAAGCTTGCTTAAAGTACCTTGAGTTTATGTGCAAGTTTATGCCTACTATAAATATTTCTATAATCCTTTTCTGTTCCAAACTATTTTTCACAGAAGCCTAAAAAATCTCTGAAATATTTTTGTTGTTGGCATAGAATAAATTGTTATTAGTATTTGGGACACAGTTTACTGATCTGTCAACATTCTTCAATTTACCCCATTGGATAATCTGCACACACAACACAATTTGTTTGTGTTCTACCAAACAAAGCCACCAAAGCTTCTCTTCAAACTATAAGGAGCTCAAGAAGTTGTTAAAGCCCTCCAAAGTTTCATGCCCACATGGCCAGGCTGGAATTTTTCTATAAACGAGATGAGGCCTTAATCCAGTCAATTCTACATCTACTGAGAAGCTTATGTTCCAAAATCCTTTATAAATTTATCATTTCTACTGAATTGACATTTTTAAAGAATTAAAGTGAGGCGTGTCTGTGGGCTGTTGGTGATGAAAATGAAAGCGGGTTCCATTCAAGAGTTTTCTGAGAAGTTCTCTGTGGAGGATATCTCAGATTTCATAACATCTCAATTCCTACTTTTCTATTTACTTGGCTCTTCCCAGATTCGTTTTGAAAATGCCGTATTTACAGAAAAAATAAAATTTTACACTACATTGCCAAACAACTTTATTTCAGTTTTAAGGTGAACTCGGCTAACACCAAAAAGCAAACAGCCAATGAAACACGAAGATGATAAAAACCATGTTAAAAGTCATTACCTCACGCCAAATTCTAAGCTTGCACCAATGCAAAATAAGCTAACAGAATTGTTTTTTCAAGGTGCTGTCTAGCCAGGCATTGTGGCAGGCACCTGGAGTCCCAGCTGCTCAGGAGGCTGAGGCAAGAGAATTGCTTAAGCCCAAGAGTTGGAGGTTGCTGTGAGCTGTGACACCACAGCACTCTACCGAGGGTGACACAGTGAGACTGTCTCAAAAAAAAAAAAAAAAAAAAAAAAAAAAGTGCTCTCATTCTAACATCAGGTTAAATTTCTTTCCAGCTCCTCGACTGACACAATACAGATACCTATGGAAATCAAGCAGGAGAACAGGCTTGTGTGAAAATGACACTTTTCTTTGTGGGAGTGGGGCCATTTGGACTATGACCATTAAACAAATCAGCAACCAAGCGGTCTGGAATTTATTTGAGCACAGCAAATATGCCAACATCACTCTGAGGGTAAGAAAAATAAAATGTAAAAACAATACGTGACAAGGTGCTGGTACATGTCATGTGTGCTAAAGGAGCAAGTGATAAAACACGACCCTGTAGTTCCGCAGATTATTAAGTTGGCTGCTGCCCTGTAAAGAGCAAGGTGGTAATTTGTCTGAGTTTCTTCTTTTGCTGAATATTTGTTTTAGCCCTAGGCATGAATCTTTAAGAAAGGAATTGAGTAAACTGTAATAGATCACCATCTATTCATTCATACACGTACTCATTACTATCTGCAAAGAACACTGGAGGGGAAGGATAAAACGGGTGAATCCGACCTCAAAGAACTTACACATTTTGCAGCCATGAAAACAAAGCACCAGGGAGGTAATCAGTTAAGTCTACCTGGTACCCAAGAATAACACTGACTACTCAATTACAAGAAAGAGTTCCTTTACCTTCCTGAAAATAAATGTTTTAATTCAGTGCTCAAATAGCATAAGATCCTTGCTCAGGGAAAATTTAGGTGCAACAAATCACAACCCAACACCAATAAACCTTTTGACCTTAAAAAAAAAAGTGTTTATACCAAATGAAGATTGTTAGATTAAGATGCCACTAACAAGTACTTTTTACTGACCTTCTTCTCAATGCTCAAGAGACTTCATGCTAAAATTGTAAAATATTAAATAGAGCAAAAAAATATAATAAGTATCAGATAAACCTTACTAATATCAATGCATTTGATAATTTTTGTTACCTTTTTCTCTGTTTCCAAGATCATCAATAAAGAATGACTTTACCACCGCACTCATCTCCAACCGTGCTGTTATCTATCTGCTCTACCAACGTACCATGTAGAATCTGGACCAGTTTCTTCTCTGAGCTACTGTAATGTGGACTGTGTTCCCCATGACACAGCACTCAGTGGGTCTTTAAATAACTATTTACTTTAATAGTAGTTCATGATAATCATCATCTGAAGTACACACCAAGAGCTGGGTACAATATTAAAAGTTTGTTATGCATATTACCTCTCATTTAATAAGCACAACCCCTATAAGAATGTAATCCTAGCTATTCTTACCTCTAGTTGATAAATGAGAAAACTCTGCTATAAGTTTCACAGGTAGTAAAGTAGCAGGGCTGGTATTCAACCCTGTTCCAATCCCAAAGCCCTATCTATAACTATTCCACCATTCTTAATAGAATTAGGAATATGTTTTCTATAAAGATCATAATGCATTCTAAATCTAAAGTTGTAAGTCTCACTCACTTTAAGAATCTATCTACAACATGGTACTGAGTTGTAAGTCTCATTCACTTTAAGAAAACCATCTACATGGTTGCCTTTTAAAAAACTGGACAATAGGCTCAGCGCCTGTAGCTCAGTGGCTAGGTCACCAGCCACATACACCGGATCTGGCAGGTTCAAATGCTGCCCAGGCCTCCAAACAACAATGACAACTACAACAAAAAAATAGCCGGACGTTGTGGCGGGTGCCTGTAGTCCCAGCTACTTGGGAGGCTGAGGCAAGAGAATCACCTAAGCCCATGAGTTTGAGGTTCTTGTGAGCTGTGACACCATAGTACTCTACCCAGGGCGACAGCTTGAGACTCTGTCTCAAAAAAAAAAAAAAAAAAAAAAAAAAAACTGGACAATACAGAAAATAAAAAAAAAGTGATGGAAAGAAAAAGTTTTCCATCATCTCATCCAATGGATCACCATTGCTGATCAGGTTTTTACTATCCATAGCCCTTTTTTAAATCACTTTAATCATGTCGTGAATATAATTTACTATCTCTCTTGTAAGTAGGAAGGTATATTTGAGAGTATCTTTCCATATTTCACATGTATTTTCACATCCTAAGCAGTGATGTAAAAGAATCTTTAAAAGTCTACTATTTGAGTATATACAACCAATCATCGATTAATCATTTCCCTTAAAACTGGACATAAAGGCTCGGCGCCTGTGGCTCAAGCAGCTAAGGCGCCAGCCACATATACCTGAGCTGGCGGGTTCGAATCCACCCTGGGCCCGCCAAACAACAATGATGGCTTCAACCAAAAAACAGTGGGGCACTGTGGCGGGCGCCTCTATTCCCAGCTGCTTGGGAGGTGGAGGCAGGAGACTCGCTTGAGCCCAGGAGTTGGAGGTTGCTGTGAGCTTTAGACGCCACAGCACTCTACCCAGGGTGACAGCTTGAGGCTCTGTCTCAAAAAAAAAAAAAAAAAAAAAAAAAAAACACCTGGACATAAAGGAGGCTTCTAATTTTTTATTTAAGCAGACTTGCTAGGTCAGAGGATAGACCAAATCCCAAAAGTCAAAACGATGACAATGGCCATAACCACAGTGATGACACAATATTAGACATACGAAGAAGTTCAAAGAACGACATAACAGACACCCACGCACCCACCACTACACCAACATTTAAAGGTAGAAATTCAAGACCCAGCAATGGGAGTGTAAGCATGTCAGGAATTCCAATGCAGCTGCGATACTCAACTCTGAGAAGCCTAGAAACTTACTGATTAAATCTCTGGGAATGGAGAGAAGTCTCACTACCTCCTGTTATTAGCACTTCCCTAGGTTTTCATTAGCACATACAGCAGGGTTCAAAAGGATCTGGCTTGGCTGCCTGTTTATGATTGAATTAGAATGATTTCAGTTTTAATGAAGCCCTTTCTGCACATATCAACTGAAGAAAAAAGTTTGGAGGAGATCATTCAACCCACAGGAATTTGGAGAATATTGTGCTTAGACAATACCACAAAATGTGCTTATTTCAAATTAATCAGTTTTTCAGAAAATACTAAAGATCATTTGCACATTCACTGCTTTCACCCCTTCTAGCAACTGGGATCCATAAAGTGTTGGTAAAATGTAAGCATGTATAAGAAAGCAAGCATCCCGTTATTATGATGCTGGAAATTAGAGCATCATCAGCAATAACAATAAAAATTACATTTCTCCCCTGACTACACTAGAAGATATAAAAGAAATATCACAAAAGGCAAAAAGCATAAATGAAAACTAAATTTCTGCTTAATCATCCTTTTGTAGAGGAAAAAAAAAGATAAGTACTTTACTTATTTATGTGCAAGGCATATCATCTTTTAATAGCTACCGGACACATTACTATTATTCTGCTGCTTCTCGGCTGGAGAAATAGGATTAGTGGCCTAAGAGGGAAGAGCTTAAACTGATTAGTCAAGTAGGAGTCCTAGGGCAAATACTCAGGAAAAGGGGGCAGCCCAGTCTTCTGTCCTGCAGAGGAAAAAAACCTGAGTGACTCAAGGTCAGTCTAGGACTTCAGGGGCTTCTTATATGCAGAGAGTTTTTAATCAAAATGACAGAGGTCGGACTGAGGTTGGCTCACAACTCAGCTAAGACCCCACAAAGCAGTTACAGAAGGGCCACCATTCATCATTTACACCACCAACGGCATTTATCAAGCAGCTACCATATTAATCATTGAATTTGCAGCAATGGAGGACCCAAAGGGGCTGTCTGTAGGGAGCCACAGCTGATACAATTAATTACTGTTCCTAATAAAGGCCCTAAATGTATCTGCCTCATAAAAAAGGAATTGAGCTACTCAAACTTGAGTCCGGGGGTGTCAGGTTGGAATTATCTTAGAAATCACCACAAACTCCTTTGTTTTGCAAAAGAAAACTCTAGACCAGAGGTGTACACTACCTCAAGAACATAATTTAGTAAGAGGCAGTGCTCACGTCTACAATCCCAACCAAGAGCTCCTTGACCAAATGGAAAACAAAAATTTATTTGAAGGAAACTGATGTCCAAAACTTTGGAAATTTTCATGATAGATAATGATACATGTTCGGTGGTCATTCTTACTAGCTAAGTAGCAGTGGGCCTGTCTCTGACGTTCTAACAACAATCCTACTCAGGACAAAGGAAAGGCAACACTAGAATCTTTGCAAGCAGTTCAGTAAGAACTGGGGCAACCACTGAGGCAGCTTAGAGAGCTGAAGTGAGATCCCAGCATCTGTTTCCAGTCCACCAGGGCTATAAAACTCAGAGCAAACAGCAAGAACTTGACACCACCTTAATGCCCTAATTTCCAAATATTTTCCACACTCTGTTTCTATTGGGAAATTCCTTGGTGCTTTCATAACAGAAGTCGGAAGGGAAAGCAAACTCCTTTTCTGATTATCAAATGACCTGATTATATCTGCTGTGTAAAGGAAGGGATACCTGTCATAAAATTCAGCAGACGGCCCATGCAGAAGGTTACCAAAAGCCATCAGAAAAATTAAAATAAAGATTATGATCAAAGTGAGCCATCAAAAATGGGTAAGCTTCACCAAAATGTGCAGAAAGACCTGCTTGTATTGTACTTAATGGAAAGGATTTCCAATGTTAAATCTAGGACATACCCCTTTAACTAGAGGACTTTATTAATTTAATGCAGTCATAGTCACCCAGCTGTTTCATAAAACTTGAGCATAGCACAAAAATGAAACCACCTTCACTGCAGCAGGTAGTTGATTGACAATGAAAAGTAACTTTTGACCAACTAACACGTCTAATAGGATATTAAAAACCAATTACTATAGCCGGGCGTTGTGGCAGGCGCCTATAGTCCCAGCTACTTGGGAGGCTGAGGCAAGAGAATCGCTTAAGCCCAGGAGTTGGAGGTTGCTGTGAGCTGTGTGAGGCCACGGCACTCTACCGAGGGCCATAAAGTGAAACTCTGTCTCTACAAAAAAAAAAAAAAAAAAAAGAAAAAGAAATACAAGTGCCTGGATAAAAGTATATCTCGGAGTGAAGAGAAAAAAAAAAAAAAAAAATCAAGAAAACCCCTCACATTTCTACCACTTTCTTCTTCCCCCAACTCCTAAAATAATACAAGTCAAAAAACACAAACTCAAAATGCTCTTTTCTTTGCTAATATTCCTTTCTTTCATTTTGCTCTAGAGCTGCCCATGGAAATTCTATCAGCTTGGCAGAATTACTGTTTAAACAACTGGAGCAGAGAACTTCCAGACAATATGCAAAACCATTCCCTGCTCTGAATGGTCTAGAACACACCCACAGAAGGGCTTCCAGGCCCCAGGAAGGCTCTGAGGAGTCTCCCTAAAAGAAATAGTTGAAAATAACTGGAAATAAAAGAATTAAGGTACTATCAGAACCCTAAGACTTGCTCTGAGTTTTGTTGTCCTGGTAGAATATTTCTGGAGTCTGAAAAAGCTCTGGTCTCTGGGGTCTCACTTCGGACCTCTCTAAGCCACATTTATTCCGCAGTCCCCTTCCCATTGCACAGTTCATTGGACTGGGGTGGGCACCGGACCAGGCCGGTCCAACCAAACTCTCTCTCAGGATTTAAATGGAGACTGGTGTCTGACAGCATTTGAACTTGGGAGCAGGTCTACCCAGGGCCTGACACTACCATTTCGGACCCTAAGAGCAGGGAAGTGGAGAGGGCCACCACTGCCATAGAGAAGGAGGCATCAATACAAGAGGGGCAGCAGAGGGGGAGCCCTGGGGGTCTTTGGCTGACAGAGCAGTGCCCTGGTTCCTGGTACTGTCCAAGTCCTGGGTCTAGATCCTCTCAGAGCCTGGCAGCATTTCTTGACCTTCTCCTCACGAACTGCCCTGTAAATCCTTATACCAATTGTACCTTTATGGCTTACGCTGGTTTGAATAGGCATTTATTATTTGTAACCAACAGGACACAGTCACATGTTTAATCATTCCAAAACTAATTTCTAATGATTTATAACCCCCAGTAAAAAAGCTCATAGTACACATTTCTTTACCAGCATATACTAAAATACATTTGCTTTGAATTTCAAAATTCATTTCAGTGGTCCCCAAAGCCCTTTCTAAATACAGCCGTATGTTTCAGAACAAGTTCAGTAAGAATTAACAGAGTCACTCTACCTGGCCTGACAAGCTGTAAAACAGAAAAACCCTGGGTGAAAGATCTTACTTCCAAATTTAGGGGGAATCTCACAGACTAAAACGATGGTAATGAACGTCATTTGAGACTCAGCAGCAGAGGATACGGGAACAGGGCTGGCATTTAGGAAATGCACGGCCTGGGGCCATCTCTGCCCCTGGCCTGTCCGTTGGGACACACCCAGAGCCTGAAAAGCGACATGCAACCACAGCAGCTGGACACGCCGTGGTTTCCCTGGCCCAGGAATGTGTATGAACTCATTCAAGCATCCACCCATTCAATGCTCACTCTGCATACTCACTCCCAACACATACCAGGCTCGGCACCATGTAGTGGGGAGTCCAGAGGGGATTATGATAGACCTGTCCACTCACAGCCATTTCCATCAAATGTTTACACTTCAGTGAGAGAGGAAACCAATGCACAAACAGCTACAACGAACTTCAGCCTGCGATGAGGTGAGGAGTGGAGCGTAGCAGACGGTGAGACTGCAGAGAAGGCAAGCTGTCGTCTCCACATACGGGAGGGAGGCAGAGAGGGCGAAAAACAACAAACCTGCCTCAGGACTGTCCATGAACTTGTTATGGACGCCAGGGACCATCAAAGCACAGGCCCCAAGCACAAACCCTCAGCCTTCCAAAGACAGAAGGGAACAGAATTTTAAACATGTTCAGTTTATTTCAGGAAAGGGGGAGAGAAACAGTCACCCCTATTATTAACCCCTCCTTCTTTATCTCCCACACCGCCCTTCCTGGGTGAACCCTGAGGGCTGGACTGACCACTGCCCTCCTCCCACAGGCCACCGAGGTGGCTCACTGGTCAGACCTCTGAGATTAGGAACATGTATCACCTACTGGGCAACCAAGCAATTTTCCCAATATGTGAAAAAGCCAGTTCCCAAAGGAAAAGGGGGAGCAGATACTATTATCACAAACTTATCCCCTTATTTGTAACTGGGCTGAGCTGTAAGCAGACTCCTGCCAGCACCTGAAAGGCCATAGCTCTGTGGACATTGGCCGGAGCTTTAGTTACAATATCTTTTTTCACTGCCCATCAGGTGCTCAGTAGCCCCCTCTTGTCTACCCTTTACTTCCTGGGCCCCTAGGGTAGATTTTTTTTTTCTAACCTCTGTAACTGAAGAACCTGATGGGGCCATATGATAAGGGAATGGTGGCCTAAAAACCCTAAGTTTCCAGTTCCAGCAGCCATGGATCAATTTTCATGTTTCACGCACAGAAGACATTAACGGAGGCCCTAAAAATAAGAGACACTGGAGGCAGCCAGACAGACACCTAACACTCAATCAAAGCCAGCCAGAGAGGACAGCAGTGGCAATTTTGGGGAATCAGGCCAAATGTTTTTCTACTGGAGGAACGAATCGTGGCCGTGGACGGTCAGCAGCCCCAAAGTGGTGTGAGAATGCAGAGGCTGAGACACCTGGAGGCCCAGGGAGAGCCCACCCCATGGGCAAACTCTTTATGCCCAAATTTTTTAAAAAGGATAATTCAATCCTTCCAGCTAGCAGGTCAGAAAAAAAAAATTAAAAGCCAGAAGGACAGAGCAAACTAGGTGTGTGGCAATTTCTTCAGCAGCAACCCTCTGCTTCTGAATAGCTCGTGTTCACCAAGATGGGTCTGTGCAGCAGAGTCCGGTTCAGTGTTAGCCGGTGGCTTTCCCATCCTTTCCTAAGAAGTCTGAAACCCTGCCAAATGCAGAAGCACATAGGGGAGCATTAAACCTCATAGTAGAGCAGCAGAAACCGTTTTCTTTGGGAGGCAAGTTCTCTGTCACTCAGGCTGGAGTATAGTGGCCCCATCATAGCTCACAGCATCCTCAAACTCCTGGGCTCAAGATATCCTGCCTGACCCTCCTGAATATTCAGGACTACAGACTTCATCACCGTGCCTGGCTAACTCATTCTTTTAAGAGACAGTGTCTTGCTGTGTTGCCCAGGCTGGCTTGAACTCCTGTCCCACCTCAGCCACCCAAAGTTCTGGGATTACAGGCTTGAGCCACCATGCCCGGCCAACTTTTCTCCTTTTTAAAAATAAAGGTCTCACTCAAAACAAAATTTTATTACCAAACTTTACATGGAAGACAAAAATACTTGATTCACCCCTGCTGCCACAGGTATGAGATGACTTTTTCTGAGATAACTATCCCCTTGACATTAGACAGACTCTCAATGTTCAGAAAGAGGTAAACCTTCCCCCCTTCCATGGAGGCTCCTTAGCGCCTCAACTTCTCACATTTTGTTCAGGGTCTGGAACGCATTCTTAATGGTTCATAATATGAAGATCTTCACAACAAAGTTGTATTCCAGAACAGAAAGACTCTGAAAATCCACAGCCAAACCCTCCACACATTCTCAGTTAAATGCTGCACTGGAAGTTCTCACAACGGCTCTGTTTTGGAGACCTGCAATTTTTAACTGTATAGTTTTGTTGCTTTTCAACCAAGCTGCTGACTAAAGTGGAAAGTAATTTTACAACTCTTATCTATGTGTGGATGACTCATTTGTTCGATTATCCTAACTTCCAGCTGTACACCCTGCTCCCTCCCTGTTCAACCTGCTCCAGAAAAATGTGCCAACTGCCTGCTGCTAGAGGCTAAAGGTAGGCAAACCAATTTTAACGCAGAGAAATAAAGTGAGGGAGTGAGATTGGCTACCTTGAATGAATTTCTCCAAGACAAATATGAGCTTTTGATTATGGACTGTCTGGGGCAACTGGTCCTACCATTTTGCTTTATTAGTATGAATTTAAATGTGGCACTCCGTCCAACCTCTTAAAGTATCCTTCAAAGTGTAATTCACAGACCCTTAAGGGTTCTCCGATGGAACTATTCTTATGATAATGCTGAGTCATTATTTGCCTTTTTCTCGGTATTGGCATTTGCCCGGATGGTGCACGCATGATGATCAGGAGACTGCAGGAGCCTTAGCAGGAATTGCGGTGACAGCACAGTGCAGCACTAACGGCCATTACATCCTTCCCGCCACGAGCTCCCAAGTTGTTTTTTTAAAATGCCAGTTTCATTTAAGAAGATCTTGATGAAGCATTAAAAATTATTAATTCTGTGGCTCAGCGGGTAGGGCGCCGGTCCCATATGCCGGAGGTGGCGGGTTCAAGCCCAGCCCCGGCCAAAAAAAAAAAAAAAAAAAAAAAAAAAAAATTATTAATTCTGGCTGGGCACGGTGGCTTAGGCCTGTAATCCCAGCACTCTGGGAGGCTGAGGCAGGAAGATCGCTGGAGCTTAGGAGTTCAAGACCAGCAAGAGCAAGACCCCATCTCTACTAAAAACAGAAAAATTAGCTGGGAATTAGGGTGGCCAGCAGGAGGATTGCTCAAGCACAGGAGTCAGAGGTTGCTATAAGCTAGGATGAAGCCACAGCGCTCTAGCCTGGGCAACAGAGACTCCATCTCAAAAAAAAAAAAAAAATATATATATATATATATATAAATAAATTCTATATTAATACTCTGGGACACAAAGTATCTGGTCACACTCCAAGTATGATGGCTGTCATGAGCTGAACAGCCCTCTCTCCCCGGAACGCCATTTTTACTTGAAAGAACCACAAGACCCCGTGAGACACGGGTATCTGGCAGACACTTACTTGAACATGAATGAAGTGAGGCTGTTGCTCCACTGAAAATAACTGACAGAATGTATTACCAGTGATAAATTCAAGCTTTCAAGTGAGAAAAAGAATTTTAGGAAACATGCATTTGCTGTCCACTTGACAGCTTTCTTGTACTTAAAGACTTCTTGGTGAGACTGCTGGTGATATAAACAATTGATTTTTTTGATGTATAATGAAATGTGTCAACATTTAAAAGATCTACAGAATAGTGTTTTCCAAGCAATCAAAGATGTAAAAGAACTATTCAACTAACTTTTTTTTTTTTTTCCAGGCAGAGTCTCACTCTGTCACCCTTGGTAGAATGCGGTGGCATAGGAGCTCACAGCAACCTCAAACTCTTGGGCTTAAGCAATTCTCTTGCCTCAACCTCCCAAGTAGCTGGGACTGCAGCTGCCCACCACAACGCCTGGCTATTTTTAGAGAGGAGGTCTCGCTCTGGCTCAGGCTGGTTTCAAACTTGTGAGCTCAGGCAATCCAGTCGCCTAGGCCTCTCAGAGTGCTGGGATTACAGGTGTGAGCCACCCTGCCCAGCCCAACTAACCCTTCTTAAGTATCACTTGCCAGCTATCACAATCAAAGACTATCTCCAATTATCTAAAAAAACTATGCAAGTGCTTTTCCTCTCTCCAATGACATGTCTATGTTTAATATATATTGCACAACAGATTGGAAGTGGAAGCAGCTGAGAGTCCAACTGTGTTTTATTTAAGTCAGACACAAGAAAGATGTAAAACACCACTTCTCACTATTTTTTGTTTGTTTGGAAAAATATAGTCTTTCATAAAAATAGTTTATGTTAGCATATAATAAAAGAATTACTTTTAAATCAGTTAATGTCTTTTTTTAAATTTCTTTTCTCTCTCCCACCCCTCATTTTTAATTTCTAATATTATAAATATCAATAGATGATAGCCATACAAACAAAAGCTCTTTGGAGTCCCCAGTAATTTTTTAGTATATAAAGGTATCCTGAGACCTAAAATTCTGAGGAACATTGCCTTAATTTATACTAAAAAATTCAAAACATCTGGTAGCACAGGACATAATGATCGAGTTCTAATAAGTTGGTAGCACAGGACATAATGATCGAGTTCTAATTAGTTTTTTATTATTTGTTTTTGAGAAAGAGTCTTACTCTGTCGCCCTGGGTAGAGTGCCATGGTGTCACAGTTCACAGCTTCCTCAAACTCTTGGGCTTCAGCAATCCTCTTGCCTCAGCCTCCTGAGTAGCTAAAACAGGTCTCTCTTGCTCAGGCTGGTCTCAGACTCCTGAGCTCAAGTAATCCACCTGCCTCAGCCTCCCAGAGTGCTAGGATTACAGAAGTTGGCATTTTTAAATATTTTGCTGTTATGTCCAGGGATCTCTTTAGGGTCTCCAGTTTTTACAATAAAACCAACCCAACACCTTATCATTTGCCAGTATTCATCCATTCACAGTGTAGTCATTCAGTACCCTGTAGATCAATAGTTCTCAACCTTCCTGATGCTGCGCCCTTTAATACAGCTCCTCATGTTGTGGTGACCCCCAACCATAAAATTATTTTCATTGCCTACTGGCAGAATGATCTGGGACAGCATGGATCGCCTTATGAAACTCATTAGGCAAGTGACGGCCTACATCAACACTACTCCAAGTCATTAAAGGACAATTCCCAAGGAAACAGAAAGGTAACTGTCCATTAGTTACACAGGCTAAACATAAATGACTGTTTCAGAAATTCAACTTCCTAACAAGATTTAATTCAATCACGATTTTAACACACAGCATCACCACTGACAAAAAATGGCAAAAAAAAAAAAAGTGTGGGAGGTAAGGGTTACACAAATACATCTCAAATTTGCAAATTGAGTATAATTCTGTGATTCTGTGTATTTTGCTGGTTCCAAAGCAAAACAGAATATAAGAGTTCTCAAGAAAACCCAGCAATAGATGGGAGGAGGGAGGCGTTTAGTTTATAAAAGGGATATGAGACAGAAAAATTAAAGGAGCAATCTTTTGTCCTAGGTATATGCAGGGACATTACATGAAACAGGCATGATCATGCTCCAATGTGCGTATTCATTCCTTCAGTAAAGACCTAAGTCCACAACGTGAGCTGAGGAACAGGCGTGACTTCCGCCAACCAGCAGGACTTGTCAATACCGGTACAGTGGAAAGCAGTGTGACTCCAGAGTCAGAAAAATTGGATCCAAGTTCAGCTCTGCCACTTACTACCTGCCGTTTTCTAAGCCACAGTTTCCTCATCTCGAAAATGGGAATGTCACAGGGATAATTACATAAGTTACCTGGCATGGGAATACGCTAATGATCGCTAATTGTTTCTATTTATTAAAAAGGCTAAGAAGTATACCCTGCCCCCACACACACAAACCACCACGGTAAGAAATACATGAATAATTGCTAAAGGAATTAAGTAAGAGGCAGAGAGATCACTTCAGTCTTAACGTGGCCAGGGAAGATGTCCTAGAAAAATGACATAGAGGTAGAGCTTCCCACTCCCTTTTACAAGTCTGTGTGGGAAATTTCCACTCATTGCTAATGTTCTTGTGCTTCATAAGCCCACGGCAAGTATTTATTGAACGGTCACTGTGATTAAACATACTTAGTTGTTCTGAACCTTTCCTGAGTCATGGCTCTCCCTCAGAGTCTAATGAAAGATAGGAAAGGAATCTCTCCCCAGAAAATACTGCTGACAAATATTTTTCTTTTCTTTACATTAAGCAGGAGTGGGACCCACGAAGCCCATTCATGGGCCCTAGCTAACAACACAATGGCAGACGTTAATGCTATTGATTTTGAAATGTAGCCCAAGGGCACCTGGTTCTCATGATTCACATGTACAAACATCAAGTTCCTCTTCCTTGGTGTCTTATCTCAGCAAATGGTACCACCATCGTCCTGTTGTGGAAGCTCAGAGCCTGGGAGTCAGCCTGGATACTCCCTGACCTCCACTCACGCTCCACATCTAATCCTCCACTAAGTCTCTCTTGCGTTCACCACCATCTCCTCCGTCCAAGCTGCCACCATCCTTTGGCAGGACTGCATCAGAAGTACCTAACTGGCCATCCAGTTTCTCTCCAATCTGCTCTCTGCACAGAAGCTGAACTTCTAAACCTGATCATATCAAAACCACCTGGCCCCCACCCCATACCAACATACACCTCTTCAACAGCCTTTCATGAAAACCAAACAGAGGAAACCTTCTTGTTGAATGGAAGCCATATCATTTGGTAAAGGAAAACAAAGAGGGATACGGCCCCAGAATGACAAGGGAGAGAAGAAAATGTGAAGAAAGAAACATGGTGGGAAAGAAATGACTTAAGTACCAAAAATCAACAGTCCCTTCTGCTTATGCCGAGTTACTTAGGAAACTCCGGTCTGTATGCATAATATAACATATAATCAATGTTAACCACAGTAAACCAGTTATGCCCCCTCAGTGCTGGAAATTAAAAGTACAATAAAATAATTTCTATTCCCAATATCCAAAATTATCTACTTTTAACATCTTGGCATATTTGCCTTTTTTTTTTTTTTTTTAACGTAAAGCATTTATTCCATGCAGAGTAGAAAGACAAATATAAAAATAAATGACCTCAAATGCCAGCACAGAGATATAATATTAACATTAGGCAAAAACTTTCTAGGCATCTTTCTACAAATGTGGATGAATGCAGAGGTAGAAGTAATTTTATTAAAATGGGGTCATATTCTATTTTCATTTTCAGTATAAATTTTCTTGTCTCCCACAATATAAAATTAGTGAAGTTTAAGATGATGCAATGGTGGAAATATTAAGAATGTAGAGTGACTTTTTTTTTTTTTTGCACTTTCTGCCCGGGGCTGGGTTTGAACCCGCCACCTCTGCATATGAGACCAGTGCCCTACTCCTTTGAGCCACAGGTGTCGCCCTGGAGTGACATTTTTTTAAACAATGTGGTTCAGTTTTAGGCAGAATCTCGAAACATGTGGACGCCAGCCTCAAATCCTTCCTCTCATTTTTCCTCTCTGCCTCCAGGCTTCTATTCAGTTATACTATTTTTATAGTATTTAAGTTTATAACTTTCATATTCTTTCTCTTCTCACAAAACCCTTAATTGCTTGGATGAGTTCTGTCCACATTCAAATAGCTTCAGATGCTCTCCCTCCCTCCCAAGTATCTCTGTCTGATTTTGATTCACCTTCTATTTGGAGAGATTTCAAGACTCTTAAAAGGACGGACCCACAACTGATTTAGTTGCTGCTTTGTCTTTGGCACCTGGGTACAGCAGGTGCTCCAGAAACATCTGCTATATGGTTAGATTTATAACCACGAAACAGTGCCAGGATAGTTTATAACCTTTCAACCACATACAGTACACAGCTTAGTGTATCTGTAGCCCATATACAATAATCAAAAATCTTGAATTCCTTCAATAAGAATGGTAAGAAAATAACTAGAAATATTTATCACAATTTTATATGCTGCCTTCCCTGTTTGGTATTTTTCCTTGGTAAATTGCAAAAGCTTACAAGGTGTGTTTTTTTTTTTTAAGGATACATAATGCTTGGGTCAATATGCAATAAAAAAATGTGTGCACACATAAGAAAGGAAAACTAACATTCTGAAGATAACCAAAGTCAAGTTCAACTTCAGATTCTAAGTTGCTATCACACTGTGCTAGAATACTAGCACGATCAAGTACTTCGTTATTGTGACTACCATTTACAATACATCTCACCTAGACTACTCCTTACTCAAAACTACAGAACTGTTAATGTTTCTTACCCTTCAGCAAACTTCTCTTGGGATCAAATATTCAGAACTGACGAGCGCCTGCAATTGAAGGCACATCCTCCTCCTTGCATCCTCCACATGCAAGAATCACACACACACCTTTCAGAACAAGATGCCTCAGAATAAATGAAAATCACACACACCCCTTTCAGAACAAGATACACCTCCAGAATAAATGAAAATTTAAAAAATTTTGGCCCTCCAAAAGGGTACTTCACAGCAAACACAAAGATATTAGACAAATGTTTTAAATTAAGTAATTTTTAATTTTAATTTAAAAATTTGCCCCTTAAGAGATTAAATACGGGGGGAGGAGGAGGGGAACGTTAGCATGATTTAATGAAATGAAACTGCATTTGAAGAACGAACTTAATAGTTACTGTCTGCTGCCCAAGAAGCAGTGGTACATGTAGTGAAAACCATAGGGAAGCTTATCTATCCCAAAATTTCTATGTTATAGAGTAGGAAACTAGCAACTTTCCAGAGAGGTCTGTGACCATCCATTAAAGACCCCGCAAGGCATCATGAGGTTGCTGGGTTTTATTAAAGTTAAACCAAACAGAAAAAAAGTAAAAAGGAATTATAAGATCCGTGCAAGTGATTTTTCAGATTTTTAATAATGTATCTATATGCTTGCAAGAATAAAGCCTACAGGTATGAGGACTCAACTGTCCTCCTCCAAACCGCCTGGAGCTCTCCTTGGGTTTCCCTGATTCCTGGCCCTTGTCCTTTTAACAAAAACTCACCACCAAGTTCCTCCTGGGGCCTATAGGACTTTGAGGAGCCACCTACCTTAATTGTAACTTTTTATTTTTTTGAGACAGAGCCTCAAGCTGTCGCCCTGGGTAGAGTGCCATGGCATCACAGCTCACAGCAACCTCCAACTCCTGGGCTCAAGTGATTCTTCTGCCTCTGCCTCCCAAGTAGCTGGGACTACAGGCACCGCCACAACACCTAGCTATTTTTGGTTGCAGCCATCATTGTTGTTTGGCAGGCTAGGGGTGGATTTGAACCCACCAGTTCAGGTGTATGTGGCTGGCACGGAGCCTTAATTGCCAATTTTAGAAAAATTGCTTTCCAGTGAACAGAGTTCACAGTCACCGCTGTGTCAATGATGAATATGAATGACTTCTAAATAATGGATCTTTGGGGTATTCAAACTCAGAGAAGCTTTCCTTCGTTAGAACACAAAACAGCATCCAATTATGACATTTTTCTTTGTTCTCTATTAAACATTTTTAATACTTCAGTATTTATGCTCTAATTTTTCCTTTCAATGTACCTGATGCATTTCCATCTTAAAGAAGTTAAGCAGCTACAACCTCATGTACGCCAAATTAATCTTTTATTTATTTAGAGACAGAGTCTCACTTTGTTGATCTCAGTAGAGTACTATGGCATCACAGCTCACAGCAATCTCCAACTCCTGGGCTCAAGTGATTCTCTTGCCTCAGCCTCCCTAGCAGCTGGGACTACAGGTGCCTGCCGCCAACGCCCAGCTATTTTTTAGAAATGGGAGTCTTTCTCTTGCTCAGGCTGGTCTGGAACTTCTGAACTCAGGCAATACACCTGTCTTGGCCTCCCAGAGTGCTGGGATTACAGGTATGAGCCACCACTCCCAGCCCTCCAAATTAACCTTTTAAGGGGGGAAGAGAAAAATCACTATTTGCACAGCAGAGGCACCAAGCCCAAATCCCTGCTCACCCTGTCTGTGATGGGAACATTCTGAACATTCAAAACCTAAGCCAAACTGGAACTATCTGGTGGTCCTTATACCAGGATTCCCCAGTCCCTCCCCAAGAGTTAATTCATCTTATCTACCCAAAATCTAGCTGCCAGAGGCCTTGAGTAATTGTTTTCCATTACCGAGATTATCTTCAAGCAAAAGTCCATTGCTTTTGACTGAGCCACTGTCTGAATCATTTTATGATATGTGGCTTGTTTGTAAGGCTTAAATATCCTTTTATCTGTTTCCCCAAAGAGTTTAATGCAATACACAAATGAGATGAAGACATGTATAACACAAACTAATCCACACCGTTTACTCAAAAACAGTCCTTACAGTTAAGCCTAGAATAAAGTGCACACCAAATGGTAAGGCTTACACTTTTAGCTCATGTAGTAAGACTTATAATGTGGACCTTTCACTTTTAGAAAAGCATTTGAAAATCTGATTAAGCTTGCATTCATATAATTGGCAGACTTCAAGGCGGGCTCTTAATATTGCTTTATTCTGCTGCCATTTCCATAAAATATTTTTGTCCTTTTTGGTGGCCTTCAGAGGCAAACTGCCACTCTTTATGCAGCAACTGGAATAAATCAGATAGGGTTTGGGGTTAATGCAGCAAAAGGAAACAGCTTCTATTTAAAGGTCTTTGGGGAGGGAAAGAAGGGAGTCAAGGAAAAACAACAGATTCTGGAGTTTACATTTCTTCAAATGAGCCCCACAACAGCTGTCATATTTCTGTCTTTCTAAGTTCCCCTCAAGTAGTAACAACAATAAGAAACTAAAATGAACAACAGAATAGAAACTAAACATTTCTTATAGGAACGGTTTTTGGTAACTCGAGGAAAACTGTAGGAGTCATGTAAGAAAAATTTTTAGAATATACTAAAATTAAACTTAAGTTAGATTCAAAGTGGTCTGTTAAAAAAAAAAAAATCTTTGAGTTAATAAGAAGGCTCTTATTCCAAGTGGAAGCTTGAGAAATTTGTGATTTTCGAGAAGAATTAATTTTCCTTTTGAGCTGTTTTCAGAAGGCTTAATTTTTTTGTCCGACATTTTGGAGAAGGCCTAATTTTTTTAAAGAAAGATGTTTTAAATATTAGAGCACATAAACAGCAGAACCCATAGTGCTAGATCAACTGAAGTGTTCATGAAGTAAAGTGTATACTATTCTGGAAACTTTATAACAATCTGAAAGGTTGTAATACCACATATAACATTGTTGCAAGTCAGCTCCAAAAACTTGTCATCCTCCCTCTCCCATTGATATTGTAACAGCAATCATTTAAGTGCTTCTACTACAGTCCTTCTGATCACTTAAGAGCTTTCAGAATCAAAATTATCACTCCTTCACCTATGTGGTTCCTCCTCTCTGTGCATACCTGCCGACTCTTCAGTAACGCCTAAGGGACGCCAACAAGACACATTAAAGCCTCTGCGACCACAACTATGTTCTTGTCATTTCCTTCTAACACCTTACGATCAGGAAACCTGCTTTCCAAATGGAGTGATACAATAGCCTGCTGAATTTTGTTGCTCTCTACAAAAATTACTAACCATAAATAGTTTTTGTCAATGTCTCTGAGAAATAGCTTGAAACTTCTGCCAGGAAGAGCCAATTAAAATGGTGCAAACATCTTGTTGGTTATAGACCATTCCACAAATGTGCTTTTCTCCCTTTCAGCTCCCCTGAACACTGTCAAAGTCCAGATACAGCTGCAGAATCCTGGGTCATTTATATTTCAAAATTTTAGTCAATAAGACAGCTTTGAACGACACCCCCCCCCAAATCGCTTTATTGAAAAGTTGCGTAATAAAAATAATCCTGGAAGTCAGAGAAACCCATACAAAGAAAATATACAGCCACAACAGATGTTCCATGGGCCAGGCTTTCCTCAGCCCCTCCTCTCCACAGTAACATCCTAAGCATAAGTATTAGGTACTTATGCTAATATTCAGAGCATGCTTCACAGCCAAAGTGGGGGTTTTGTGCAAAAAGAGTTCTGAAAATTGGACTGAAGTCTTCAGTCTAGAGCCAGGCAGAAATGAACAGTGACAAGCTTGATCAGTGACCAAAGAAAGCTAATGCTTTTTGGTGACTGCAACTGAGATATGGCAGCTTCAGGGATTGGCCTCAAACCTAAATACTCAGAACAGAAGAAAGCTGAAGTATGAAGCCAAGTCAAAAAAAAAAAAAAAAAAAAAACCTGAGAATTAAAACACCATAAAAAATCATTCAGAGAAAAAAAAAAAAAAAAAAACACAAAACTAGAAAGCCTTTCAGAAGATTTTATATGATTAAAACTATCTCTTTACTACTATGTAAAAGGTACTTAAAAACTAGCCTCCTATCCCCCAACCCCAAGAAAGAACAAGCCAATAGGAAGGGGAAAAACACAACAGCTCTTGAACAGCCAAATCTAAAAGCAGAAATATAAATGGGCGGTTTTGGTTTGCATCTTGGAGTTTTTCTTCTGGAAACATTCCTTCTTCCCTACGTTTCATTTCACCACCTGGAAGGAGGATCCTTAAAAGATGTCTCCAATTCAACCAAGTTTGGCTTACGCACGGCATCCTTACAGAAGGCTTCTGTCTCTTACAGAGCAGATTAGAAGCCACCACTGCATGTCCCCGCCTCGTGCATACTTCTTGCTTGATAGCACCTGCCCGTCGTTTTGACTCTTCTGCTGAACCAACACCGCAAGGGAAGAACACTACACTGGTTTGAGAGTACGTCCCATTTGCCTAAGACATGGTATGGCATTTAGTACTCAATGTATTCCTTCATCCAATAGGAAGGCCTCCCTACAACTTCAGGAACTATTAAGAAAATGAAAAAAAACTAAAGTCACCAGTAATAAAAAAAAAAAAAAAATACATGCACACTGAAACTATAACTTACAATTATGGAGCTGAAGAGGCAGTTTAAAAGACAACACACGATGCCTGGAAAGGTAAGATGGAATGAGCACTCTCATACAGCCATGATGGAGGAGTGCTCGGTTGCAGGGACACTGAAAATTACTCTACCGGAGATGTAACGATATGAATCGACAGCCTGAACAAGGTTCACGTCACACAGGCTAGTGATCTGACACCTAGGAATTTACCCTGAGTAATTATCCATAAAGAAAAAATAAAGCTAATAAACAAGGATATTCCAGCCTGGGCAACATAAGTGTAACCCCAGCTCTACACAAAATAAAAATAAATAGAAAGAAGGAATTTTGTTAACTAACCAGTCATGGTGGTGTGCACCTATCGTCCCAGCTACTCAAGAGGCTGGGGCAAGAGCTTGACCCTGGGAGTTTGAGGCTGCACAGGGCAAGACCCAGGTCCCTAAAAATGGGGGTGGGGAGGGAAGGACATTCGTCATAGTATTGCTCAGATTAGTGAAAACTGGATCAATGTCAAGGCCCAATAATGGAAAAAAAGTTAAAAGATACTCCATATGATGAAATATTATATGTTTTCGAAAAAATCTGAAATGTGGGAAATGATCACAATATACTCTTTACTAAATTGCAATAACAGATACATAACATACAACTTAGCCTTTTAACCATTTTTAAGCTTACAGTTCTGCAGCATTAAGTATGTGCACATGGCTCGGCAATCTTCACCACATGTCTGGGGAAGGCTCTCTTCCCAAACTGAAACGGCCCTTTAAACACTGACTCTCCACTTTCCTGCTCCCCCGGCCTCTGGCTGCCGCCGTTCCACAGTCTGTCTCGGTGAATCTGATGGATCTAGGTTTTACTTCATGCACGTGAAATCATACTTTTATCCTTTTGTGATTCGGGTTTATTTCACTTAGCATAACATCTATCATAAGGTCATCCATGTTGCAGAATTTTAAGGTTCAATACTGTTCTACCTCAGGTATTGCCGTGTTTTGTTTACCCGTTCACCCACTTGGGAGGCTCCCGCCTTCGGCTATGTGAACAAGCCACTGTCCACAGGAACTGCTATGACCTTGGCTGTACAAGTATCTGTTCAAGTTTCTGCTTTCATGTCTGGTAGGCACATATCCAGAGGAACTGGACGGGTCATATGGTAACCCCCCGTCTGAGACTCTGAGGCGCCCTCCCTCACACTATTTTCCACAGCAGCTGTACCTACCATCCTACGTTCCCCACCACAATGCACCCAGTTCTAATTTCTCCACACGCTCAACACTTGTTATTTTCTATTTCTTCACAGCAGCCATCCTAATGAGTGAGAAGTGGTACCTCACTACGGTCTTGATTTGCATTTCCCTAGTGATTAGTGATGGGGAGCATCTTTTCATGTGCTTACTGGCCATTTGGAGAGCCATCTATTCAAGTCCTTTGCTCAGTTTTGAATAGAGTTGTTTGCCACAACCCACACCCGAGGAGACAGGGTTTTTCTGTTGCCCAGGATGGAGGGCAGTGGCACAATCGTAGCTCACTGCAGCCTTGAACTCCTGGGCTCCAGTGATGCTCCCCACTCAGTCTCCCGAGGAGGTGGAGCAACACAGACCACACGGCACTGGCTTTTCTTGTTTGTTTCCTTCCTTTCTTTGTAAGGACAGCGTCTTGCTCTATTGCCAAGGCTGGTCTCAAACTCCTGGCCTCAAGCAATCCTCCTGCCTGGGCCTCCTCCAAAATGCTGGGATTACAGACAAGCTGTCACACTCAGTCTGTCATAATATTCTTAAATGATAAGACCAAGATCTTAAAAAAAAAAAAAAAAAAAAAACATACAGTAAAAAACAAGCGCACATATACTTAAAACAGACAGAAAGAGACTATAACAAAAGAGTAACCAAGATGACTCTGGAAAGAAAGATCATGTGAGAGTTAATTTCTTTTTTTACACTTTATTTGTAATGTGTCCGAAAAGGGCACATATAACTAGTATAATCAGTGGGGAAGGGGGTATTAAAAAAAACTTTTAAGAAACCATAATCCCAAGTTATCAATGAAGAGCATCACTCTAAAGAGGCTGAAGTTATCCTTTGGTAGGAAGACAGACTCGCCTGCTTCCACCTGTCTGTCAGGGCCAGGAACACATTCCCTCAAGGAGCTTCCTGGGGGATGCTGGTCATGTAATGACTTACAAAGGCCAGGACGGAATCAACCCCTTCACTCTCTCATCCACACAGCCCAGGATCCTTTTCCTCAGCCCACAAACAAGTGTAAGGCACAGGGCAATAAGGGGTTTTCCCTTCTCCTAAGAACTGCGAAGCCAGTACAAATGAAATAACCTATCAACAACTCTGAATGCAATTATACATAAGAAACTGAATGACCATACAAAGGGCAGAAAAAACAAAAACACCAGCAAAATGTGCTTCATTCAGTCAGGATGCCCACAAAGCTGAACCCACAAATCCTGTTACCACCAGAATGACCCACACTCGCAGATAGAGGAGTCCAACAGTGTTTTCCCTGTTGCTATTTTAAAGTTCATCTTAACTAATTTATGAAATTCTATAATCTAGTTAATCTAGAGTACATGACTACATAAATACTTTTCCTACAATCATCCTGAGACCCTCTTAACAAAATACTTGAAAATGGAGTCTCTAACAGAATATTCTAGCTTAATAAAATCTCTCTCAAACACCAACAAATGCTTGCTTGCCGACTGATCCGTTTTATCTCTGATAGGATGAACAGATATTGCAGCTGTGCAAATTCAAAAAAGAAAAAAATCCTTTTACTGATATGTACAAATGTCCCAGCTGAGTATATAAAAAGGGGCAACAGCTGGGGTTGATATCTCCCTGAGTCAAACACAAATTTATTCTCTCCAGGAAAACAGCTTACCTTTCTAGCTGTTTGCTTCTAGATTACTATCCAAGAGACAAGCAGAGAGAAGGGGGTAAGACCAGTGAGCCCAGTGAGGACTGGGTGTTGAATGCATGAAACAAAAGAAAGAAAGAAAACTCAATTGTATCATTTTCTTTCTAAAGAGAGCAAGCAGAGTTAACACGTTACATTTTCAACCCAATTGGCTAAAAAAGACCAATGTTTCTGGAGAGCACATGGAAAGAAGTTTCAAGATGAACAGCATGAAGTGTTCAACTCAACTGTTCGCAGTAACTGTCCAAGGAATTAACCTTTTGATGGTTATACTCACCACTGCCTTTAATCTTTGCTCCATTACAATAAAGCTCAACCCCCAACAGGCTCTCAGAATAGCTCCCATCAAAACAGCTCACCCTGCCTTTGGCAACAGGTACCTTGAGTCAGCCTCTCCCCTCTTCTCTCTGTGCCCTCTGATGAGCACACTAATCCTTGCCATTCATTCAACTCAACCTATAAGCAGATGAGCCAGTCCTGGCTGCCCCTCTCGACATCCACACCTAAGTCCAGCTGCCTTCCTGGCACTGGCCCCTGACCCCACACATGCACACACATTTGGGAGACCTCTAAGGCATCTCTCATTCAGCAGGTTCAGAACCACAGGGCCTTTCCTGAAACCTGGTCTTCCTGTAGCATGGCATGAAATAACGATTGGCATTGCAATCCTTCTGACCTTTTTATGTCCACCCCTCCTCTCCTGCATGGCGTTCCTCACCCTGCCCAGCTGATCTCACCTCCTACCTGGATCCTGGATTGTTGTGAGCATTTCCTCACTCCCTCTCTGGTTTCAGGAACCAAATCTCTCACCGTATGAGGAAACGTTTCCCAACTAAACTCTGTCCATTCTTGCCCAATTCTAATTACTTCTCCATATAACAGCAGACACCATCCTTTCCAAGAAAATTCTCATCAGACCACATTTTTATTTAAAGTCCTTTGAAAGATTTCCATAGCTTTTGGGCTAAGCACTGAAATATTTTAACATAGCCTAAGATCCGCAAGATAACCTCTGACTCCGTCTCCAGCCATTTCTCTGCCTGTTTATCACTCTTCATTCAAAACACTCCAGGAACTGAGAGCTTTTAGTCCCTGGAACACATAATTCCCTCCTTCAGGGCCTTTGTATGCGCTGATTCCTTTACTCAGAAGGCTCGTCCTTTCTTCTTCAGTTGACTCCATTTCATCTTTTTTAGAGCTCATTTGAACATTATTTCCCTAGATGAGGTTTCCTTGACCCTCAATCTAAGTTAGGTTCCCTTGTGACACCTACTGCCAGGGTCCACTGCCTCCTTCCTTTCTAACTCCATAAGCAGTCTTTGTTATCCGCCCACATGATTACTGGATTAGTGGCTGGGTCCATTACTAGAAGGATTACAGCAGAGAGCCTCAGCTTTGCTTACTTGTATTTCCAGCATCAGAGCCGATGGCTGGCAGATACAGCAATTAAAAAAAAAAAAAAAAAAACTTGAATGGTCACACAAAATTCTAGACCTCACTCCATGAAACAATTCTCCAATTGTGTCATATTACTATTCAAAGAAAAGTTATTTCAAAATTTCAAATTTCAAAACGCTGGGAGATAAGAAATAGAGATTAGGATAGGATGGAAATGGAATGGATGGTGGACAAAGGGCTGAATAGAAATAATGAATGTGAGGCATATGGGTGAACGAGACCCACAACATAAGTTTACAGAGCTTATGTATCTGGCGATAATGAAAACAAAAGGTGATAGAAAAAGCCAGGAATATTTTTAAATTACTTTAAATAGTTTTAAGAAAACTATTTGATCCCACTTTCTGCAAGTCTCCCTTGTAGCAAACTTTAGAATATGAAGAATTTACTGATGAATAAGAGGCCTATCTAAATAAACTCCAACATATGAATCTGGTGGACACAGTGCCTATTCTAAGACAAGCTGGATTTACAATGGTCAGGTAGGTTCAATGTAATTGATCTTAGCAGCTCAAAGAGGACAGGCAGAGCAGACCCGCAGCAAGTCCCCAATTACAAAGTTGCTTCTGTGAGCTCCTACCAGCTCCCAATCTTATGCAGGGACAGAGAAAAGCGTTAGAGATAAATTAACTTTTTAGTATGTAAACCCATTCCGTGTGACTTTGAAACCACCTCAGTCTTAACGTTTACCAGGCTTGACTGCCTTTGTTTTATAACATCATCTTATCCCACCAGGATATAAGACAGGAAATTAAAGATCATGTTTTACAGATAGATTTTCTACATTTTATTATGAGTGATTGGGGACAGAGGGCAGGGAAGACAACTTTTGCTTTTAAAAGCATACAAATCCATAGAGAAATTACCTTTCAAAAAAACTTTTTAAACAAAACATCACAATAATCGACGTATGGGAAGAATAATCCACAATAGCCAAGATCTACATTCAGATACTAACCCAGTCACTTCGTTGTACAGTACAGGCAACGATCAACCTCCCTGAGCCACACCAGTAAATGCATCCTCATCTGGTTGTGGAGATTAAATGAGAAAAAATATCTACAGAAGGTACCTAACACCCAGCCATACACAAAGGAGGTTCTCAATAAATGTTGGGACTAGCAACATTAACTCCCAGTAACTAGCATGGTGCCTGGTAAACAATACTTGATGAATGAAACGATTAGTTGTGTGAATGGATAGTAGCCAGCCACAGATGGGGGTCTTTATGGCCTTACCGTCTCCCATAAAACCTTAAATTTCACAGAAAAGGCCAGCTTTGAAGGGGGAAAAGAGAAAATGGAAGGAAGACAGGGATGGAAATCATTTTAAAGGTCAAATTTGCACAAATAGGATTTGTGCATGCAAAAGCATGCTGTCCTATAAACTCAAAGTAATCCCAGGGATCTCTAGCTAGCTGAAAGGGCTGTAAGTGAGCTTTCAAAAAATCACAACTACTGGTTGGGTGCGGTGGCTCATGGCTATAATCCCAGCACTCTGGGAGGCTGAGGTGGGTGGATTGCTTGAGCTCAGGAATTCAAGACCAGCCTGAGCAAGAACAAGACTCCTGTCTCAACTAAAAATAGAAAAACTAGCCAGGCATTGTGGTACACAACTGTGGTCCCAGCTGCTTTGGCCCTAGAGTTTGACGTCGCTGTGAGCTACGATGCCATGGCACTCTACCCAGGGTGACAGAGTGAGACTATCTCAAAAAAATTAAACCCCCCCCCACCCCAGGGCTTTTTCTCCTTCTCTGCACTGTCCTCAAACAGTATTAGCAACATCTTCATCCTAACAACTTCCTCCCCCTTGCGTGTATGAATACAACTGTCCGTACCACCACCACCCCCCCACTATCACCATGCACCACTGGGGTGAGGGTAACATTATTATACCTTCTGTTATGGTTCCTACAAGATCAGACAGAGCAATCAATTTATTTCCTGTTCAGATTTGTTTAAAGGTGGGGGGAGGAAGAGCGCTACTTGGGTCACACAGAGCTCTGTTAAAAGACCAAGAAACCAGTATGTGACTCAAACATCAGATTCAACTGCAAGGAGTTCATATAAATTGCACAGTAGTAAACACTGGCTTGGGCCCAACCAAAGTTAGAGAAACTTGACATTTTACGTGCTACTCACAAAGAAAAACAACATCGAGGAATGAAACGGGTTCGGTTTTTGTTTGCTTATTTTCACCCTAAATCAACTCAATTCAGGCTTAAAGACAATACACAGTAACCTGGTTTTATTTTGCATAAAATTGTTGATATTTCAATGACAATATTTTTAGGAAAAAATTTCCTTGCCATAGATTTATTTTCCTGAGATGTTGTGTTTCTATGGAAGACTTAAAAGAAGCAGAGGAACTGCGTCCTGTAAACACTGAGAAGCAGGGTAACAGAGCTTCCAAGGATTTTTCTTTATCCTCAGAGGAGATCGGTGGCTAAGAGGACACTTGGAAACTCTACTGCCTAGGAGGGACAAATAGATTTTGTTTCCATGTCAGTTCCAATCCCCTGATATGTAATGGCTACTTACATCCCTGACTTGGGAAGGATTCTGAAATTGAATGAGCACCGGGACAAATTAGTGTTCTCTGCTATAAGAGCTGGCAAGAATATCACAGAATTCCTACCCCTCGTTAAGTCTGACTCCTCCATTACATAGATGAGGGCAGAGGCCTAAACTGGATTTAAACTAAGATTACCTGATTTCCAATCCAGGGCTCACTTATCACATTGGAAAGTCTCTCGATTTTTTGATACATTAACATCTACACGTTTCCTTATAAAAGCACTCCATAGTGCTATATCAAAGTCACACCAATCCAGTTATATTTTAAACTCCCTGATAAGAGGAGACCAGCCCTCTAATTCTCATGAAAACTCTGCTCCTCCTCCTCCTTAGTAGCTGGTGTACTGTTCTGTACACAGCAGATCTCAGTTGTTGACCATCTGCTTCTTCAAACAGGAACACACCCAACTAACCTCTCATGTGTTATTCTCCTGCCCCTTAGATGTTCTGGGGCACAAAAAAAATTAAATTTTTAACCTCATGTAAGATCAGTTCAAAAAAAGACCATATATATAGTCATGAGGGGTGAAATACAGGCATGTAAATGGCTATCTAACAACCCAATAAGCAATTCTTTCCACCACGCCCAACAGACATGTACCCACACACATACACACATCTCTTGCCCACAGAAGTTCTTGGCACAAACTAAAATTTACATGGAAGTCTAATGAACATATCAAATATATTTAGAACTCTGAAAATCTGGCTGTCCACAAGTAGCACACACTAGATGTTCCCACGTTGCACACTGCATACTGAAAAATTTAACATCAACCAATTTAATGGAATCAACTGCTCTCAACTTTGGACAGTCACTGGATGGAAAACACCCCACTGGCATTCTTCCCACATGAATAAGGGACACATAACTAAAAAGCATGTGAAGTTACAAAGACATCTTAAAAATGATGATGATCCAGACTGACCTGACCATAAGCAATCCAACCTCTAGATCGAGCTGTCAGTTCTCAGAAAGTAGGCAGGAATATGGGAAGTACATACTAGGAGCATGCAGTCAGCAAAATTCTTGATGTGAGAAACTCACAGGACCAAACTACTCAGGTACTCCCCAGATAAATTATAAAGAAAAAAAAAAAAATAAGAGACAGGCGAAGTGGAAGTTATTGATTAAAATAGATTTAAGGACATTTCCAATTATTTTTAAATGTGTAAGATTAAACTACAGTGTCTGGGGATAATCACTTGGGTGATAAAACTAAAAAGAAATGTAAGAAAGCCATGAACCTAAAAAGTCGCAGAAGTGATTACTTTGGTAACAGGGATGAGATAACAAGAAGTGCCAGCCAAGTTCTACTACTTGGCCTGGGTAGAGGTTAGAGAAAGGTTGACCTTATAATTCATTAAGCTGTGCATTTGGTTTTTGTGGTTTTCTATATCTGTTTTATTTTATGATGAAAAGTTTTAAAAGTATGATCCAACTTTACTCCATAAGGATACTCTAAAGCTGAACTCTTCAATACAGTAGCCACAAGCCACATGTAGCCACTTAATGAATTAAAATGAAATAAAATTTAAAATTCAGTTCCACATTTCAAGTGCTTAATAGCCACATGGTAGTAGGAGATACCATACTAGATAATACAGGTTAAAAAACATTTCTATGACAGCACAAAATTCTGTCACATAGTGTTAGTCTATGGAAAGTTGGCATTCCAGATCTCTGAAGCTCAAGGAATCCCTAGCACATCTCTTAAGAGACTACCAGGGGTCCTCAAACGTATTTGTTCCCATTTTGTTTTTTACTTCAAAATTAGATATGTGCAGTGTGCATAGGGATTTGTTCATAGTTTTGGTTTTTTTTTAAACTATAGTCCGGCCCTCCAACAGTCTGAGTGACAGTGAACTGGCCTCAGTTTAAAAAAGTTTGAGGACCCCTGAAGGCAAATACATAAGATCGTTGGCCTTCCATTCCTATTAATCATGCTTGTAAATAAGATTCCCACCAACGAGAAGCAATATAAATGCACAGTGATATCCACCCAGCAATCACTGACAAGGGTGACATTACTCTCTAATGCAACTAACGGTATTAAGAAAAAATAAATAAAAGATCTGATTTGTGATCAAGGGGTCAAGGAAACCATCTCATTATACTGATGATCATATACACTATATTATACCATACAGATATACTATACAAACATATCTACAAACTCTCACCAAAAACTATTACTGGCCAGTCACAGCGGCTCATATCTGTAATGCTAGCACTTTGGGAGGTCAAGGTGGGAGGATCACTTGAGGTCAGGAGTTCAAGACCAGCCTGAGCAAGAGCAAGACCCCATTTCTACAGAAAATTGAAAAATTAGCTGGGCATGGTGGCACACACTTACAGTCTCAGCTATGCGGGAAGCAGAGGTGAGAGGATCACTTAAGCCTGGGAGTTCGAGGTTTCAGTTAGCTATGATGTACCCTAGTCTGGGCAACAGAGCAAGACCCTGTCTCTGTTTCTGTCTCTCTCTCTCCACCCCTCCTCCACCTACCCCACCCACACACACACCAAAAAAAACAAAAAACAAATTACCTCTAAGACTAAGAAAAAATAAATGAAATGTGAGATCCTGGATAAAATCCTGAAACAGAATAAAGGCCATTTCTGGAAAAATTGAAAATAGGTCTGTAGTTTAGTTAATATTGTACCAGTATTGAATTCCAGTTCTTGCTAACTGCCCTATGGCTGGTAACATCAGGGTAAGTTGGTTGAGAGGTGTATGGAAAAGCTATCATTTTTTTCTAACTTTCTGTGTCTTGGTTCAAAATAAAAAGTTGGGAGAAAAAAACTATTTCTTCTAAAGGTTCAGAGAGCAGGTTGATGAGACAGAAGTCTAGTTAGAGCCAAGGATGGTTTGACCACTTCGGGATGAGATGCGGTTGACATTGGTCTGGGTTCATAAAACAATGCATGTCCTCCCCATCCCTCACCCTGTGAACTGTCAAATATCTTTTCAAGAAAAGTAAGCTAAGTTATTTGAAAACAAAAGCCATTATTCAAGTCAGGCCATAAGTTCTGGATAACAAGCATGAAGGAGCATGAAGGACTTGGAAAGTGCCCTTGACACTTCTACCAGAATCTTCCGAAACTATCCACACACCTCAAATCAGCAGTGGTAATTTTAGACTATCCTCAGAGTATCTTCAGAATACTTGTCTTCAGTTTCTAATTTTGAACATGGTTCAAAAACTATCTGAGCAATAAAGAATGTCCAAGAATACTCCAGGAAAAGTTGTGGGATAATTTTTAAAGCAACTTAGAAATCTAGCATATAAAGGAAAGTTTCCCAAGAAACATTTACGGGACTTACAATTGTGGTGGGATTTAGCTAGAAAATAAATATTGAAAAAGCATACATAAATGTCCATGTTTCTTTTATTATCAGAACTGTCATTTTGTTTATTTTGTGTGTTTATATTCTTTATTTTTATTCCCAAGATTAGAAAGTAAAAATCAACAGCACTGAAAGTATAGGAAATAAAGGTTTGACTTCTCTATTTGACTTTTAACACTGTCCAGAAATAATTTAAATACTGAGGGTGGAGTTACATGTACTACAGAATGCAAGACCAAATAATAAACTATGATTATATTTAGTCATTCTTTGAATATCCTTTAGGAGTTACTAAAAATATGTACATGGGCTGATCGTGGCAAGCAGAAAAAAATTTAACATGTACATATATAAGTTTAATAAACAGTAATTCATTTGTATGTCTATATTTTAGGTAAAATAATAAATCAGCATTGGTATAAAACCAGTACAAGATCAATGATAGATTAAGAAACACAAGGTTATACAGCCTGTTTTCAAAGAATTAAGATTAAGAAATAAGAGTTAGGGTGGCGCCTGTGGCTCAAAGGAGTAGGGCACTGACCCCATACGCTGGAAGTGGCAGGTTCAAACCCAGCCCCGGCCAAAACTGCAAAAAAAAAAAAAAGAAAGAATTAAAATCTGATGGCCAGGTGTGTTGGCTCACACCTATAATCCTAGCACTCTGGGAGGCAAGGCAGGAGGGTCACTGGAACTCAGGAGTTTGAGACCAGCCTGAGCAAGAGTGAAGCCTCATCTCTAACAAAAATAGAAAAATTAGCCAGGCGTGGTGGTGGGTGCCTGTAGTCCCAGCTACTCAGGAGGCTGAGGCAAGAGATCACTTGGATCCAGAAGTTTGAGGTTGCTGTGAGCTAGGCTAATGCCATGGCACTCTAGCCTGGGCAGTAGAGTGATACTATCTCAAAAAAAGAAGAAAAACAAGTTAAAATGATAGAGGCAAAGGTAAAGAAAAACATGTAAAGAGTCGTGTTCCTTGCCCACGAGTCCTTACCCAATACAAATTCAGAAGTCTGAAGCATTTTACTTTAAACAAGGTCTTCAGGTTATTACTAGACTGTTAGCATATGATCCTTACTCAATAAAACTCCTAGACTTTGTCTCTTAATAGCACTGCCTTTTTTTTTTTGAACAAAAATAAAAAGGCCCCAATGCCTGCTTTGTTTGAAGATTCCTCATGCTTTAAAAATTTTTAGTGCAGGGGGGGTGCCTGTGACTCAGTGAGCAGGGCGCCGGCCCCATATACCAAGGGTGGCGGGCTCAAACATGGCCCTGGCAAAACCGCAACAAAAAAGTAGCCAGGCGTTGTGGCAGGCGCCTGTAGTCCCAGCTACTCGGGAGGCTGAGGCAGGAGAATCGCCTAAGCCCAGGAGTTGGAGGTTGCTGTGAGCTGTGTGACGCCACGGCACTCTACCGAGGGTGATTAAGTTAAACTGTCTCTACAAAAAAAAAAAAAAAAAAATTTAGTGCAGAGAGTGTTGACAAGCTCCTGTAATCACTGGCAATAGCACCTGAGATTCATGATGGGCACAAAGGTTGATAGCGTCATCATATAGGAAGTGACTCAGGGGGTTGCTCTTCTGGATGGGTCTACGACATGTCACTTAACTCTCATGGCTGAGTCCACAGATGTCAATTCAAGGACCTGGGCTAGACAGTCTTAATAGCCTTTTCATGCCCTTAAATTCTAAGAACACAGTTTTTCTGTCAAGAAAGGTCAATACTTAAATGTACATGAATCAGATTAATTAACCTACATTTAAACACAAGTAGAATTTCGTCACCTAAGAATGTCATAATGTAAGCAATATTAAAATCCAATGTTCTATAAGAGACCAAATACTTCACCCATTTGACGTGAATACATGCTATCACTTAAGAAAAAAAGGTAATTTTAAAAGTTCCTCTTAAATCTCTATATAGTTTTAGGCCATTAGGACTAAAGATACAGAATAGCAAACGAACTTGACGTAACAAGGACACACTGGAAATGCACCAGAAGCCAAAGTCAATGACACACTTCGTGATTCTGAGAGAAAACTTGGGACTCTGATTCTCCACCAACAGGCAAGTCAGCCAAAGGCAACTTATGCACAAGAGATACTATAAAAATTAGTATCACAAATGCTTTGTATTATCCAAAGTGTGTATTTTCTTATTTCAATAGATTTAGGGGCTACAAGTGCAACTCTGTTACCTGGATATACTGTAAAGTGAAGTCTAGGCTTTTACTGTACCCATCACCTGAATAGTGTACACTGTACCCATTAGGTGCAGAGTTTACTTTAAATGAAAGTTAAAACATCCAGAAAAACATGAGTACTGTACCTTGAATTATCATATTAAATGTTAAACTAAAAAGCTCACTGTCTCTAACTTATTGTTCCACAACACTTCAGTATACTCATTTTAGATGATCTTGGCAAGTCTTAAGCATGTCAACTACTCCTGTACCAGCCCAATAAGTCAACTTTCTGAAATGTAATTTGAAACTTAATTTGCATCACATGGACATCAACTCAGCTCAATATGTACAGGTGCTGTGGTGCCTGACTGTGCAACTTAAGCAAAAAAGGAATAAAGATAATGCACCTCTCAGTCTTTACCTCTAAACTTGAGTTAGGACTTAAAAATAAATAAAAATCACTCCCTGCATGTTTGCAAACTGGTTTATAATTGATGATCACTGGATTTTTTAAAATCACATATATGTGGTAAAGAGAAAATTAAAGCCTCTTTTGGTAGTAAGAGAAGAATGCTAAAGAAGTTTTCCATTAGTGAGTCATTCAGATTAAAGAAACCATGTAAAACCAAAGTGACAAATCACTTGGGTGATCAAACATTCAGAATGTGGAAAAAGATTTACTCAAAAGAAAATTTCAAAATTGTTAGGCAAATGACTCATGTGAACACTCTATTCTGTAATCCACCTATTTTAAATCTTTTATGCATGACTTTTCATAATTACAACTGTATTAAGAAAAATTTACATATTTAGAACATAAGAAAATATGTTTTAAGCATTCTCTAAATTATAAATAGTTAAGAGTCCAGTTGTAATATTTAAATTTTTTTAATAATTTTTTTTTTTTGCAGTTTTGGCTGGGGCTGGGTTTGAACCCGCCACCTCTGGCATATGGGGCTGGCGCCTTACTCCGTTGAGCCACAGGCGCCGCCAGTAAAGCACTGTGACATCACAGCAACCTCAAACTCTTGGGCTTAAATGATTCTCTTGCCTCAGCCTCCCGAGTAGCCCGCCACAATGCCCGGTTATTTATTTATTTGTAGTGTACCACTGTTATTTTTAGCAGGCCCAGGCTGGGTCCAAACCTGCCAGCCTCAATATATGTGGCTGGCACTCTAACCACTGAGCTACGAGCAACAAGCCACAATCTCCCATTTTCACATTTTCAAATAGTCCATTCACTGAAGAAGTATCCCTGTATGGATAATTCAATAAAAAAAAAAAAAAAGAAAGAAAAGAATCTCAGCCAATTTATGGCCATTTAACTTCAAGACTGATATGAATGGAAGCTAGCAGGAGCCTTAGCAAATGTGAGCCAAGCTTTACTCAAATCCATGAGAGTTTTATCCCAATTGCCACAAACAGCAACAGAAATTATACTTTATTTAAAAATCTGAGGAAAAGAAAACAAGAGATGAGTATAAGGGATTGGCTATTTATCTATATACTTTCAGAAACTAAAAACTGTCATGATAGAAACACATTCACTAAATTTGCCTGGTCTCAAATCACAGCATTACCACTCACCAGCCGCATGAGTTAAGGCAAACTACTCCCCTCTGTCCCAGCATCCTCTTCCGCAGAATCCCCACGGGCGGATGGTATATTGTAAGTTCATGTCAGCATAACAGCAGTATCATGTGAACTTTTATTTCTCGGGTCTGAAGTCTCCATGAAAACTAATCTTACACTCCAACCTAGGGTATCTTCCTTACAAAGATTTCTGATGAGAGCTAAAATTCATCAGCCTGAATTTAGCCCATGGATTAGGAAGGAAACTACTGATAATGAACCAGAAATGGGCTAAATAAATCCATAAGCAGTCTCTAAATCAGAAAGTGTTGCTAACTTTAAATATACAAATGTTTTTCTCTTTCTTTTCCTTTCTTAACATACATGACCAGATCTAATGTAAGTGAGAGTCTCACCTCCAGTCATACAATTTCCATGTGGTAGGACCCTGGACTCCCAGCCTAATGCCATCAGTATTACCTGCTTCCTCAGGGTGGAGATACTTGGAACAGCAACAAAGTAGCACACTTTCTAGAAGTAAGATGTTAACTTCCCCAGCTTTAATACAATGTATCTTTTGCATGTACATGTAATGTCTTCATCTCCTGTACTTGCAACATTTCTCAAAACAGGATATCACATAACAATAAAAACAAAACGATACAAGAGGGAACAATGGATTTCATGCAGAAGAACCAGGATGGGCAGAGCATGAAGGAACCCCACATGCGTTTCTCCAATCTATTCCTGCAGTCAGGTACCAGGGCTGACGACAATATCTCAAACAGGATGTCGGCTCTCCTGGTCTCTACTGCTCTCGGAACATAGGAGTCACCTCTTTCTTTTGTTCATGCTATTTCTTTACCTTAAAATATCTTCCACCTTCCCAAAGGAAATTCTATATACCCTAACAAAGCCCAAAGAAATGACAGCCTCTCAATAAGCCCAAGAAATATCTCCATGTGTTGCGACAACTATTTCATTCACACGAGGATGTCACATAATGTACACAACAGACACGATGTTACAGTTCGCTGTTTTCATGTATTTCTTCTGGGATCGATTCTCAGGTTCCCAATACCAGGCTCTCTGTCCCAGGCCCTGCGGAGTTTCACTTGACACAGACAGAAGGGAGGTCCACACACCTGGCATAATCGCCCACTGCAGGTCGGAAGCACATTAAGTGTTACTGAGTTGAACAACTCTATCCTTCAATCCTGCTGCAACGGAGTTAAATGGTGTAATTCACGTGTAACAAAACTTCAAGAGAATCGCGAAAAGCAGCAAAACACACAGCTTAACAACATGGTCTCTGGACACAGAGTGCCTGGGTTTGAATCCCAGCTCCATCATTTTCTAATTAGGTGACCGTGGGCAGCTTAGTAAACCTCTCTGCGCCTCAGTGTCTGCGTTTCCTCCTGTGTAAAATGGGAATAGCAACACTGTTCACCTCTTCAGAATTGTCATGCAGACCAAACAAGTTAATGAAAAGAGCTTAGGGCTGTTAGTGTCCAACAGTCAGCCCCACCTGGAGGTTGCTTATTAATCTTATTAGTCTCGCGTGTAGGAGAATCCGCACATCACAGACTTTGTGTACCCCTGTGCATAAGCTACTACGGCATCACTGAAGCAGTCAGCGTTTTACCAACAAGGTAAACGATTGTAAGAGTTAGATCATCTCTCTAATAGAATTTTGCTCTAGAATTCAGCTAGCAACTGAACTCCCTCCTACCCCATTCCTTAAACTTGAACGTGTTTATCCAGGTCAGATCTCAACTGATTTATAACATATCTTTATGTCTCATTTCTACTGTTTTCATTTATTTCCTATCTATTGGAGTCACCCCAGACAAAATAGATGGATCTTACATTTCTCGAAAAACCAAACAGAAATGTACAGATTGGGGGTGGGAGAACAGCAAGTGAAAGCATTAAAGGTGAACCGCCTCCTGCTAATCTTACTCTGTGGACTTGCTCTTGATAATTCTTAACTTGTGCTGACAATTAATCAAATCATTTCCTGTCATTCTATTTTTGATAGAAATCAATTTCCAGAAACCATTTTCCCCTTTGTATAACTTAATAAAGAGGTTTTTTTTTTTAAATGCAGTTATAGCAATTTCAACTAGATTTGATTGTTATTAAATACGGTGCCAACAATGAAATGTTTGTCTTAAAGTCTAGCATGAGATTTTCACAGTTTGGTAGAAAACAAGACATGAAAGAAAGAGTCAGTCATGGAAATTCTGAGAGACAAATGAAACAGTGAAACTTCAATAATTCTATGTTACCAAGGACCGAAAAACGTTTCAGTGTTTCCCTTAATGGCATCATTCTTTCCTCTCCGAATATAAATCCAGGCTTCATAAGTACCAAAAAAAAAAAAAAAAAAAAAGAAAGTTTCCACTTGGCTCTGAAGAGCACTTTCTGAAGAACTGAGGATCTGAAGCCATGCTATCCCCACCAGTCTGGTTAAGATCGTCAGTCCCTCTCTAAAGTGGGGATAAATATCCCACATTTATAGAGAGCTTCTGGAAAGATCGTATGTAAAACATGAAAGCTCCTACGTGTCTGCCACAGAGTACTTTCTTACTACATATAAGTTTTTCTTTTCTTTCAACTGAATAAAACCCTGAAAGTGGCTATCAATCAATCCTACGATCTAGCCCAGTGCTGCTACTGAGATTCCTCTATGTTCCTTCACACATCAGGACACAAAAACCTTTCAGGTACAAGCAGCTTCAAAAATCACAGACTCAATGAAGTTGAGCTACTACTCCCTCTGGAGCATGACAATTTGGTTTCAGCTATGAACAATCTCAAAGTAAAACAGAACATTAAATAACTGTCCCAAACACACGTACTAAAAGCTGGTTTTAATGTATCACCCTGTACCTGAGGCCTTTCCCACGGTAAGCGGCTTATTTCCACCATATTAATTTATTAATTTATTAGGTTTAGCATTATATATATAACCTATTATAGATACGAATTAGAATTTTCTGTTCTCTATTTTGAATAAGTATTCTTAGCTTCAGAGAGTACTTTTCCTTAAATCTAAAGATCTAGCCCCGTTGACATAACTTCAGATGATAAACCAGAAATAGTGGAGAAGTCAGAAGCCACTGTGATCTTCCTGGTTATGGTCATTCATATCACATCTTTAATATTTACAGAATCATCCACCCAACAAATATTTACACAGTCTCTACGGAGTTCCAGTACGAAACAGAAGCCTCAGTCCTTGTGCTCAAGGCTGGCAGAGGCAGAAGTACAGAGAGGACCGTGTGAGGTCCCCAACAGGGAGAACACCCAGCATGGCAGGAAGGTCGAGCAAGGCCACAGCTAAATCTTACACCAAGTCTCCCAGGTGAAACAGGGATCGTCCAGGCAAAGGTGCTGAGCAAAGAACCAAAGAAAAGAAAATGCTTTCCGAGAAACTGTCAACAGTGGAGAAGATAAAGAAAAGTGTCCTCAGACGAGTCTGAAAAAACAAGGCAGGAGACTAAGTCTGCAAACGTCCTGGACTTCATCCTGGTAGGATAGCAATGAAACTTATGTTATTCTGAAGATGGAATACACTACTGTGTAAAAGAAAACAATGAGCAAGTGAAGGGTTAAAGTGTCTAAAAACTTAAATGTGAATAATACTATCTAGGAAAGTGACATCCTCAGAGGGTTGGAAATCTACTAAAATATAAAAATATATATATTCAGATGCAAAATTAAATATTCATTAGGTTTCTTCTACCTGTTAGGATAAATAACCACTCCATATGCTACAGCACCAGTTTTTGGTCGGGGAGTAGGTCTATGTGAATAAAATAATCAACAGGCTCGGTGCCCATAGCTCAGTGGCACTGGCCATACACACCGAGGCTGGCAGGTTTGAACCTGGCCCGGGCCTGCTAAACAATAATGACAACTACAACCAAAAAAAAAAAAAAAAAATTAGTCAGGCATTGTGGTGGGCACCTGTCATCCCAGCTACTTGGGAGGCTAAGGCAAAAGAATGGGTTAAGCCCAAGAGTTTGAGGTTGCTGTGAGCTATGACACCACAGCACTCTACCAAGGATGACATAGTGAGACTCTGTTTCAAAAAAAGAAAAAAAAAAATGAAATGTCTTGACCTAACATTTGTGCAAAACCTCTGGAGTTTCAAATTACACTCACTCTTCCATGGATTCTGTGTTTTTGAAATTATAAATAGTCCCAAGAGTTCATTTACATTTAATACAGCTTCCAATCTGGGGACAGGTAACTAATCAGAAATAGTGCGCCAAAAGTTAACCCATCCTAGAGACCAAGGATGATGGAAAACCTTGGCACCAACTTTGAAAACCTGGTGGGTGGGCCACACGTCACAAAGTTTAAGAGGTGGCTCATCCAGTGGCTAGGAAAGAAAAAAAACTCTGTTCAAGGTGACCAAATACATGATTCTGCCACATTGCCCCTCAGCCCCACTCTATCTCCTGGAATTTGGAATCCTACTTGGTACTCAGAGCCCTGTGGCAGATGAGGACATGTGCACATCCCTTTTCTGAAAGTCTGCCAACTCAACACCCCCTTGTCCCCTCCAGTTTAAAGGCCAACTTCCCGTAATTCAGTCTTGTTTCCTAGGATCCCTCAGCACCTACAGCCAAGATGAGACTCATTATTTTTTTCTTCCCTCAAACACCTTTCATTCTTACAGAAGGAACGCAAAACTTTCTACCATTCTCAGTTGAGTTGATAGAAATATCTACCCTGAAATAGGCCTTCAAATAAAATATCAGCAAAGAGAGAGAGAAGCTGATTTTTTTAACCCTTAAATATTAGAAAACTCATAGCTTCAGTTGAGGCATAGACAAAGTACAGTACACAGTATGTTCTTAGCAGGGAGATGACTTCAGAGTCCAACCTCTTCACAGTGGCATCATGGAAAGCATAGAAATATGAATTCACTCCCTGCAGACACCTCAAAATCCGGTGATGTTCATTCAAAGCCAATAGGCTCTTATTGATGATGGGGATGGGCAGGGCTTAACTCTCATGCCGTCTCTTGCAGGGGTCCTCAAACTTTTTAAACAGGGGGCCAATTCACTGTCCCTCAGACGGTTGGAGGGCCGGACTATAGTTTTAAAAAAAAAAAAAAAAAAAAAACTATGAACAAATTCCTACGCACACTGCACATCTTATTTTGAAGTAAAAAAACAAAATGGGAACAAATACAATCATACCGCCTCATGTGGTCAGCGGGCCATAGTTTGAGGACAGCTGGTTTAGGGTATCTTACAGAAAGAGCCTGGATTAGTAGCACATTTTAATTTGGGATGTTAAACAAAAGAGAAAGAATAGAAAAAAATCAGGAACAACAAGTGGAGGTTGGCCATATGTAACATACTGTTAGGCACTTCAAATAAACAGGTCACATTTTGAGAGGCTGTTTCTACCCCTGTAACTAGAGATGAGCCGGGTGTTGCTCAGTCTAAGGAGGAAATAAAAAAAATCGAGTTGGTTCATTCCCTTTTCCAGGAGTGAAAGTAGATAACACTGTTTCAGTTCCACTGGCCGGGAGAGGGGCGCGCATAAGAAGTACAGCGCAGCTCTCAAGCAGCCAGAGCAAGACAAACTAGCAAATGGAAGCCGGCCCTCCAGACTGGAAACCATTTCCTCAGGGTCTGAGCCACACAAATCTACTTCCCTTTCTTCTTCTTTCTCTGAAAACAAAACAAAACAGAAAAAACGTGGGCAAGGTCTTCATCTCATGGAGATGAAATGAATACGGAGTACGCAAGCGACAAACATTGAGCAGGACACCAGAAGCTAAACCCAAGTCACGTCTCAGGATTCACTCCAGAGCTGCAAGGAGCCGAGCCTGTCGGTCTTTAAAGACTTCAAAAGTATCTCGCAGTTCTAGAACTACCACATACTTTTCTCCCTTCTCAGCATTTAAGGCCGTTGATTCCCTCAGTTCAGACAGCAAATTCTTTTCTTTTTCGAGATAGAGTCTCACTTTGTTGCCCTTGGTAGAGTGCCATGGTGTCACAGCTCACAGCAACCTCAAACTCTTGAGCTTAAGCGATTCTCTTGCCTCAGCCTCCCAAGTAGCTGGGACCATAGGCACCCGCCACAACACCCAGCTATTTTTTGTGGCAGTTGTCATTGTTTAGCAGGCCTGGGCCGGGTTCGAACCTGCCACCCTCGGTGTATATGGCTGGCACCATAACCACTGTGCTACGGGCCATAGATAACAAATTCTTTTTTTTTTTTTTTTGGTAGAGACAGAGTTTCACTTTATTGCCCTCGGTAGAGTGCCATGGCGTCACACGGCTCACAGCAACCTCCAACTCCTGGGCTTAGGCGATTCTCCTGCCTCAGCCTCCCGAGTAGCTGGGACTACAGGCGCCCGTCACAACGCCCGGCTACTTTTGTTGTTGTTGCAGTTTGGCCGGGGATGGGTTTGAACCCGCCACCCTCGGCTGGCTCACTGAGCCACAGGCGCCGCCCAGATAACAAATTCTTAATGCAGGATCCCCCTGCCTTCCTTGTCCTGCTGATATAAGTTGTCAGGGTTGTACACCTATACTGCGATATAAATAAGGCATAAGGTGTGCGAAGAGAAAGTGGGAATAACCCAATACCTCTATAAACGAAGAAATGTTTCCTGCTTTCATGCTGTATCATGGGGAAAGAAGGAAGAGAGAAATAATCTTAGCATCTCACACACCTGTAAAATACAATGCTTTCTAACTAGTACAGATTTCAAACCCAGTCTTAAGGATTAAAACTCACTTATTTCGTCTTGTAACACCTACTTATCACTTCTAAAATAACATTTTGGATCTAAAGTTATGTTACTAACTACATAAATAAGTGACTCTCATTTGGAGCACACGCACCTGTAGTTTGAGAAAATATATCGATAGCAAGTACATTTTTATCTACTGACCAAAGCAACACACTAGACACTAGTAGCTAGAAAACACTGCTCCAGCAGTTGAGAAGACTCTGATGTATGAAGAACACAAAAAACAGTTTCAAATTCCAGCCATCATTTCCAGAGTGTGTGCTGCCAAAGGAACAGATGAGAATGAGTTATTCTCCTGAATGACACTATCGGACAGAACCAAGGCAAAAAACAAAGTTAGAGAACGTAAGAAGAAAATATTCTAAAATAGTCAGATGTTAAGAGAAAGATAAGTTTTAAGGAAAGAACCAAAATAGGAAACACTGGGTAACTATTTGTGGGATTAAAAGTATTGTCCTGAGCTAATATATCCTTCTTAATTAAGTCACAACAAACAGTAAGATACAAGGGATTAGCATTTGCCTACCAGAAGTCAAATACAGATACATATGAAACAAAATGTAACAAGCAGACAGCACGTTACAAAAAATGTATACTACTTGAAAAGGTTTCCTCAAACTGAAATTTGTAAATGTACTGGTGTAATTCATTACCTAAAAGATCTGAGGGTACACAATTATACTTTTCATTTTAGATAGTTCAAATTTTGTTATGAGTTTCATTTTTATAGTTTAGGTAAAAGGGAGTTTTGCTGATTTCAGACTATTTATCTGCTAATCCACTAAAAATTCAAGAGATATTCTCTGGGAAAAGCGAGGTAGAACTCCCTTGTTGCTTAATAATATGGCCACTCTATGATTACCCCAAGAAAGCCTGCTGAGATGAGGGATTGATCCTATACTGAAATATTTCTGTGCAGAAAACGATAGTTTTAAAATAACATACTCACTTTCTCCTGGACAAGCAATACTAAGAGAATACAGTAAATAATTTTTCTTGTAAGTTTTCACAGGTTCCCATTCAAATCAAAAACATTAACAAAAGTAAGAGCAGATGTGAATCACACTGGCCCAGAATCTTACATTGTTAAATTCCCTAACACTGTGTTCAAGGTTAGACCCAAATCTCACCTACAAAGTTCAGGCCCACAACCTCAAGAACTGCACAGAGCTACATCTTTCTTTCTTTTTTTTATAAAGAGTGGTGCAACCGGCCTTTCTCTTTATTCTCTTTTTTTTTTTTTTTTTTTTTTTTGTAGAGAGAGAGTCTCACTTTATGGCCCTCGGTAGAGTGCCGTGGCCTCACACAACTCACAGCAACCTCCAACTCCTGGGCTTCAGCGACTCTCTTGCCTCAGCCTCCCGAGTAGCTGGGACTACAGGCGCCCGCCACAACACCCAGCTATTTTTTAGTTGCAGTTTGGCTGGGGCCGGGTTTGAACCCGCCACCCTCGGTATATGGGGCCGGCGCCCTACCGACTGAGCCACAGGCACCGCCCCTCTTTATTCTCTTTTTAAAAGGAATAGCCTCTGATTTCCAAACATAACTCTCAAAATAATTTATTCAAAAGAGATTTAAGCACAGCTTAGATTAAAAAAAAGGGAGAGTATTAATGAACAATCTTATAATACCCCCATCTGAAATACGTTTTAAAAACGTAGATAAGAAACATGTTCACAAATTTTAAGAATTTAAGAATTTTAAGAATTAAAGATGACCAACTTACCAGCACAATTTCAAAGGTATAAGAAAACTACACATAGTGTCTTTCTAATGCAGTTAATATTAAACAGTGTTAGGATAATATTTTCCAGGCTAGAATGTACTTTCCACTTACCCTAATAATAAACCTATGCCCAGATGGGAAATGTAACCAGAACTAAATAAACATGATATAGATGATGAGTGGGAGAGCAAGAAAAGTGAGCTGATGAACCTGTAATGCCTTCACAAGCTAAAAATGTTAACCAAAAAAAACTTTAAAAAATAGAACAGATCATGAAGCGTTAGATATGTAATACGTATGAAATGCAACCACAGACAGAAGAGGAAACAAATGGAGCTCTTTTCAGACGCAAGGCCTAGTAATAACCCATGTGTTGTCAGATATCAAAGCTGAAGGAGAAGGGTGCCACCTTGTCATACTGTAGCAATCAGCCCTTATTGAATCATCAACGTAACTTTGCACAAACTTTGTCCCGGATGACTATCGGTAATCTACACAAAACAAAAAAATTTACTAGAATGAAATGGGGCCTAAAATCAGATGCAGTGAGTCCAGCCCAATACGTAGGTAAGAGAGATTAACAAAAACAAAGGAAGAAGAAAGAAAAGCCACAGGAATACGAAGTGATTCCACTTTTTTCTTAACACCCACACGAAGACAGCAGTCTCTGACAAGAATGTTCTCAGCAAAAAATAAATCACAGGAAGGTTTTTTTCTTTTTTTCTTTTTTTCCCAATGTGAAAAAGGTAGCTCTCTATGCAAATTAGTAAGCACTGCCATGTAATTTTTTTTTAAGGGCCCAATTTTATAGCCCTCATATTTTGAAAAGATCATCTAAATATTTTTTGGACCACAAAGAAAAGATGACTAGAAATGCTCTTCCTGTCTGGAATGCTCATTTTATACTGTACTTAAAAATAAAATCCAATGTGGCAGCTTACCTTGGCACTGGAAGCCTTGTTTCCCAAACCCCCTGAAAAACAGAAATAACAAAATATCTTCACATATCTTGTATTGGACATCATGTTTTAAGCAAGTTATATGACAAAGTACTCTACAGAGTTAAAGTTTTATGAATAAAATCCAATGATTTAATCAGAAAAGCATACCTAAATAGTCAGACTACAGTGTAAATTCAACTTTGAAAAAATGTATTTTGCCTATAAAAAAAAAAAAAGTCAGTGAAATATTTCAATATATCAAGCCTCTTTTTTTCCCCATGATGTTATGGATACGTAAGTTTCTTTTTTTTTTTTTTTTGTGTAGAGACAGAGTCTCACTGTACCGCCCTCGGGTAGAGTGCCGTAGTGTCACACGGCTCACAGCAACTAACTCTTGGGTTTACGCGATTCTCTTGCCTCAGCCTCCCGAGCAGCTGGGACCACAGGCGCCCGCCATAACGCCCGGCTATTTTTTTGTTGCAGTTTGGCCAGGGCTGGGTTTGAACCCGCCACCCTCAGCATATGGGGCCGGCACCCTACTCACTGAGCCACAGGCGCCGCCCCTGGATATGTAAATTTCAAGAAAAGAACTTGACTCTATAGTCAAAGTTGTTAGCTATGATATTCAAGTAACAAAAAAGAATTTATGTTTAAAAATAAAAAAGGAAGTGGCTTAATCTTGTTCCTAAAGACCATCTGAAGATTGTTTTTTCTCCCTAAAACTGCCTACAGAAAAGTGGCTTACTTGTATGAGTTTTTTAAAATACATATGTATCTAGAAATTGCCAAACAGCACCACTCTTAACATTTAATCTTGGCTTAAGAAAGGAACTAGATTTTACAAAATATCATTCCTACTGTTTGCATTTGAGATTATCATGATCTAACTTTTATTGAGAACCAATAGAGTTCAAAGCACATACAGAGGCTATTTTGTTCTTGTAACTGACTTTAGAGAATTTATTCTGTAACAAGAGAACCCTGACGTGGACATTCAAGTGCAAACATTATTCCACTAGAATGAACTGGATTAAAATTTTCTCAGAAGGTTGAGAGTCACCATCTCTCACTTTACATAGCACTTTAAATTTACAAAGTATTTTACGTATCTTTAGAGTTATCCCCCCCCAAAAAAAAAAAAAAAAACATACTTAAATCCAGACATTAGCTTTAAAATGTCAGTGCTCCAATATTGAAATACGTTTGTACATCAAGGTCCCAGAGAAGCAATAATAAAAGAGTGGAAAATTAAAGCTACTGCAAGACAATCCTGACAGATGTTTCCTGGGACTTTTAAGTGGCTACTTTACAATTAAGTGGGGAAAGGCTGCAGGAATACTCAGGGAGCAGGGAGAGGGAGACCTTTATTTTCCACTTCCCGATACCCCTGGTGACCTGAGTGTCTCATCAGCTCACCACGGCCTGATGCTGCAGAGCAACTGATAGTGGAAAGACATGAGTTAGCCTGGGCATGCCGCAACAGCCTTTCTAAACTCACCCACTTCCTGCAAAAGTAATCAGCAGTCTGTTCCCTTTTAATGGAATCTTATAGCTGATAACGGACTTCCCTATTAACCAAATGCAATATCCTCTCTTTGCCCTGATGCTCCAAAAACTTATTTCAAATAGCTGCCTTATCCAAGAGTACCTAGTCCTTTGAGCACAATTGCTCCGTATGAGGACTACGCAGTGGATGTCATTAGGAGGTCGCTATCAGGTCTATGTGGGAAGGATGTGTGAAAAGGGAAGGAAAAATTAAACACTGGATTAGCACCCCCTTTGTGGGACTTGCCCTTTGAGACGTTTTCCCCCAGATGTGGATTCGGACAGAGCCATCCAAACGATGATTACCCTAGTGTCCCCAGAAATAGGTGCCCCATATCTGGCTGGAGGAGGCAGGATGCCCTCTGCGGCACTGCCGTCCTGCTCACCATCCCAGCCAAAGAAACCAGCGAGCTGAGGAACCTTGGCCACAGCCCTAGCTTATAAGGACCTTCCCACACCCACAAGCAAGAGGTGGAAGAATCAAGGTGTTCGGAAATCTAAGAGAAAAACAAAACTCCTGCTACTCAAACTGGAGGACGTGGACTCCCAGCTTTCTAAACTTTTTTTTTTTTTGGGGGGGGGGGGGAATAGTCGGAGAGATAGTCTCTGATCCTTCCAAAAAAGTCAGATGAAAACTATAACTCTCACCAGGAAAAAAAACCCACACAATTTCTACCTAGTAGAGCTCAGAGACCCTGAAGCCCTTCCGTTTATCAATTCGTCACAAACCCTAGACCTCCCCCTCATTAAGAATGCCTGCGTTCATTGAAAATTACCTGACACTGGATACCTTTGGCCATTACAGTATTTTTCTTAAATAAGGCCGCTGTCCTCATCAACAGGGTTACGGGTCTAGTCTCGTGTTGACAGGGACTATTTTAAATGACTCCCTCTTGCCCTTCTGCCATTTGCCTGCCCAGTCTTAATCCCTCCTCCCCCACCGCGAGCTTTCAACAGTTTGTTGCCTTCTCTCTCCTCTCACCCAGAAAAGTCAAAGTCTCTCGGTGGCCAGTAGATACAGCCTACAGTAGGCAGGGAGCCAAGGTTCCATCCAGGGGAGCCCCAGCCCGATGGAAGCTCAAACACACACACCCCACACGCGCCCAGCCTGGCTCGCCAACAACTTGGACCGCGCGCCGCGCAGCCACCGCCGCTCCCTGTTAGTCCTGGGTGTGTTTCTCCGGGGAACTCTGCCCTTCTGGGTTCTCTTTTCCTTTCCCTTTGCCCAGACCCCAGCAATCTACTGCTCCGCTGTCTACAAGAGGGCGTGTACGCCGGGAGGCGAGGGCCCCGGGCCGGCGGAGGGGATCCAGGTGACTACCGCGCTGCGCCGACCTCCCGCCCGCGGCCGGGGGTGTGTGGCGGGGCAGCGACTTCCCTGGGAGTCCGGCCCGCGTGTGTGTCGGTGGCCCGGGCGGCCGAGCGCGCGCGTGTCATTCGGGGCTAGAGTTCGGACTCCCGCCGACTCCAAGTTCTCGGAGGCAGTCAGCCCTGGAGAGGACGCGCCTGGACTCGGGGGCCCCGCGCGCACCTACCAGATGAAGTCGGTGCAGTGGCTGCAGAAGGTGGGCTGCTTGAAGAAGCGGGCGATGAATTTGTGGTCCTTCACCTCGTGCACGTTCTTCTGCCTCAGCGCCCCTTTGCGGGCGAAGCGGTTGGCCACGTCCTGAGACACCGTGGAGTCGTTGACCGGGAAAACGTCAGCCATGGTCCCCCCAACCACCTCTTGCCTCCGCCGGGGAGCAGCAGCCGGGGAGGGCCGGGGTGGGCGGGGGCGGGCGGGGGAGGGGCAGCAGGGCCGCGGGCGACCCCGGGCGGGGGACGGGGGGCGCGGGCCGGCGGCCGGGGTCGCTGCGAGGCGGCGCGGCGGCGGCGGCGGCGGCGACGGGGAGAGTCGGGCCGGCGCGGCGCAGAGCGGAGCCGGAGCGGAGCGGGAGTCGCTCGCTGGCTCGCCCCACGCTCACTGACAGCCCGGCGCCCGGCGCTCGCGCTTCCTACTCGCGGCGGCAGAGGCGGCCCGGAGCGGCGCCGCCCACCGCGCATGCCCCGAGTGCGAGGGCCGCGCGTGCCCGAGGGGCGGCGCGCGGGGCCGGGGGCGCGCGGTCGGGCGCGCGCGCAGGGGTGCGGTGGGGGCGCTGCGCCGGAGGAGTCGGCGCCTCACTGTTTTCGGAGAAGCGGGGAAAGAGGCGGCGGTGGCGGCCCAGGCGGAGTCAGCGAGCGAAGGAGGAGGCCGGGAGGGGCGGGTCCGTTCTCCGCCGCCTTTTTTCTTTTCCTCCCTTTTCCTCCCCTTCCTGCGCCCGGCTCTCCTCCCTCTCGCCCTCCTCCGCCTCCTTATTCTCCTCTCCTTCCGCTCCTGTCGCTCGGCCGCCTCCTCCTCCTTCCACTCCCGCGCTCTCTCCTCGCCGGGGTCGGAGTCCTGCGCCGCCGGTGGCTGGCAGCGGGGAGCCCGAGTCGCGGAGCGGCTCTGCCCCTTCCCTCCGGAGCGCACAGAGCAGGTGGCCGCTTCCCCATCTTCCAGGACCCGCCCGTCTTTCTGGGGCAGGATCCCCATGCATTTTAGCGGCTTGAACCAGTCTGAGGTTTTACCTGGGTAAAGTATCACTCTGATTGTGTGCGTCCCAGAATGCCCAACCCCTAGACCTTCACGCCGCGTATATATGGCAGGAGAAAGGCAGCGAGTGTAAATAATTGAGCGTTGACCTCCGTTCTTGACCTATACTGTATTTCACCTGTGTACCGCATGAAGATGTAATTTGTTCCTCGGGCGTTATCCCCACGTAGGAAGTGAAAACACTTGTCCTAGTTAGTTAGCCCGTTATTCATTGGCTACCAGGACTACGCTGTCTTGATTTTACAAGTCCAGAACCTTAATTTAGAAATCATTTTGCATCCTAAGCTAATTACTGCAATGCTGGCAGGTGCAGAGTGCGGCCAGTACTTTTGTAAATTACCAAGTAAAGCGGCTTGTGAAGGAGTAGCTGGCGCGTGCCTGCAGAGGACGCACGTGGGGACGGCCCAACTCATCGCTCGCTGAGTATTTTTAAGGTCTGCCTTGAAGATGCTAGCATACCTGGAGAAACAGCCATCCCCCAGCTTTTCATTGTTTTACGTTATTGCCAGATTCACTAAGTTCATAAAACAACTTCATGAGGTAAAGATCCCAAGAAAGAGAACATGTTTAATTCCCCAAGGAAAAAAATTTCTTTTAAAAGAAGAAAACTTTCGGCCGGGCGCGGTGGCTCACGCCTGTAATCCCAGCACTCTGGGATGCCGAGGTGGGTGGATCTCCTGAACTCACGAGTTTGAGACCAGCCTAAGTCAGAGCGAGACCTCATCTCTAAAAATAGCCGGGCGTTGTCGTAGGTGCCTGTAGTCCCAGCTACTCCGGATGCTGAGGCAAGAGAATTGCTTGAGCCCAAGAGTTTGAGGTTGCTGTGAGCTGTGACGCCACATCACTCTACCAAGGGTAACATAGTGAGACTCTGTCTCAAAAAAAAAAAACTTTCCTAAGATATATACTATCTTAGAGCAGATCACACAGGATACCATTTTTTGAGATTGCCTACTCATGAAATTTGATTATAAGAATGGCCTTTATGTGAGTGGCTCCTGTGGCTCAAAGGATAGGGCACCAGTTCCATATGCTGGAGGTGGCAGGTTCAAACCCAGCCCCAGCCAAAGACTGCAAAAAAAAAAAAAATGGCCTTTATATTTTATTATAACAAATGTAAGCTATTGAGTGGCCATCAGTGGAACACGCCCTTTTGGTGCTTCAAGAGACTGCACCTGCTTGGTCTTCTGTCTGGTGAGAAATTTCACCACTTGTGGAGGCCTTTCCAGTCCAAGGAAACAAAAAAAAATAAATAAGGCAAGGGGAGTAATGAACACCAGGACATATCGGGGGAAATCGATCAAATTCTCCACCAAGCACTATAAGCAACTCAAGCTGGGGTTGTTTATTGCTCAATAATAGCAAATCAAATGAAACACGGTAGAATGAAATGCTTGTTTCCCCACAGCTGTCTTTATCTAAGACAGTGGTCCTTCCATACTTTATCAAGACAAGCATCTTTTATTTCCCTGAGGCTTTGATATAAGGATGGAGAGAGTTGGAGGGCAGGGCTGTGGGTAGTGGAGTCCCTGAGCAGAGTCAGAGGGACCAGAGCAAGAACCAAATGAGCCTTAGCAGCACCTGGCCGTCTCCTGTGTGCACAGAGCAGCGACGGTTCTTGGTTGTCAGTAGATCAGACAGAGGCCATGTGTTTTCCTTTCTTCCAGGCTGAGGCTTTACTTTCTTGCCTGAGTTGTTATTGTTGTTCCTTGTGGGTACAGGGAGAAATGATTAACTAGAATCAGTTGACTGCTGTTGGGCTGGACATGAGTGCATCAGGTGCCTACAATCTTAGCTCAGTGAGGGGAGGATGTTGTGTACCTGTGGTGGGAGATTGCCAGTTACCTAGCAGTGTAACAGTGCCGCTAGCAAAGACTGTTGGAATTAAGAGCCAGCATTTATCCCTACAGCTCACCTGAGAAGTCCCCATGCTATAACTAAATGGGAGGGGATTAAGGAAGGGAAGACCCCTGGGTCGGGGTGAGAGGTAACCAATCAATTGTGGGCATTAGCAATTATTTTTAAGTCTCCTGTTTCATGGAGAAGGGGCAGGAAAAGAACAAGGAATGTTAGCCTGAACACAGAATTTTTCAGAATCCTCCTCTCTCCCCCTTGCCTTTAAGGAGTGAGCACAGGACTCTTGGGAGAGGTATCACCTAGACCAGTGGGTGACCCATAGGTGGAGGCTGGGATCAAAGTCAGAGCACTAAACTGATGATTCAGAAGTACGTTGCAAATTAAATTTCCTTGCTCTGTGTGGCTGTTTTCAAATAGACCAAGTCATTTTCAAATTAGGCAATAGGAACTGCTTAAATATGGAAAAAGCTTAACTCTGAGATTTATAGTAACTAAGATGAAGGTTCATGTTTTGTTCTATTCACTATATTCAAGATTTAGGAGAAGGTAAAGCAATGCATAGTTAATCAGGCAGCAGCTGGACTCTCATTAGTAGGTCTCAAAATAGGTAGAGACAAGGATCTAGCTGAGAAGAATGTGAGAATCAGGGGCCAGTGTTGGGCAATCTTAGGGAGCAATAACATTTTATAAGACTGGATGAATCAATCAGAAATCCCAATACCAAACCTTCCAGGCAGGGTTGCACAAGAACACCCACTCGAAAGACTGAGTAGAGGCTAAAATCCTGCACGCATTCCTCTTACCAAGTGTATCTTTGGGCCTCTATCTTCCCAGAAGGGGAACCACTTTTAAATTCAAACAAAGGTACCATGTAGGCTAGTGGAGGCCCTGGTTAACATCACAGCTGATTCTAATTCGTTGTGTCTCCACTGAAAGAGTTTCTGAGGATAGCCTCCCTGAGGCTTGAGGTTTGGGGACCTGCCCTCTAAGCACGCCTTCTTCTAGGCCCTCCCCCTGTCTCCTCTGTCTCAGCATCACTAGCCACTTGTGGCTCAGGTCAAAAACCTAGGCCTCATCCCTATCCTGACCTCCATTCTACTCCCACGTTCAATCCATGAGCAAGTTTTGTGGGCTCTACCTCCAGGACAGGTCGCAAACCTGCCCAAGCACCTCTCCCTGTTGTAAGCTCCGTCATCTCTTTCCCAGACCACTTACTGGGTCTTCCTGCTTTCATTCTTGCCCTTCTCAATTTGGACTCCACAAGTAGCCATCTTTTTTTTTTTTGTAGAGACAGAGTCTCACTTTATGGCCCTCGGTAGAGTGCCGTGGCATCACACAGCTCACAGCAACCTCCAACTCCTGGGCTTAAGCGATTCTCCTGCCTCAGCCTCCCGAGTAGCTGGGACTACAGGCGCTCGCCACAATGCCCAGCTATTTTTTGGTTGCAGTTCAGCCGGGGCCGGGTTTGAACCCGCCACCCTCAGTAAATGGGGCCGGCGCCCTACCGACTGAGCCACAGGCGCCGCCCAAGTAGCCATCTTTTAAAAATGTACCCTTTTAAATCCACTTTATGTCTTGAATCAATGGAAAGGCATGCCCTGGTTTTAGATAGGAAAAGACAGAGAGATGTCAATTTTCCTTAAACTATGCATGTGGTAACTTAGTCCAACAAAAATAGGATTAAAAAAATAGACAAGCTAATTCAAAAGTCCAACTGAAAAGAGCCAACATGTAGGAATAAATATCCCACCAGATATAAATCAGGAAGAAAAAGAAGAACAAGTCCTGGGGAAAATAAAGGCAAATGTCATGAACAGATAGTTCTCAGAAGAGGAAATGTGAATAATTCTTAAAGCATGATAATGTCTCATAATAAGATAAATGTAAATTAATACCATTTTGAAATACTATTGTGACCCAAGAGTTGAACACAGATAAGTGTGAGGAACACACCGTTTCAGTAAGGGTATGTGGAATCAGTATCATTTATCTTTGTGGGGACTGAAAATTATCCCAAAGACATAATAAAGAACTATTGGGCAATAAGTGTTGTAATTCGAAATGCATTAAACCCCTTGACTTACCAATTCCACTTCTGGTATGTGTGGCTGACGAAGCGAGCACAGCAATTCCACTTCTAGAAATGTATCCCCCACGTATATGTGCACACATACACAAGGGGGCACATTTATAAAAGCATCACTGATTCTAACAGCAAATAATTATTAAGTGTCTATCCACAGGAGACTAGTTAGATCAATTACTATGCATTCAGATGCTAGAATTATTTGCAGCTGTATAACAAATGAGATCAATTATCTGTACTGTGATAGAAATATCTTCCAGATGTATGAGTGAAAAAGCGAAATGCAGAAATGTGTAGAGAATGCTAACATTCATGTTCTTTCAAAGAATATATTATATAAACATAAATCTTAGAAATCTGAATAAATACACAAGAAATCCGTAAGAGTGGTTGCCAAGGGAGTAGGGCTGGGTGGTTGGGGGAAATTAACAAAGGAAGATGTACCTTTTACTGTGTTAAACCTTTTGTACATTTGAAAATTTGTCCCTAGTCAAGAAAAATATATAATTTTTAGAAGACTTCAAAATAACGAAAATCTCTATTAGATATATCGTATTGAAAGAAGTATGTAACATGTTAGTAAGTGGAACAAGCAGAATATAAAATAGTATTAAAAGTGAGATTCTGGTTCTGTGCCCACAGCTCAGGGATTAGGGCGTTGGCCACATACACCAAGGCAGGCTGGTGTGAACCCAGCCCGGGCCTGCTAAACAACAATAACAAATGCAACAAAAAAATAGCCGGGCGCTGCAGTGAGTGCCTGTAGTCCCAGCTACTTGGGAGGCTAAGGCAAGAGAATCGCTTAAGGGCGGCACCTGTGGCTCAAGGAGTAGGGTGTTGGCCCCATATACCTATGGTGGGTACAAACCCGGCCCGGCCAAAAAAACTACAAAAGGAAAAAAAGAGAGAGAATCGCTTAAGCCCAAGAGTTTTGAGGTTACTGTGAGCTATGATGCCACAGCATTCTCCCCAGGGTGACAGCCTGAGACTCTGTCTCAAAAAAAAAAAGAAAGAAAGAAAAATAAATAAATGTAAGATTCCACCTTTTTTGGAATACACACCCACCTCCTATGAATATGCAAATGTTCTTGTGATGCACACGCCAGGCACGTGTGTATATAAAGGTGCATGCACCAGAATGTTCAAGTATGTGGCTGTCTCTGAATGATAAGTGGAAATATAGATAACTTTTCTGTAAAGCAAGCTTGGCCTAGGGCTAACATTTTGAAAGAGCATTATGAGCCATACTTTTAAAAAATGTTTTCATTTAATCGAAAGGAGGCATTTATCATTTTTAATGTAAAAAGTTTTTCTTGTCGAAATTGCTTTGTTGCTTTGTTGCACAGAGTAAGGAGTGTTTACCAATTTAAACATGAAACTGGACTGCCCGTAGGGCGTTTCTTGGTGTTCAGAACTCAAGGTTTTTTTTTTTCTTAAGAGACAGAGTCTCACTTTGTCGCCCTCCGTAGAGTGCCATAGCATCACAGCTCACAGCAACCTCCAGCTCTTGGGCTTAGGTGATTCTCTTGCCTCAGCCTCCCAAGTAGCTGGGAGTACAGGCATCCGCCACAACGCCTGGCTATTTTTTTGTTGCAGTTTGGCTGGGGTCGGGTTCGAACCCGTCACTCTCGGTATATGGGGCCAGCGCCCTACCCACTGGGCAACAGGTGCCCCCCATTCCTGAAAAGGCTTTTTGGTCACCTTTCTTTGAGTTTTCCTACAGCAAGTGTGCAACTCAGAAGTCCTGGGTTTGAGTATAAGCTCCAGCAGTTACTCATTGGCTAACCTGGGTAAACTGCTTTCCACCAAGTGTCTGTTGCTTCATAAAGACCCTAGGAGTTTTTTTAAGAATTTATCCAGATGATGTATATGTGAGTGTTTAATAAATACAAGATCTCAGAAACATAAAGTAGCATGTCTGCATTTTGGAAAGAAGGGAGATCAAATCTCCCTTCTTCTAAGCCCATTCCTCCACCCCAAACTGATGTATAAATTTTCCCTCCACTCTCAGTGACTGTGGATTAGCACATGGAGCACGTACCATGGAGTTCACATTTTAAACATACATAGCTTACCAGTCCCCCTCCACTACCTTTAAGTTGCTTTTTAGCAGAAGTTGTAATACCCAGATTAGTTAAAAATTTCAGATCCAAAGGACCTGAGTAATTCCCATAGCTTTTTGCTCATTACTGATTTTTTTTTTTGACACAGTCTCACTCTGTTATCCTGAGTAGAGTGCTGTACTGTCATAGCTCACAGCAACCTCAAACTTGGGCTTGAGCAATCCTCTTGCCTCAGCCTCCTGAGTAGCTGGGACTGCAGGTGCCTGCCACAATACATGGCTAGTTTTTCTATTTTTGGTACAGATGGGGTCTGACTCTTGCTCAGGCTGACCTCAAACTCCTGAGCTTAAGGAATCCACCTGCCTTGGCCTCCCAAAGACGCATAACTGATTTAATTAAAATGAGAGTGGGTATGGAGGTTCTCTCCTGATGTTTTCCCAGAAAAATTTCTGGCCATGCATATTTCTTGAAAATTTTAACAGGAACCAGTGGTCCCTGTCTTCAATGGGAATTCACATATCGAAATTTTTAAACCTTTATTAATCAATTTTTCAAATATATGTAAAACGTTTTAAAAAATGAATCCCATTGAATTCCTGCCACTCAGCTTCAACAGTTATCAACTCATGATGAGTCCTATTTCATCTGTCCCCTTCCTTATTTCTCTATTCTCTAGATAATAATATGTTAACATCACCATCATGAGGAAACCTTTGGAGGTGATAGCTATGTTCACTATTCACTGGTTTCACAATTATTTACGTAGCAAAACTTATGAATTTGTACACTTCAAGTATGTGCACTTTATTGTAAATCATTTATACCTTGATAAATAAAAACCTTAAATTGGTTAAAGAACATAGACAGCTAAGTATAGCTAAAAACAATTCAGCAAGCTAGCAGAGGAATAGTAGAAGAACCAGTTGGGTCTCCAACATGGCATTCAGCTGACTTTACCTGGAGGCTAAGACAAGCCCAGTCTATCCAATAAGGTATGAAGTTCAAGTTGTGTTTTATTCCACATAGCATAGCACTCTGCTAGTCTCAGGAATACAAAGTGCAGGAGATGTATTTACTCTTTGTTGTTGAGGGGCTCGAGTTTTTCTGCTATACCCCAAACGCGAGAGGTTTAGCCCTGAAGTGAAGTCTCATTTTAAGGAAGTACAATCCAATGGGCAAAAGCAAGTACATTAAAATTTAAAGAATGCCATTCATTTCTCATATCTCTTGAAGGACATCAAGCAAAATCCAGTTTACACTCCCCAACCAGACTTTTTAATCCCCTTCTGTTTCTTCTTTCTTCCTTCCGACATTCACTCTCACCTCCCACATTCTCAGAACCTTTTAGAAGCCCCCTTACCTGCTCTCCCCCCAAAAGATATTTCCTTCCCTACCCAGAACAAAATCAGCTTTTACTTCCTCCCCTCTCCATTATGATTTTTTGGGTCTCTTTATATATATATTTATGTGTGTGTATATATATACACAATATCAGTTTTGACAAAAACTCTCTCTACCTCTCCCTCCTGCCCTCATTTTAAGATTTTGCATCTCAACAAGTCTGAGAATTGGTTTTAAACAGGGTAGATTGAGGTTGGAGTGAGCACCAGGTAGGGTAGCTAAGCCAAACGGAAGTGCTGACATCACCAAGATTCTCATTCATTCATTAATCAATGAACGCTAAGTCTTGGACTACTAATATGGTATGGTGTGTGCGTGTTGTACACTGATACAGTGGTGAGTGAAACAAAGTCCCTGCCTTTGTGTAATTTACATTCTGTCTGCTGATTGATGTGGGAGAGGGTAATTTACAGACACTCCCACTTAGCAAAATGTAACTCATCCCATGTGCTCACTTATATTGATTTATACAATTGTCATCATTTAATACACCTGTATAATTCCCTTCAAAATTTTGATCCTGTTTTGGTTTGCATGTAGCACCTGCTAATGGATTAAATATAGCACAACTCCCTCTGATGGGTATAGGGCAAAGATCCCAACAAAGCTCAGAGAAGCAGCTAATCGGATGTATCCAACAAGGTTAATGTAGATAAATCAGTAAGTAACAGAATGACATCCTTCCCTTGGAGCTATTTTACCACGCTCAATGTGGTAATGACAGCCTGGTTCTTTTAAATGAACACATATTATTACTTGGCAAGTTATATAATCTGCAATTATATGTGTGGTTGACGTAGCCTTGGAACTGGAGTGGTAACACTTCCCAAAGCTTTGTAATCTATCAAAACATCATTCAAATGTCTATATCAAGTGTGATTCTAGCAAACAGGAACAATATAAAAAGTATTCAGCAACACAACTTATTTAATAAATCTAAATTGAGTACCTATTACATACCCAATCACTGTTACAGATGCTACAGATGAACAGTGAACAGAACAGTTCCAACGGGAGGGGAGTTTTCAAAACTTATTTGAAGGAGGTTAAGAGAGAAGGAGAGACTGAAGTCAGAAATTACAGAATGCCTTTGTAAACAGGAGTTTAAAAAGAAAAGTGGAGGAGGGTGGCCAATGAGATCAAAATAAATTTTTATGGGAAAACAACTACATGTTTGTGTGAAAATGGGAGTGGCCCTAGAGAGAAAAAGAAGCAATAAAGGGATATGTCAAATAGTTATGTTAATTATAGTCAATAGTTATTACAGAGGGAAAACTTTTCCTATACCCACTTGGGTTCTTTCATTGGGGGCCTGTGATTAAACTGATAAAAGAAAAATAACAGGTGAAAAGACAAATTTTTGTTCGTTGAAGTATGTAGAACGCACAGAAAAATGTGACTCAATGTGTTCATTAGAATTTGGGGCTTATATTCTATCTTAATAGGGGAACAGGGAGAGACAGACCTCTTAAGAGAAAGCAAATGACTTTTAGGATGGATAACAGGGCCCTTAGACAAGCAAATGGAGGGCGGCGCCTGTGGCTCAGTTGCTAAGGCACCGGCCCCATATACCGAGGGTGACAGGTTCAAACCTGGCCCCGGCCAAACTGCAACCAAAAAATGGCTGGGCACTGTGGCGGGCACCTGTAGTCCCAGCTACTCAGGAGGCTGAGGCAGGAGAATCGCTTAGGCCCAGGAGTTGGAGGTTGCTGTGAGCTGTGTGAGGCTGTGACACTCTACCGAGGGCCATAAAGTGAGATCCCGTCTCTACAAGAAAAAAAAAAAAAGAAAAGAGAAGCAAATGGAAGATATGATAGTTTTGTGTCAACGTCTGTTTGGGTGATCTCTTAATCCCAGTGCTGACTTAACTGCAGTGGTAAAAGCCAATCTGCCCTGGTTATGAAACTCCCGGGGTGAGAATTTATGACAGTTGAGTTCTTTTAAGAGGCGTTGCTTTTAGGGGAGTTCAGAAAAAAATGTTTCTTCCCACATCTGTTGATTCTCAAATGTCTTCAGCTCAAAATAATTTTTCTGCTGCAATGGCATGTTCTAAATTTTGGAGGCTGTGGCAGAGAAACTATAAAAAAGGGCCCAACCCCACATGCAGATATGAGAAAAGTCATCCTTGGTGTCAATCCCAAATTGCTTTTCCTTCTGGAATGTCTGACAACAGCCTCAGCTAGGTGAGATGGCAACCTCAAATCACAGATGCGGTAAAAATGTCTTCTATTTGGTGAATAAGTGTCCTTAATCTTCAGAGATCTAGAATTAACTGTCCAGATGATAAACTAAATTAAACCTACAGTATTTGTATTTTTGAGTTGACTTTAGAAAGGATCTATGTATACTGTGTTCAAGAGAATTTAGCATATTTGAAGTTTTAACAGATTAACTGTGATTCTAATTTAAAGTGGGTAACTGAGTAATGAATTTAGACTGAGATTTTTAACTTGAAATCTTATTTTGTAAATGTTATTAAAACATTTCAGAGAATTTTAAGATATTCACCAGTTTTATAAATTTGATTACTTAGATTTATTATTTTTTCTTTTTCTTTTTTTTCTTAGATAGAGACTCACTCTGTTGCCTTGGCATCATAGCTCTCAGCAACCTCAAACTCTCAGGCTCAGCAGGGAATACAGGTGTTTGCCACTACACTGGCTAGTTTTTCTATTTTTAGTAGAAATGGGGTCTCTCTTTTGTTTAGGTTGTTCTCAAACTCCTTAGCACAAAAGTGGATCTTAGCCTAAAGGCTGACAGGTGATCAATCTCCTGAGCTCAAGGAATCCACCTTCCTAAGCCTCCCAGAGTGCTAGGATTACAGGCATGAGCCACCATGCCTGGCTGATTAATAAAACTTTTTAAAGTTTTAGGTTGTATGCTTGGTGCCTGTAGCTCAACAGGTAGGGCACTGGCCACATACACCAGAGCTGGCAGGTTCGAACCCAGCTCAGGCCTGCCAAACAGCAATGACAACTACAACCAAAAAATAGCCAGGCATTGTGGCAGGCGCCTGTAGTCCCAGCTACTTGGGAGCCTGAGGCAAGAGAATCACTTAAGCCCAAGAGTTTGAGGTTGCTGTCAGCTGTGATGCTACGGCACTCTACCCAGGGCCACATAGTGAGACTCTGTCTCAAAAAGAAGTTTTAAGTTGTAATGAAGAAATCTTTGTCAAACAATTGACAGTTTGTTATTTTTATTGTTTTCCTCAAACATCTCTAAAATGATTTATAAATAGAAGTAAAACAGTAAGACTTGTTTGCTGAACTAAAGATTTAAAAAAATATGTTTTTAAATCTGTAACTTTAGTAAATTAAACATGACAATTAAAAATATATCTTTCTAAATATTTTTCTAAACAAAACAAAGGGATGACAAAAGTAACTCTCAGGGACATAAAAACTCCATTGACAGTTTTGGGTGTCATTTTGTCCCCCACTCAGGTAGATATTTTTCCTGCCCTGTAGTGAAAGTCTACATGTGGTCCTGTGGCACGTGAACTCTTAAAAGTGCTTAAATTGTTTTCATACAAGTATCAAACACGTATTCAAAGTGAACCTGTACTCAAGATGTTTGAATTCAGGTTCATTACCTTTAGACCTGGGCGCTTTTCTTATAGTTGAGTGTCAATGATCCAAAAAAAATTTAAGCTCAAAATAATGTGTGGAAAAATAAAGGCCTAATATTGAAAGAAAAAAAAATTGGCCTATCTAATTGCCAAATAGTCTTAGAAAAAAATTTAATGGCATTTCAAAAGAGTAAACTAAGTGGATGCAGAAAACATACCATTTGATCAGGGTTGTTCTCACACAGAAACAATAATATACAGTGAAGTTTTGATGAGGCAAACTCAGACAGTGGTTATTTCCTTGCTCCTTTGGACTAGTGAAATACCACTTTTGAATGTATAAACATTGACTTTAATAAATACCTTTAGTTGACACTTTATTGTTGAGTTCTCTGTAGCTGCCCTAAACTAACTAAATTATTTATAAAGTTTAAGAAGAGAGAAACCAAACTGTAAAACATTTAGCATTTATTGTATGCTGAACTATGTTCCAGGAATTAGTTTAAGCACTTCGTGGGCAGATTTTTAACTCCTTCAACCTTCATATCATATGTGGTACGTGTTAATATTTTCCCTTTTTAACCCATGAGGAAACTGAGGCACAAAGAGGTTATATAACACATCCAAGGTCACACACCCAGTAACTAGCAGTGCTGAGATTTGAACCCCAGCAGCTACACGGCTGGCAGCTGAGTCAGCTTTCGTGCAGAACACTTCCCTCTTGACAAGACGAATTCTCCCAAGTTGATCCTCTCTGAGTGGAGCAGGATTTTTTTTTTTTTTTTTCCGTTTTGGGAGAACTTTTGGTGAGGAAGTAAAGCACTGGAGACAGTATGTAAATATTGAAAGAGTTGAGAGAAGCCAAGTCTTCCATCTAGTGGTGCAAGCATGACTCCTGGTGATTGAACAGGGAGCTTCCTTATGTAGCTGGAAGGAGGAACAAACAAGCAAAACAAATAGTTCAACAAATATTTCTGTGTCACCCCTTTTTTGCTAGGTTTTGCTTTCTTTGATAGAGTGTATAGTTTACCTCAGAGTACTTGTGTCTCCAGCACTTTCTGGAAATTATTTTTATAGTTAGTCTCACCAACTGCAAGCTTCATAAAACCCTTTCTTTGTACCTCTTTCACTCCGTGTACAACATCTAACACATTCTAGGTCCATTCATTCTATACTCAATAATAGCCCTGGAGTGGCTCAGCACCTGTAGCACAGCGGCTAGGGCGCCAGCCACATACACTGGAGCTGGCGGGTTCAAATCCAGCCTAGGCCTGCCAAACAACAATGACATCTACAACCAAAATCAGGCGCTGTGGCAGGTACCTGTATTCCCAGCTACTCAGGAGACTAATGCAAGAGAATTGCTTAAGACCAAGAGTTTATGGTTACTGTGAACTATGAAGCAACAGCACTCTACCAAGGACGACATAGTGAGACTCTGTCTCAAAAAAAACCCAATAATAATAATAATATCCCTGGAGCGTCCACTATGAGCCAGACACTGGAGACACAGTGTCTAAAATAATGGCCCTGCTCTTATAGAGCTTCCGTTCCAGGGGGCTGTGCTGACAGAACCATCAGAATCCAAAATGAAGCTGGATGTTATAGCTCAGTGGTTAGCACTGGTCCTGCTTACCACATGTAGTGGGTTTGAACCTTGCCTGGGCCTGTAAATAAAATAAGGAGAACCCAAAATGGAATCTGATACCAGCCCCCCATTTTTTGACCAAACCCATTTTATCATTTTATCATTTTAATTTCCTCGTTAATTATTTGCATTTCAAAATGGGGGGAAAGAGTCTGTGGTTGTCTTTCTACTTTTTTTTTTTAATTCCAGTAAATTCCTTTATTTATTAAGGTTAGTGACGAACGTCTCTGTTCTTTACAATTCAGAGAGGCCAACTAAATGTCTTTCTACTTTTTTTTGTAGAGACAGAGTCTCACTGTACCACCCTCAGGTAGAGTGCCGTGGCGTCACATGGCTCACAGCAACCTCTAACTCTTGGGCTTACGCAATTCTCTTGCCTCAGTCTCCCGAGCAGCTGGGACTACAGGCGCCCGCCACAACGCCCGGCTATTTTTTTGTTGCAGTTTGGCCGGGGCTGGGTTTGAACCCGCCACCCTCAGCATATGGGGCCAGCGCCCTACTCACTGAGCTACAAGCACCGCCCATGTCTTTCTACTTTTTAAAGAAATGTCCTGCATCTTCCTGGGGGAAGATGTGAGATGTCCCCTTGTTATTCCAGATTTAACAAAGTAAATCTCACTTTGGGTGCCTATGAAATGGGAGATTGTCAGAAGAGGTTTTAACCAGTCTCTTCCCCCCATCTTGGTGAAGCTGCTGTAACAGAACACTACGGACTAGGTGGCTTGTAAATAGCAAGCATTTACTCCTTACAGTTCTGGAGGCTGGGAAGTCCAGAGTCGAGACACTGGCAGATTTGGTGTCTGGTCTACAGGCTCACTGCCTGATTCACAGGTGGCACCTTCTCACTGTGTGTCCTCCCAGGGTAAAAGGCACAAGGAGCTCTCTTGGGTCTGTTTCCTAAGGGCACTAATCCCATTCACAGGGCTCCACCCTCATGACCTAATTACCTCCCAAAGGCCCCATCTCCTAAAACCCTCATTTTGGGGGCTAGGATTTCAGCATATGAATTTTGGGGAGGACACAATCATTGTCTATAGCACCCCCACTTCCTTGTTCCTCTGCCTCTGCCTGGAGGCTGGTGCTCAGGGTACCTGGTTTCTGAGGGGTATCATCCAATTTTTCCCTTTTTTGTGCCCAAGAATCCAGACTCTGGAACCAGCCCTGCCTCTCGTGAAAACCCTGAACATTTTGTTGTCTCCTTTCCCTGGCATGTCCTTTCTCTGAACCCCCACTGCCTTCCTCCACTTTGCACCTCCAGAATCTAGTTCCCTGCAATCTCAACAGCCCCCCAGCTGCCCCGGGCAGGTGCCCTTGTGCCACACCAAATCAGGCATGGTGGGCAGAGTCCACAACTCATGGCTCACGATTTTACCCTAAAGTATTACAGGGTCCTTGGAAAGACAAGGTGAAATCTCAGGTTCCTGTCCTCAGGGAGCTCCGGATCCACTTGTTTTTGTCCAGTGACTGATGATCTTTGGGAGATGCTCTGACTCCACTTCTGATCGATCACTTGTAACAATGATCTTTCACATTTAGTCTTCAGTGTGATTTCCCAACTCCTTCCACCAGTTACTTGTCTTTCAACAAATACTCAGGTAAACATGTAAAGCTCTTATCTAAAGAAATGTTCTGTTGGGGGAAAAAGAGACTTAATAAAAACCATTCACAACTCTTTTAATTTACCCTTTCATGTAATGGATTTTCCAGGTGTAAAGTCTCTTAAAACAAGTAGAACTTTATCCATTTCTACTACCCCAGTATTTAGAAAATGGTTAATTATTAGTCTGGACTATCAATCATCAACCATTTTTTTTAATGAACCCTTGTTAATGTAAAAATAGCTTAACAATTGCCAGGTTTCTTCATAAGGGAATAGATAAATGGATTTTTTTTTTTTTTTTTTTGTAGAGACAGAGTCTCACTTTATGGCCCTGGTAGAGTGCCGTGGTCTCACACAGCTCACAGTAACCTCCAACTCCTGGGCTTAAGCGATTCTCTTGCCTCAGCCTCCCGAGTAGCTGGGACTACAGGCGCCCGCCACAACGCCTGGCTAATAAATGGATATTTTTAAGGAGGGTATGAAAGAGACAGCAGACCATCTCTTGTTCTTTCTTAGCACTGCAGTCATATTGCCTGTAGGAAGACACAAAATGGGTTCCTATTTACTAGATTCCAGATGTGGCCCTTTCAAGTGCTGGGGCCCTTATTCATCCATACAGAACCAGGCCTGGGCTCTGAATTAATAAATCTCTGAACTGGAAACATCTCCACTTTACAAATGGGAGTGCTGGGGCCAGAGGTTCTCAAATAAAACAAAGTGGAGAGAGCTAATGTATCCATGATTTTGTCTGAAATGTTCAGCTGATTGCAGCCAAAAATGGTTTCCCTCAAATTTTTAGGAGCGTTCTGGACCCTTCATGGGTGCGTGTAACATAGAACTAACTAGAGCCACTTAGAGGATAGGGGCAAAGCCTGGAAGCCTCCTGTCCTCATTTCCCCTTCAGTGATCATATGGATGGAGATCTCCTGCCAATCTTACAACAGACCTGTCACCTTGAAAGAAATGACAATGACTTGTTCCAGTGAATCTATACAGAGGGAGCGAGTTCCTTCAAAAATACCTTATTCTGACTGGATGCCTGTAGCTCAATGGTTAGAGTGCTGGCTCCGTGCACCAGGGGTGGCAGGTTCGAACCCAGGCAGGGCCTGTTAAAAAACAAACAAAACACCTTGTTCAACAGGCACGGTAGCTCATGCGTAGTATCCTAACACTCCAGGAGGCTAAGGCAAGAGAACCCCTTCAACTCAGGAGTTTGACACCAGCCTAAGCAAGAGTGAGACCCTTGTCTCTACTAGAAATAGAAAAAAATTAGCCAGGCATTGTAGTGGGCATTGTCGTGTAGTTCCAGCTACTGGGGAGGCTGAAGCAGGAGGATCACTTGAACCCAAGAGTCTGAGGTTGCTGTGAGCTAGGCTGAGGCCACGGCACTCTAGCCTGGGCAACAGAGTGAGACTGCCTCAAAAAAAGAAAAATCTTTTTCTTATGCTCCCTCTTTTGGCGTGGGGGCTGCTTTTTTTTTCCATCTGAACTCATTTTTCATTTTTAAAACTCAGCTATGTGATAAAAATAAAATAAAACACAAATGTTAGAAAAATGTCTTTTGCTCTATTGGCTCCACCCCTCTAATCCCACAGAGGTAATCTCCGTATCTACTTGCCTTTTAAAGGAAACTATTCATATTACACAGCACAGTGTCTTGATCCAAGTTCTTACAAAGGGAAAGACAAAATGCTTCAGATGGCTTACTGCTGGCCATCACTTCCATGCCCCAGCTCTCATCCTACACAACAAAACAAAAATCAACAAATGGTTTCACCAGACAGTTGGAATTAAAAGGTGAACTGGTACAATAGTGGAGGATATCTTTGTCTAGCCACATCAAAGCACTTCTTTTCATGTTTACTGTGCCTCAGAAGTGATCAATACGTTTGTTGATCGAATAGGTTATGTTCGGGTCACTGAAGTGCCATTTCATGGGGAAATGATAAATAAACATGCAGCCATCTCTTTTGGCCTCCTTTGCCACATAAAATATGCTTTAAGGTAGATTTTCATCCCCTCTCCAAGAGCCTGAATGGAATGATCAGAAATTTTAACCTAGCTTTAAGGAAGGAGGGAGAGAGAGATTGAAACTAACCGCTGGAAAGGCTCAGTGAATTCATTCCAGATATTTTAGTACTATTGATTGTCCGAGTGAGGGCCAAAGCTCTCTTTTCCTTTCTATAAAGAATACAGAAGCAATAACAGGAGAAAATGTCCAGGTATATTACAAACTCCATCAGCGTCACGTTGTTATGAAAGTTGCTACTCTTTTGTCCAACATTCTGTAAACAGAAGCCTGCGGCTGCTGGCGCCCACTCACCATCACCTTGTCACAGGCTGAGAGCCCCAGAGTGGTCTGGCTGGGCAGTTGGAGTATTTCTCGCCTGCTCAGGCTCACAGAAAACCTGGACAGACCGAAAAACACTTGGATTCCTCAAGCTCTTCCTTGTGGGGACTTCTACTAGCAGATTAGTGGTCCCTGATAGAAAGAACTGGACGTCATAAAACAAACAAACAGGAATTCCATATGTGTTATGTGAATTTGTACTCAAGTAAGTAATTGACATTTAGGTAGCTCCCTGATAGCACCATGTGGACCCACAAGAAAATAAAGAAGAGAATAAGGGTTTTAGAGTCACACAGATCAAGATGTAATTCCCAGGGCCAATCCACTTAGCAACAATACCTTGATAGATTATCTAACCTTCCTGGGCCTCAATGTTCTCTTCTATAAAATGTGGGTAATCCCCACAAAAAAAAAAAAAAAAAGCTGGGAGAATTAAGTGAGATAATGTACCAAGGGCCCAAGCCCAGTACCTGGTATATCATGGGTACACAGTAATGTAAATTCTCTACCTAAGACATGTCTGTTGGGGATTAAAAAAAAGAGAAAGGATCATAAAGGAAAAATAAAAAGAATGAGAAAAGGGAGGAAAAATCAAGGACCAGGAGGAAGGAAAAAAAAAGAACTTGATAAAATGCTTTTCTCGAGGTGGAGAAAATCCTCACGCTCCACACTCAGCTGATACAGGCTCCAGGGCCTGGCTGCTTCTCCCTCCTGTGGTTCAGCCTTTGGCCATTTCATTCCTCATTAGCACCTTCCCTGGGAAGAAGAAGAGAGAGAAGCTGAAGCTCAGGTCAGTCAATTTCCCTGTTAGTAACTCTCATCAAGATTAAGTTGAGAGAAGAAAAGAAGCAAAGTGAAGGTCAGAAGTTATGTGTATATTTTCGCAAGATCTCTCTTCCTCTCTCTCTCTCTCTCCTTGACTCCCCATCTTTCATTTCTCTGTGAAACAGCTTTATTGGGAAATGTGGGCCCTGCCTCTCTGCCTTTTCTCAGCCCCTACTCATTGCTTCACCCCACTCCAAACTCAGCACTAGAAGAGACTGTCTTTTCCCATATCCCTAGAGACCTCTTAGTTGCAAAATCATTTTTTGGTCTATGTGATGTTGGCATGGCTGACCTTGAAACTTGCGATTCTCGTAGCTAGCTATGCCCCTGGCTTCTGAGAGTACTATTTGTCTACCAAATTCTCTTTGCCCCTTTTTTCTTGCTATCCTTTTCTAGAGATATGTGCCCATCTAAATACTACATTCCTAGCCTTCGTTGCAGCTAGAAGTGACCATAGAGATGTAAGTAGAATCCACACAGAGAAGGGCACCCAAGAGGGCTGTCGGCCACATCTTCTGGTGGCTTAAACAGAACCCTGAATATACTACAGAGCTTTCTTTTCTACCCTGTCAGGGCTTTAGAGAGCTGAGATCACTATGGAAAAATTGCTCTAGGCCTCATAGGAATTCAATCCTAATGAAATCTATGCTTTTCCCCAATGCAGGGGTGATATAATTGTCCCCCTATAGACTATGTTTCTTGGGATGCAGGAGATACCTATTGACTAAGTGTCCTAGGATGGAGTAGCTACTCGTTCAGTGGCCCCTGAGAAGTAAAATGAAAATTCTATTCCTGACAGTTTGGCAGGTGACTCTGAGGACAGGTGGTTTGAGGAGAAGGAAAGGAGAGTTTCTTCATTTGTTAGCAAATAGGGAGAATGTCAGACTCATGTCTTAAAGTACCATTTTCTGGGTGGTGCCCGTGGCTCAAAGGAGTAGGGCGCCAGCCCCATATACTGGAGGTGGCGGGTTCAAACCTGGCCCCGGCCAAAAACTGCAAATAAATAAATAAATAAATAAAAGGTACCATTTTCTGCTTTAAGCAGAAATACAGGGCTTTTGGAGGTGAAGTTTTAGCTTTAGGTTATTGTTGCTTAATCATAGTTGATGGTTCTTATCCATCCCGTCTCCAAGGAAGACAATCTCAAGACCTGTATGTGACCTTTGCCTGGATTATTCCTTTGAACCACCTCCTATGGTACAAAGAGCAAAGGACACTCCCCTGCCCCTCTAATTACTGGCCTCAGACAGGAATGTAGGTTTTAGTTCTCAAAGGAGTTAGGGGGTTCTAAAGAGACAAAATATGTTTACCCTCTTTCAGGCCATTCCCTCTGTTACAATTTCATTTTGGAGAAGAGGGTTTCTGTGTTTAACATTGAGGATGACTCTTGGTTGATCTTTCTGGATTGTGGGGTGATGTATCTAGAGATGATGGAGTTGGAGGGATGGGAAAGGGGAGCCTGAAGCAGGAGAAGCAGTGGCCAGGCTAGAAGAGGGACTTTTTAGCTGGAGTATGTGGAAATATCCAAGATCTTGCTTATGCCCAGAAGTCAGAGGAGAGCTAGGAGGGTGAGTGCCCAGCAGAGCCCAGAACACTCATCAACTGGAACCTTAGCTGGGGATGAGAAGCAGGCTCCTTCAGGGAGCTGGGTGGGACTGGGGTGAGCTGAAGCATCACAGGGATGATGGGATGACTGTGCAGTGGCTATTAGAGCCAGGTAGTAAAAGATCAGCAAAGTGTGCAAATGCTGTGGGGAATACTCCTAGTTAGAGTGGGGTCCCTGAGTTTCCATGAGTCACTGTGGCATAACTCACAATCTCTGCAGGTTTTGTTTTCTTAGTGACTCATCTTCTGATCCATTGTGGTCACTTTACTGACTAGTCTGGAACTTTGTGCCAACTTACTGAGTCACCTACTGGAAAGACTGTCTGAGATGTGTAATACTTCTCAACAATAATCTGCAGTGTAGCGGGGAAGTTCAAATAGGAGTCAAATGAATTACTGAGGCTTTGGGTGAGCTCTTTTTACCTTCTGAGCTTCAGCTTTCTTGGCTGTAAAATGGGAATAAGAAAGCATGTTTATCAGCTTTGTTTTAAGGACTAATTTATGTTATGTATTTATAGCAGTGTTTTTTTAACTTCAGTAATCTGAAAAGCTTATTAAAATACAGATTCCAGGGTCCCTACCTTGAAAGTTTCTGATGTAACAGGTCTGGGTGGGGCTCGAGAGTCTGAAATTTGAATAAGTTCTCCGGTGATGTTGCAACTGCTGTTCCTAGACCCACACTTTGAGAACCACAGCCTTAAAGCTTTTAGGTTCTTTCTGACACTTTTCCGTGATTTTAATGAATTTCCTTTCTTCTTCCTGAGTAGGCACTGGGCTCTTCCAACCCAAGGCTTAGACTTTTGAATGATTTTTTTGACAGATACTATTAATGACTGGTCCATTACTCAAGATATTAACCTGCTTTATAGGAAAGTAGCAGTGTACATTATGGTCTGCATTTTTAAGGATAATAGTAACAAGGCTAATTCACATAAAATTTTCACAAATATAGTTTGTTTGATTTGATCTTCACCAAAATCTTACTTTGTAGATGTGGACAATGGGGTTCAAAAAGATTAAGTGATTTGGCCAAACTCATACACCTAGACAGGCCTAGACTGAAACTTAGGTTTTCTGCCCCAAGGTGGTATTCTTTCCATCAAATATTTCCCCTTATTTTTTTTTCATTGTTATTATAAACTAGTTGGAAGGTGAAGGGTTTGTCTTTTCTGTTCTCATACATCTGAAGGGTCTTTAATGAAGTGAGTGACTCATTGTAAATTCTCTAAGTGGAGTGACTTTGTCACTGATAGCACTCAGGAGCACCCCTAAGCAGATGGGGGTGATTTTTTTACTGTTTGCCACCAATGCATGCTCAGTTTTAACTAAGAAATAACCTAAAGCAGCTCATTCCACAAGAAATGCTGCCCTGTCTTGGGTTTTCCTCTTGAACAGGGATGATTCCTGCCCCATGGGACTACACTGGAGGCAATCCACCAAGGATGAAAACACTTAGAACCATGTTCCATCAATAAGATTGCTGAAAAGCAAATGGAAATTACATTCTGTCCAGGGAAAATGAGAGCCATCCACCTGCCAGGAATGGGAAGTTCACAGGATTGAAAAACAGCATCTGGCTTCATTTGCAGTAGGATTTGGAGCCAAAAAGATACTCTCACTTCAGTGCAATTAGGGAATTATCAGTGTGCTGTGAGGAGCACTGAGGGAGGGCAGGCAGGGAGAGGGGAAAGAGATTCTAGCTTCTGAAACCTGAGGAAACCTGGCTGCTGATCCAGGCTTCTCCATATGCTGGACAGCCCCAGACAAATGACCCTCCTGTCTGGGATGTTGTAGGAATTGAATAGGATGAAACGTGCAGGATCCCTGTTAGCATAATATGCACCTACCATACTAGTCCTCTTCCTCCACCCACTGGGATAACCTTGTGACTTTTGTCTTTTTTCCCTTGGACTTTGGACTTCTTCTTCTTCCTCTTCTTCTTCTTTTTCTTCTTGTTGCTATTATTTGTTTTTTTTTTTTTTGCAGTTTTTGGCCAGGGCTGGGTTTGAACCCGCCACCTCAGGCATATGGGGCTGGCACCCTACTCCTTTGAGCCACAGGTGCCACCCTATTATTTGCTTTTTTCTACTTTATATCAGAACACCTTGGGCAGTAGGCCCCATCTCCCTTTACAGAAGATGAAGAGGCCACGTGTTTTTTCTCTTTGACACCTGGAGAGCAAGTACGTGAACAGGCTTCAACAGTCACCAACTTTCCTATCATAATTTGGGTTGCTTGCAAGTAGAGCCTGAGCAAGGACTTGGGTGTTTATTTTGGAAGTGATTCCAAGAAGCTCGGCTGCTGGAGTGGGGAAGTAGAGTGTAGACTGAAGAAGCAACAATCAAGGCTGTGTTGCTGAGCAGCTCACCGTGTGGGCATTGGGACTCCACCTGGTCAGGGAACCATCTGAGGAACAACATGGAATGAATCTCACACATTGCTTCTCTGCCTTTTGGTTAAGATCATGCAAAAAAAAAAAAAAAAAAAAAGATCATGCAATGGTGTCCAATCTGCAGCCTGCAGTCTCCATGCTGATTTTGTAAGAATAGTTTTCCTTATCTGTGGTACCGAATAGCACAAAAAGTATGTATGGACATTTTTTGCTAATCAGCTTTCCTTAGTGTTTGTGTGTTTACTGAATAGCCCAAGACAACTCTTATTCTTCCAATGTGCAGCAGAAAAGAAAAAGGTTGGACATAGCAGTTGTCTCTTAAAAATGAAAGGCTGGAGCAATTCCGCTCCCACTTATATGGCTAAGAGAAATGAAAATATGTGTCCACACAGCAACTTGCACATGGATATTTATAGCAACACTATTCATAATCAGCAAAAGATGGGAAAACCCCAATTGTGAGCCAACTGATGAATGGATAAATAAAATGTGGTATATCCATACAATGGAGTATTATTCAGCTGTAAAAAGGAGTGAAGTTCTGATATATGCTAGAACATGGATGAAAACAACAGGCTGATTGAAGTCAGATGCATAAAACCACATATCATATGAATTCATGCATTTGAAATGTCCAGAGCAGAGAAATCTGTAGAGGCAGGAAGCAGACTAGTGGCTACCCAGGGATGAGAGGATTGGGGGAGTAGAAAGGTAATAGCCAAAGAGTACAGAGTTTGGGGGATGATGAAAATGTTCTAAAATTGACTGTGGTGATGTTTGAATATATCTGTGAATATACTAAAAAGTGTTGAATTTTACTGTTTGAGGGAATTATATGACATGTAAACTATAACTCAGTAAAGCTGTTTTTAAGAAAAGGAGGATGGGGCACCGGCTAAGATAATCCCTGAAGAGTGTTAGCTCCCCCATAGCTTCTGGGCTGCAGACTGAGAACTGAGTTCCCTGGGGTTAAGCTAGAGAAGCAGTGTGTGCTTTCCATGGGAGTCAGCCTGCCTGGACTGACCCTGTCCTCCCAGTGGCAGGCACAGTGACAGGTGGGCTGAGAAAGAGTGGCTAAGAGCACCAAAGATGCTGGCTATACTTTCCCCTAGTCCAGTGGTTCTCAACCTTCCTAATGCCATGACCCTTTAATACAGTTCCTGTGGGTTGCAACCCATAGGTTGAGAACCGATGCCCTAGTCATTGAATCTTAAGTGAGAGGAATACAGATATAGCAATAAAGGGGACATGACTTGAAATATGATCCAGCAAATCCACTTCTGGGTATGTACCAAAAAGAGCTTAGATATCTATTTACACGCCGATGTTCATAACAGCCTTGTTTGCAATAGCCATAAAGGTGGAAACAACAATGGCATATTATTCTGCCTTAAAAAGGGAGGAAATTTTGGGACATGCTACAATGTGGGTCAGCCTTAAAGACATTATGCTACGGATGAATACCATGTTATTCCACCTGTATGAGGTACCTAAAATAGTCAGATTCATAGAGACTCAAAGTAGTCGCCAGCTGTGGGGCAGGGGGGCAAGGGCAAGTGGGTAATTAGTGTGTAATAGGTACAGAGTTTCAGTCTGAGAAAATGAAAAACTCTGTAGATGGATGGTGGTATGGTTGTACAACAATGTGAATGTACTTAACGCTACTAAACTGCAACCTAAAAATGGTTAGGGTGAGGGGTTTTTTGTATATACCATACTTCATTGATGCTGAGACACATTCTTTCTCACATTTTAGTATATAGGACATGGATCATACTATTTATATAGACTTGTATTCACTGGTTTCTTTTTCTTGCAGTTTTTGGCTGGGGCTGGGTTTGAACCGGCCACCTCCCGGCATATGGGGCTGGGGCCCTACTCCTCTGAGCCACAGGTGCCGCCCTAGATTTACTGTTTTAAATCATTTTCTGCTGGTATTGCAATTATAATTTATCTTAAAATCTATGAAAACTCCAATTTGATAAAAGATGATAATCCTGTGACTAGATGTGATCAGATTGCCTCGTGGGTGGACACTGTGGAATCCTCAGCTTCTTGGTCCTTATTCCAAATGAAAGAGATGATATGAGGAGGACTCGGGGATATCCTGATATAACTGGCACCTCATGTACCATAATGCAAGGCACAGCCAAAGGAGGAAGGAGGGCACTGGAGATGGGTTTTCCCCAGTGGAGGACAATGTCATGGCCCTCTAGACTGCTGGGCTGCACCCAGCAGAACAGGCTGGCCGCCTCCCCAGCTGTCACATCCAGGGTCGCTCAGAGATGCCACCTGCAGTCAGCATTGGCCAGGTGCTCACTGCTGGGTTCCCTGCTGCTCCTGCTCACCCACATCCACAACACTCACCCGGGCTTTGGGTAGAATCCCAAGACGTGGTAGACCAGCAGCAGATGGCCAAGCCAGGGGCTGGGGCCACTGCACAGCCAGGCCTCAGGCTTCACTGGGGCCAGAAAGAGGCAGTGAGAGGGTCCTATCATGACTTTGATTGAGATCCCAGGGGCTCAGAAACCCACAAGGTTGGACAATGACCCCTTCCACAGCCGTGGGAACCAAATAACCGTTGATTAAGTCTCTCTTCTTCTTGGGTACCTTCCTACTCTGGAGTTCAGAGCAGGAGGTGGGAGTGGAGAGTGGACTTCCCTTCTGCAGCTCTGACTTCCCGCATCAAGGACCCTCAAGAGATATCAGGGGCAGGTTTCCAACAGTAGCTTGGTTAAGATGATCTTTTTAAAAAGGTCAATGGCTGCTGTACAAATGAAAGAACTCTACTTAAAAAAAGAAAAGGGAGTGGTCATATTGGGAGTTGTGCTGTCTGCATGGCAGCACGCTGGGCGCCCTGCTGCCTCACCTCCCTTGCTTCTGTCTTTTCTAGGCCTAGTTCTCTGGCCTTCTCGAAGAATCCACAAGCTCCCTGATATTCTCCTAATACTTTGTGTGTGTGTGTGTGCTCACATTTGACAGTCACTTGCTGTTTCTTGCTTCCCAGGACTCTGACTCATACACATCTAGAATAGAATTGGCAAAGCAGAAATTTCAGGTTATTTTATACTATAGCCATTTATAATATTAACACAAACCCTAGAGCCAGACAGTGTTATAGATGTGACTGTTTTAAGGCAGGACTCAGTGTTTCTTAACTGCAGAAGTAAACAGGTCTAGTTGGTGCTTCAGGACAAGTATGCTCAGTGAAGTGGCCCATGCTAAGTGACGGTAGGGTGGGGTCTTCTTCCTCTTCATTTGCCATCTGTATAAAACAATTTCTAGACCGCAAGGCTACCATCGTCCTTACTGCTTGGCCAATCTGTTTTTTCCCCAAATATGCTGATGGTAGCAGAAAGAGAAGGGAGACCTCTCACCCTCCCAACAAAACCAACCCCGGACTTCACAGAGGAATCAGGCAGATTTAATAAGGAAAAAAAATTAAAACTTTGCCAATGAGGGTTATTCTCTCCATTTTCCACTTGCTTCCATCCCTAAGAAAGAAAGAAAGGCCAGCACAGCATGTCCAAAGGGGGATCTGTGGAAATAACCAAATGGGAGCAGCTAGAAGGAATATGGGAGGCAGAGACCGACCACAGGGGAAGCGGCTGCCTCCTCTGAGCATCCATGAGCATAACTTTTATATGTGAGACCTACAGCCAAGGAAGGAGACTCTACGGTGGGCATTGTTAAGACCCCCACAGCAGCACTGGCCGACAGGTGGGGACCACGTCTTGGCAGGGACCAGCATTTATCTGCAAATCTTAGAGCCCAGGAGCAACTTGAGAGATATTGGAAATCATGCCCAGTGGCCTCAGCCCAGCCCCTACACCACTTTTCTAAGACCATAGATGCTGGAGGATTTTAAGTATAAGAGGAATGAGATCCTCAAGAATCTGTTAGAGTTGTATTTTTGTCCAGTCATTGGGTAGGAGCCCAAAGCAATTTAAGTTTGACTTTGGGATATAAAGCAATGGGACCTTTGGTGCACTTGAATTTGTACTTAGCACGTAACTTTCTCACTTTTCAATTTCCAGCCTTTACTATAGTCAGTAGTTGTATGGTCAAGGCAGCCACGTAGTTATCTTCATTGCAGAAGCAACTCTGTAAGCAAACCTGGCACAGCAGACCTATGTTTTATGTTTTTGACTAAATGAAGCTTGATCTGAACTTGATCCAGGTTTAAAGCTGGGCTACTCTCCCCTTGTCATCTGCATCTGGTTACTCAGGACCCACGTCCCGTCCTGAGTCATTGTGATGGTTAATGTTATATGTCATCTTGACTGGCCAGGAGTACCCAGATTAAACATTATTTCTGGATGCATTTGTAAGGCTGTTTTCAGATGAGATTAGCATTTGAATCTGTGGACTCAATTTAAATTGCCCTCCTTGGGGTGGGTGGACATCATCCTATTCACTGAAGCCTGGAATCGAACAAAAAGCAGAAAAAGGGGAAATTCACCCCTTTTTTCCCCTGCCTCAGAGCTTGATGTGACATTTCATCTCATTTTCTTCTCTCTCAGACTGGATTTTACACCGTCAGCTTACACCACTGGCTTTCCTGAGTCTCTAGCTTGCAGAGGGTAGATCGTGAAGTTCTCCGTAAGTACAGGAACCAATTTCTTTCTTCTTCTTCTTCTTTTTTTTTTTTCTAGTGTGGGTATCACTAATTTATTATTATTATTATTATTAGGGATTCATTGAGGGTACAGAGAACCAGGTTGCACCAATTGCATTTGTTAGGTAAATCCCTCTTATAATTGTGTCCCACCTCCAAGAGGTGCATCACACAGGAACCAATTTCTTGTAATCAATCATATATGTGAAAAGACCCTACTGTAAGATTTCTCTGGAGGACTTCACTAATGCAATTCTTCCTTGACTTCTGCCCCCTGGTTGGGGCCACCCTGTCTGTCTTAGCTCACGGGGGGCTTTCTAGCACCTTAGGACCATCTTCTGGGTCTCATTCAAGACTCTTCACATGGGCAGTCAGAGGCAGTGAGGAATCCCTAGCCCAGTGGTCCTCAAACCTAGCAGTGCATCAAATTCACCTGGATCAACATAAAAATGCACCGAGCTCCTGAACTAATGCCTAAATCAGAGGCTCCAGGGATGGAACCAGGACTCTGCAGTGTAAGAATCATTTCAGGTAGCTCTTAAGCACAGCAGGGTTTGAGAACCATTATGTTGACCAGAGCTTCTCAAACTGCCCACTTCCCAAATATAGAGGAGAAGCAGTGAGAGCCCCAGGAGAGTCTGGGTCCATAATTCAACTGCTCACTAAAAGCTGAAATTTCTTTGAAGTCTCACTTTTCATCTTCAAACTCATTTTCATTCTGGTATCTTAAAGTGTGAATTCCGCCCTCTCTGACTGACAGCTCATTTTGATCTGATGGCAGTGTTAATACTACCAGCTACCATAAAACTACACTTCCTTCCACTCATGGCATACTGACAAGCTCTACTCTCCAAGTTTTCATAAAAAGACAAATACGGTATTTTATTTAACTAAAGCTGTTTGACCCTCACAACAACACACAGGTAAGCTCGGAGAAATGACACAGCTAGTAAATGTCAGAGCTGCATTTCTTTTTTATTTTTTAATTTTGGTAAAATATACACGAAATAAAATTTATCCACGTTTAAGTGTAAAGTGTAGTGGCATTAAATACATTTATGATGTTTTGCGTCGATCGCCACTGTCTGATTCTAAAACTTTTTCAACATCCGGAACAGAAACTCCGTTTCCATTAGAGATAACTCCCATTTCCCCCTATTCCTCCAACCATCACCACTGTTCCCTTTCTGTCACTATGGGTTTGACTACTCTAAGTACCTCCCCCTAAGTGGAACCATCCCCTATTAGTCCTTTTGTGTCTGGCTTACTTCATTTAGTCTTCAAGACTAAAGTCTTCAAGATTCAGGCAAATTGTGACGTTTGTCAGACAGACCTGCAGTTTGAACCCACTTCTGTTCTAACAGATTCCTAAATCCATGCTCTTACCGCTTCTCACTTTGTGCCCAACTATTGGAATAGCTGGGAAGTGAAAAGGAAATTAAGCAAATTTTGTTTGGTCATAGGGCATAAAAATGAGATGATCAGGGGAAGTTTCAGAGAGGCGAGGTCCAGCCTGGGAGATTAGAGAACACGTCTCATAGTTGGAACTGACCCAAAATATTAGTGAAATAGGGCCAGCTCTCTAGCCTAGGGAGTGAGTTACCGCATTTTGCTGTGTGTGATGTGGTCCTGTTTATGATGCGCACCCATGTTTTTGGCCCAAACTTTCAGGAAAATGCCCGTGGAGAAAGTGGCTGGCTCTTTCAGCTGGAGAAACATATCTGAGGAGGGCAAATGCTCTCCTGGTAAATGTGCAGATTGCACCTCCCACCCAGCTACTTGCTCTGTGAAGCCTGCCCTTTCCTTCTCTCCCAGGAACCCTTCCTTCTCTCCTGGGAGCCCTTTCCTCTCAACATGTTGGGGACTGCAGCCAAGATGGCCACATGCATGGCCAGTGGGGTGGAAACGTCTGGGGCCATAGGTCTGCCAGCAGCTCAGCAGGGCTCCTGGTCCCCTCCACACAGCCAGGTTTCGGTCCTTGATCCTCGTCCTGCATGGCTGTGGCCCAGCAGCCCCATCACATCCCCTCCCCCTAATTGTAGCACTGGGCAGAGGCCTCTCTGACCCACTCCCAGTGGATCCTAGATCCTCCCTGTCCGGAACCCTGTGCGCCTGGTGGGCCCAGGCAGGAGGGTGCAGTGGGGCTGAGAGGCCTGCTAGGCCCCCATTCAAAGCTGTACTACTCATGTAGGATGCATATCCTTATTTTTCCTCAAAAATTTGGGGGGAAAGTGTGTATTATACACAGAAAAATACCATATTTACCCCTGGTGGTGACCAAGCACAGTTTGGACAATAGGATTTTGTTTTTATTTTTAATGGTAAGATAGGTTTTATTTTACAGAAAAGAATACAGAGAAAAAACACCAAAGCTCCTGGCAGAGAGGAAAAACCCAAGTGGGAAGAAAGCTTTATCTCTCTCTGGACAATAGGATTTTGGTTGGGAAAAGGGAGGGATAAGAATAAAAATAACTCTTCTTTTTTTTTTTTTTTTTCTAAGAGTGAGTCTCACTTTGTTACCCTTGATAGAGTGCTGGGGCAGCCTCGTTCACAGCAACCTCAAACTCTTGGACTCCAGAGATCCTCTTTCCTCAGCTCCCAAGTAGCTGGGATTACAAGTGCCTCCTGTCACACTTCACTAGTTTTTCTATTTTTAGTAGAGATGAGGTCTCGCTCTTGCTCAGGCTGGTCTCAAACTCCTGAGCTCAAACGATCTACCCACCTCGGCCTCTCAGAGTGAGCCTCCAGAGAGTGAGCCACCACACCCAGCCAAAAAAAAATGGTTTTCAATCACTTCTCCTGAGATTGCGCTGGATTCATCAAGAAAGTATTTAAAAAAAAAAAAAAGACTTGTGGGTCCCCCTGCAGAGTCTAAATCGCTGAATCTGGAGAGGACCCAAGGGGTGTATTTTTTTTTTTTTTTTGAGTGGAGTCTTTAGAGTTTTCTTTTCTTTTTTTTTTTTTTATTAAATCATAGCTGTGTACATTGATATGATCATGGGGCATCATTCACTAGCTTCACAGACCGTTTACCAAGTTTCACATATACCCTTGTAAGATGTACTGCTGGTGTGGGATTACACCAAGGGGTGTATTTTGGAAGAGTCCTGGATGTATTCCAGGGTGAGGAGCCACCAGACCAGATAGTAGCTAACCCCAGCACCAGATCTTTTTATTTAAGGGCTGGGTAATCACTCTCATCCAGAGTGTAGGTTCTGACTCATTTATTAATAGGAAAAGGTCTGCCCTGAAATGGATTCTAACAACTGTTCAAAGTCTCTGAGAAACAGAGGTCAGGGGTGGGCCGTTGTGTCTTGGTAATGATTCAACATTAGGAATGATGAGCATTCAAGCCCATTAGCATCCTGAAATCTTGCCAGGCTCAGGAAGTAGCAATAACATTCATTTCTACGCCTGTGGAAGTAATGGGCCCCCGCTTAGCATCCCTGTGGGCCCTGTGGCTCGTGATGTGCCAGCCTTGCCCTCTGGCTGAACGTCTGCCCCATCCTCAACCTCCCTCCAGAATTCCCTGGTCTCCTGTCCCAGGGTTTGGATGTGGATTGGGAGTAGAGGGGTGGAGAGGCACAGCTGTGGGCAGCAGGCATGGGCCATGTGGTCCCTCTCTAGATTTAAAACACAGGAATCACCTGGGGATCTTGTTAAAAGGCAGGTTCTCTTTTGGTGCAGGGCAGGGAGGTGAGATGGAGGACCCTGCATTTCTAACAAGCTCCCCGAAAATGGGTAATCCCTATCTCTGATGCTAACCACCCTGTTCATGGACCACACTTTCAAATAGGGGTGAGAGTGCAGATTCTGAAGATGGAATGGTTGAGTCCGAATCCTAGCTCTACTTTATGACAACTGGGCAAGCTTGGCCAAGATACTTAACCTCTGATAGCCTCACTTTCCGCATTTGAGAAAAGAGAAGAGTAATAGCCCCTGTATCGTAGAATTGTGAGATTATATAAGATAAAATGTGGAAAGCGCTTTGCATGGCACCTGGCATTTAGTGAAAACTGTGCTCCAATATTAATAAGCAGGTTGAAGAAAGGGGGTTGCTGGTGGAGACACAGGTGGGAGGCAGGCCTGAGGTAGGCTCTGGGCATGACTGTCTCTTCTGCTCTTTTTCCTCCACCATCCCACACTAGCCCACGTGAGCAATGCTTTTGCTTTATAATCTGCACTGTGATGGGGCTTGTGTGGATGGTGCTAGTATAAAGGCTGAAACCCACATTGCTGGGGGGAGCCGCTATGGGGTTCCATTGAATTTGGTGCCGCTGTATCTGCTCACCAACTGTGCCTTGATGTGCTTTAGAGCTTTCATCCCTAAATTGCTATCCTGTCGCTTCTGTCCAGGTAGAGAGAAGCCAGTAATGAGTCCAGCCTGATGAACAATTCAGGGAGGAACATTCTTTTCTTCCCCTGGTGAGACTTCGTTGACTAGCCAGGCAAGGCTTAGCAGGTGCTCTGAATGTTCAAGATCTTGTTAGCAGGTTTGGCTCACTATTGGCTGGGCACTTGCCTCCTGTGTGGAAGGATGCTGGTGAGGCAGAACCCTCATGCAGGCCTACAGGACTGTCTTTTCTACCAATTTCCTGAATTGTCTGTACACATCTTAGTCCTATTTCTCCTGAATAGTCAAGACTCAGATAGTCAGCCTGCTTATCTTTTGTTTGTAAAGATAAGCCTGGTATAATTCAGGGAGCAAAAAAATTCTGGCTAGGGATATTGCCAAAAAAAAAAAAAAAAAAACAAAAAACCAGAAAACAAAAAAAGCCACAACTTTGATAAGTGACCAATCCCACAGTAGCAAAAATGGTTTAGAAGGTATTTGAAGTCTCTCCTAGAGCCATCTCCTGGGGCCTCTTTTATTGTGTCTGAAGGATGAAAGGATGGGTCGGCTTCTCCAGGATTCTCATCAGTCATTTCCAGAACCTTAATAACTTCAGTTCATGCTTCTGACCTTTCCCATGTAATTGGTCTGGGTCAGGACCTCTGTTTCCCACCTCTTGAGTTCAGGGCTGCATGTACCAATATGTCCTTTTAATGACAAAAATGGGACCAAGGGAAGTATTTTAGCCCATTTCTCATTCTGTAACAGAAATCTCTTAGACTGAGTAATTCATAAACAATAGAAATTTATTCCTCCTAGTTCTGGAGGCTGGAAAGTCCAAGATCAAGGCACCAGCAGATCTGGTGTCTGGTGAGGGCTGGTCTTTGCTTCCAAGCTGGAATCTTGTTGCTGCATCTTCACATGTTAGAAGGTAATACAGGGTTGAACTCTCACCCCCAAGCGCTTTTATAAGAGCACTAATTCTATCCCTCATCACCTTGTAAAGGTCACTCCTCTTCTATGGGGGCTTAAGTTTTGATATCGATTTTGAAGGGACACAAATATTCAAACCATAGCCGGAAGGTTCAGGAGTCTAAGGCCAAGCTGGTTGGTTGGAAGCAGTAAATAGTAGCCCTGATGAATTCAATATTCTGAATGGACCAGTTGTCCAGGCAACCCGTAGCCGTGTCTCAAGAACCAACACATTTCTCACTTTAAACATTTCTTGTACAATATTTTTTGAAATACACTTCAGACACTGTTATGTGGAAAACTCAATTATTTTTCCCAATGGATTTCATAATCACTATTGATATCTATTATAGGAGCAATGAGTTCAAGATGTTTTGAGGCACAGACCCTAATATAAAATAGCCCCAGACCTTCAACTTCTATAACTCATCTTTATTGATTTTTTTATTATAAAATGATATAGTCTTAAATTTCTTTTTTTTCAGTTTCTGGCCAGGGCTGGGTTTGAACTCGCCAAGTCTTAAATTCTTTTTTTTAAAAAATTGTTTACTTTTTAATAGTTTTTGCTGTCTCCTTCCAGACTATTTGCCTGGTATTTTGTTACTTTTGTCTCTTTTTAATATGCTTCTCGTAGCATCCAACTCATTAGTTACCATTCATCTAGATTTAGGCTGGGAAATCACAATATCAAGCTTATTACAACTGTGTGTAAAGAATGCTGTTAGGATAAACAAATGCTTAGCCAGTCAATATTGCTAATAGGATAGAACTTTCCAGTGGATTCTAGAAGTAGTTCAGGGTAGATAATCAGTTAGACCCAAGTAAAAATTGCCACTTACTGGTATTGGGAGCTTTAAAAAAATGATCTTAACATCCTTAGTTCCCTCAACATAAAATAAAATTACCCCCCCCCAACTTAGATAACTATTGTGAGGATTAAAAGAAATTGGATGCCACACACTCGTCACAGTCATGATGGTGACTCAATGAACATGAGTTCTCTCGCCCACAAATGACTCCCATGTATCCAGACGTGGAGGACTGTGCCTAGACAATGGTCTCAAACTTGAACTTGTAGTGGAATCTACTGGAGGGCTTATTAAAATGCGGACTGCTAGGGCGGTGGCTGCGGCTCAGTGAGTAGGGCATTGGCCCCATATACTGAGGGTGGCGGGTTCAAACCTGGTCTCGGCCAAATTGCAACAAAAAATTAGCCGGGCGTTGTGGTGGGCACCTGTAGTCCGAGCTACTCGGGAGGCTGAGGCAAGAGAATCACCTAAGCCCAACAGCTGGAGGTTGCTGTGAGCTGTGATGCCATGGCACTCTACCCAGGGTGACAAAGCAAGACTCTGTCTCTAAAAAAAAAAAAAAAAAAAATGCAGATGTTCATTCCATAGAAATAGCCGGGGCCCTGAAAAATTGTGAAGAAATTTCCAGATTTTGCTGGTGATGCTGCTGCTGATCTGGGGATCACACATTAAGAACCACTGGTCTAGGGGTCTAGGAGAGAGATCAACTTGGGTCTGAATCCCTGCTTGGCCACTCAGTAGTTGTGTTAATTTGGGCAAGTCCTTGAACTTCTCTGAGCTGTAGTTTTCTTATCTGAAACATGGGCATAGTAACTTATGCCTCAAAGTTGTAATAAGTGGTAAATACTATAGCAGTTGGACAAGTTCTAGTATTTAATAGGTCTTCATAAATCTTAATTTTTTTCCTCTTTGAGGCAGAGTATTTCTGTTCAGCTTAAAGAAAGTTAATGTTCCAAGGAACTATAGGAACCAGATGATTTTCCTCCTAGTATTATGTCCATCTCGTCTTAGATACTTTAAAATAAGGGGTCTCTCATTTACTAAGAAAGGGCAGCAAGAAACTCTGCCCTAGGTAATAAATTTTGATACTGCACAGGTAGCTTACAAGAATAATTTCATTGACTTTCCACTTGGTTTACCATTTGGGGAAATTATGGATTAATTACAAAATATTCCTCCCTATAGATAGTATGCCCACATATACAAGCCAAAGAGTATTTTCTCCATTGAGTGTCTGTGGGTTATGGTCTGTGGGTTGGGGGGTAGCTATGTAGACTCATAAAAGTATACTCTTAAGTTGCAAATTGGATATAACTATAATAGAATTTGTTCTGTTCGGATGATATACGCTCCAGGAAAAAAATTATGTTTTTCTGCTCTGAAATTGGTTTGCTGGTGTTCTGCCAAATGGAAACCTTATCATAATAAATACATCGACTTTAATTATTCATTTCTATTTGCTTAAAGAAATATTCTTATGTGACATACATATGTTCATACATTTCCTTGTTGTAACAACATGAACTAAATAAGTCACTTTCACGCATAAATGCAACTCCAAGAGTTATTGTTACTAACTTGTGTTCACTATACTATTCACATATTTTCCATGCATTTGGATAATGGGGAGGAATAATGGAGCAAAACGTGAGAATCTTTTTTTTTTTTGTGGTTTTTGGTCGGGGCTAGGTTTGAACCCGCCACCTTAACATGGGGGGGCAAGCACAGGCTATACCATCTGCTATTACTGATACATTGAAACATCTCTGTCCATAGAGATTCATTAATGTACAACTAGTTTGCCAATTTCCTCTACTCAGTCTACACAACCAGAGTCTTTTCAGTAAGGACTTCAGATTAATATTAGGTTTTGCTCTGCCATCTGGTGTTCATTGAAGGAAACATCCTCTGAGGCATTCTGAGTTAAATAGTGTTTCAGACATTAGTGGTGGGTATGAGTATGAAATTGTTATGATCTCAATGAAAGGCAAGTCCAGACTTCCAGCCAAATTTCAGTAAAAGGCGATTTCAGAATATATATTAAAATGAAAAGTGAATGTTCTCTTGGCCCAGTGATTTTACTTTTATGAATTCATCTTATGTATATATTTATAGAATGTACACAAAGAAATGTATATAAGAATATCCCTAGCATCAATATTTATTGTAACAGAAGACTAGAAACAAGTTTGATGTTCCTCAGTAGGGTCTGGTTAAATAAATTGTGATATAGCCCATAAAGTGGGAATACTGTGCAGTTGTTTGAAAAATAAGGCAAATATATATCTACAAATACAAGACATATTGTTCATGAAATAAACATCTAGACCAGTGTGTATAATATTCTGATACTGGTATGAAAATGTCCGTGTATGCATAGAATATCTCTAAAAGGAAACTTAAGAAAGTGGTACCAAGCGATTGACTTCGAGGACTGCTTTGTTAAAGTAGGTTGGTCAGCAATGAAAAACATACTTACTTTTCATTATTTACATCTTGTACTATAGTAATAATTTTTAACAGGTGTATATAATAGGCAGGGAGTGGTGGCTCATGCCTATAATCCTAGCACTCTGGGAGACCGATGGTGGGTGGATTGCTTGAGCTTAGGAGTTTGACCAGACTGAGCAAGAGCAAGATCCTATCTCTAAAAATAGCCATGCATTGTGGTGGGCACCTGTAGTCCCAACTACTTGGGAGGCTGAAGCAAGAGGATCCCTTGAACCCCAAAATTTGAGGTTGCTGTGAGCTGTGATGCCACAGCACTCTACTGAAGGTGACAAAGTGAGACTCTGTCTCAAAACAAAAAGAGAAATTGTTTTGTCCTATTCAAACAATTCTTTTTTATTTTAGAGACAGAGTCTCAGTTCATTACTCAGGCTGGTGTGCAGTGATGTGATCATAGTTCCCTGAAGCCTCAATCTCCTGGGCTCAAATGATCCTTCTGCCTCAGCCTCCTGAGCAGCTGGAACTACAGGCATGTGCCACCACACCTTGCTAATATTTTTATTTTATGTAGAGACGGGTCTTGCTATTGCCCAGGCTTTGCTTGAACTCAAGTGATCCTCTCTTCTACGCCTCCCAAAGTTAGATACTTTTTAAACTCTAGTGTCCTGCTATAGTTCTAAATTGCCATGACTATGCAGCAGGTTTTTCTAATGTTACTGTGAACAACTCAACTTCATATATTTGGACATTTTCACAAAAAGAGCTTTCTACTATGTGAAAGTTCACACGTACCTTGGAGAAGAGAAATGATGCATGCGCAAATCCCCTTTTCTTCCTTTTTCACCTCTTTGCTCCTTTTTTTTTCTGTCCATGCAACCAGGAGAGAGAATGGGAAGAGTTTGGAGAAACACAGGACTGAACCAGAGAGGCCGTATTGAACCACCAATAACTGTACTAATCTGAGTTAAGTTATTGAGAACGCTGAGGTTCCTCCACAGTGATGTCCCAAAAGGCATTTGGTCACATTTGGGGAATTTGTGTTCTAGGAGAGTCTATTAAAATAGAAGCACAGGATGTAGTGTTTGAAAACAAAGCTGCCTGGCATGGCTCCCATTGAGGGTAATCTACTGAGTCCTCTCCCTGGTTTCACGCAGGTAGGAATGAAAGCCTTGGAGCAAACAGGCTAGTGCAAAGCTTACACTGATACTATATGGCCAAAATAGTTTTCAAAATAGAATATTTTTTCTCCTATGACCATTGCTCTGATCATACTTAGTCATAATATTTCACTCCAATACCATGAAATGAGGGCATACGATTTTTGCATTTATCAAGAAATAGTGAGTTTGATAAATATATCTCAAGGACTACCATCTACATGTGGAAGAGAAGGTTAAGAGGGATAGTCACTTCTTCCCCCATTGACGCCTACACGAAGCTCTATCTTGCTACTAGTGGAGGACAAGCATTAAATAATAAAATGCACTGCTTTATTTTAAGAAATGAGTTTCAGTTTTAAGGCAATCTTGATCTTTGAACTCAGGCTTCATGCACAGCTGCTGCTTGGGCCTTAAGAGATGTGACAAGATGATAACATTAACGTTGGTCATGTAGGGGAGGAAAAATAATTTTCTGTTTATCTTTCATAGTTCTTAGCTGGGACTCCCCAGGCAGATTAACAAGAGAAAAACAAATAGAAGTTTATAAGCATGCGTACCTCATGTCCACATGGAAGGGAATCATGGAGAAGTGAGTAAATCTCTAGAGTAGATCTCAAAGAAAGATATGTTTAAACTTCAGGCTTAAATACCACCCTTTGGGTGTCGAGAAAGGATGTGGAGAAAGACCCTATAAGGACAAGAGGGGCAGGAAAAACATCGTGTAGCAAGGGTCATGTTTGTTGTGTGGGGGTCCATGTGTCTCTATCCTTAAAGAGTATCTAGTGATTTCCTTTAAAATTTCTTTACAAAAGTTACTCCTGTGTCCATAGTTTCTCAAAGGAACTAGCTTAAAATAATCCATGTGCCAAAGGGGCATATGTTGGGTTGTCATAGTCTGGTCTTCTACAGTCATATTTTGCAGTGGTTTCTCCTCACCCCTAGCAGTCACCACTTTTCCGCATCTTTCCTATGTCTGCCCTTTCCTCTCTTTGGGCCAATCATGCTGACTCTTGTTCCAGCTGCCACCCAGGCTTAGGCACCCCTCCAAGACATCCCTCCCACTTCAACCAAAATGCTCATCTATCGAATGCCATTTCATCTGCTGCATGCATAATCTGATTTAATTCATTCATTCAAATGACAATGTGAATGAAGCTTCACTTTTCCAGCAAGCATTTGTATTTTCCAAAGAGAAGTTTATTACAGGAAGTGAATCTCCAGTTGGTGAATTTTGCTGGGGAAATGGTTCTGAGCAACCACATCGCTTCACTTCTTCACTTCTTGTTAGTCAGTTGACAGCTATTCTAGAGCACTGATGACTTCTCAGGCACTGGTCGAGGTGCTGGAGATGCAACAGGGAAAGACAGTCAGCCCTGGAGGGCCCCATACTCCAGGTGTGGAGGCAGATAAAAAATATATAAGCAAATGAATGAAGATAGTTTTAGGTGTTGGTGAATGTGACGGAGGAATTAAATCAGGATAGTGTGGTACAGGATGAATGAGGGACAAGGGAGTGTTTTAACCAGGCTGGTGATGAAAGAAACCAAAACTATGCTACCCCATAATATACAGACTTGGTGCCCCAAAACTATGCTACCCCATAAGATACAGGCTTGGTGCCCCAAAACTATGCTACCCCATAATATACAGGCTTGGTGCCTGTAGCTCAGTGCTTGGGGTGCCAGCCACATACACCAAGGCAGGAGGGTTAGAATCGGACCCGGGCCTGCTAAACAACAATGACAACTGCAACAAAAAAATAGCTGGGCATTGTGGCGGGTACCTGTAGTGCCAGCTACTTGGGAGGCTGAGGTGAGAGAATCGCTTAAGCCCAAGAATTGGACGTTACTGTGAGCTGTGACGTCACAATACTCTACAAAGGGCAACACAGTGAGACTCTGTCTCAAAAAAAATACATACATATATATATATACACACACACACATCTTTGGTATATTTTGAGATGTTTGTTCAGAGGGGGCTGCCAATACAAGGATAACCCTGAGAAGCTGTCTTAGTGGAGGATATTTGCATCTGTAGAGGACATCCACATTTGTGAAGTAAGCAGCTATGCAAGCAGGCTTTCCTTACCCAAATCAGGAAAGATTCACTCCCAGGAAAAACAGACAAAAAGTCTAACACTTTTAAAGAGTTGCCTGGGAACCTTTTAGCCCAGGCTTTCCTTCTGAGGGCTGCTGTTTGTAAAGCTTCATCTGCATGGCAAGAAAGCATTTGCTTAGTTTGCTCTCTTCCCTTCATCCTCTCCCCATAATCTGGCAAGCCTCCCTGCTCCCCAGAATGCCCAACCCCTTATTATTTCTGTAACTTCCAGATGGTATAAAAACTTCAATCATTTAGTCCCTTCCTCTGCGTCTCATGGTCTGTGTGTGGCTCCCGTGTTTAAGCATGTTGATATACTTTTGTGCCTCCCCATCACCCCGTGAATCTGTCTATCATCAGTTTGTTTTATGGATTATAGGACCAAATATAGATTTTTATTATTTTTTTCAGAGAGGGAGGGGCATTCTCTGTACCCCTATGGTGGAAAGCACCACTCCAAGTGATGAGATGGAGGGGGATGAAAAGTATTTGGGGAATGAGGTCAAGTGTAGACAAGGGCAAAGTTCCCGGTATGTTTCAGGGAAAGAAACGAGACTGTGGAGTAAAATACCATCTGCAAGAGTAGGCAATTAAGTTTGTGAACTCATCCTAATAACATGCTACATTCAGCATTGCTGAGTATCACTATGGTCACCTTCAAAGTACTTCCCGTGGCCATCTGGTAATGGTAGTGACATTAAGCAACGTGGTGTGTACCAACTTAATTGTCAGATCTTGTATGAGGACAGCTCTGATGGCCATTCCAGAAAAAGAGTTCCAAAATTGCTTTGAAGCATGTTCTGGAAGCTGGCATTAGTGCATAGCTTTCCAAGGAGCGTACTTCAAAGGTGATTGTGGTGATGACCAACAAAGAGGTAGGTAGCACTTTTCCCAGGATGAGTTCCTGAACTTCATTCTTCAATCTCATATATACTCCCAGATTCATCTCTTCACTCCAGATTCTTGTATCTGCCTTGGCTGTAATGGATATCCCAAATCTAGCAGATAAGTAAGTGAACTTTTGGTTTCATGCACTAACCTCAAAATCAACCCCTCTATTTCCCCCACTCCCCAGTCAATCTCAACAAATGGCACCTCTATTTCTCTAATGGCTAGAGCATGAAATGTAGGTCATTCTTGGACTTTCATTTTTTTCTGGACTCTCACATGACAGCCAGCCATCACCATCCACAATGACTTTTTCTTCCAAATGAAATTGAATCTGATTCCTGCTCACCATTTCTACTGCTACCATTTTGGGGTCAACAAGGACTATTGCAAATCCCTCTGTGGTCATCAGGGTGTCGGCTACGAAGATGTAACAGATATATTATTCTATGAATAAAGAAAATGTGTTATATATACACACGAAATAGACTATTATTCAGCCATAAGAAGAATGACATCCTATCATTTGCAGCAACATGGATGGAACTGGAAGTCACTGTAAATAAAATAAGCCTGGTAGAGAACGACAAATGTTGTATATTCTTGCTCATATGTGGGAGGTAAAAACGTGGATCTTGTGGAGGAGATAGAGAGTTGATTGGTGGTTATTAGAGACTTGGAAATATAGGTGGGGGGGTGAAGAAAGAATGGTTAAAAATACAGTTAGAGGGTGGTGCCTGCTTTGCTTTTATTTCTGAGTAATGTCTTGGCTATTCGAGATTTTTTCTGATTCCATATAAAATGAAGTATTATTTTTTCAAGATCTTTAAAGTATGACAGTGGAGCTTTAATAGGGATGGCATTAAAATTGTTTATTGCTTTGGGTAGTATGGACATTTCAACAATGTTGATTCTTCCCAGCCATGAGCATGGTATGTTTTTCCATTTGTTAACATTTCCAGCTATTTCTTTTCTTAGAGTTTCATAGTTCTCTTTATCGAGATCTTTCACATCCTTTGTTAGATAAACTCCCAAATATTTCATCTTCTTTGGCACTACAGTGAATGGAATAGAGTCCTTAACTGTTTTTTCAGCTTGACTATTGTTGGTATATATAAAGGCTACCGATTTATGAATGTTGGTTTTGTAACCTAAGACGCTGCTGTATTCCTTGATCATTTCTAAGAGTTTTGTTGTAGAATCCCTTGTGTTTTCCAGATATACAATCATATCATCTGCGAAGAGCAAAAGTTTGATCTCTCTGACCCTATATGGATACCCTTGATCGCTTTTTCTTCCCTAATTGCGATGGCTAAAACTTCCATTACAATGTTAAAGAGCAGTGGAGACAATGGGCAGCCTTGTCTGGTTCCTGATCTGAGTGGAAATGATTTCAATTTAACTCCATTCAGTACGATATTGGCTGTGGGTTTGCTGTAGATGGCCTCTATCAGTTTAAGAAATGTCCCTTCTACACCAATTTTCTTAAGTGTTCTGATCATGAAGGGATGCTGGATATTATCTAAAGCCTTTTCTGCGTCAATTGAGAGAATCATATGGTCCTTGTTTTTTGATTTATTTATGTGCTAAATTATACTTATAGATTTACGTATATTGAACCAGCCTAGAAACCCTGGGATAAAACCGACTTGGTCATGATGTATAATTTGTTTGATGTGTTGCTGGATTCTGTTTGTTAGGATCTTGTTGAATATTTTTGCATCTATATTCATTAGTGATATTGGTCTATAATTTTCTTTTTTTGTTGGGTCTTTTCCTGGTTTGGAGATCAGGGTGATGTTTGCTTCATAGAATGTGTTGGGTAGTCTTCCTTCTTTTTGTACTTTTTGGAACAGGTTGTTCCTCTTTAAAGGTTTGGTAGAATTCTGACCTGAAGCCATCTGGTCCCGGGCTTTTCTTTTTAGAGAGATTTTGTATGATTGATGCTATTTCAGAACTTGATATTGGCCTGTTCAACATTTCCACTTGATTCTGGCTAAGTCTTGGAAGGTGACGTGCTTCCAAGTATTGGTCAATCTCCTTCAGATTTTCATATTTCTGAGAATAAAGTTTCTTGTTCTATTCACTAAGGATTTTTTGATTTCTTTCTTTCTTTTTTAATTTTATTTCATTTTTTATTGTTGGGGATTCATTGAGGGTACAAGAAACCAGGTTACACTGATTGCATTTGTTGGGTAAAGTCCCTGCTTTTTTGAATTTCTGAGGAGTCTGTTGTTATTTCATCTTTGTCATTTCTGATTGATGAGATTAGAAATTTTACTTGTTTTTTCCTAGTTAGGTTAGCCAAAGGTTTATCTATTTTATTGACATTTTCTTTTTTTTTTTTTTTTGTAGAGACAGAGTCTCACTGTACCGCCCTCGGGTAGAGTGCCGTGGCGTCACACGGCTCACAGCAACCTCTAACTCTTGGGCTTGCACGATTCTCTTGCCTCAGCCTCCCGAGCAGCTGGGACTACAGGTGCCCGCCACAACGCCCAGCTATGTTTTTTTTGTTGCAGTTTGGCTGGGGCTGGGCTTGAACCTGCCACCCTCGGCATATGGGGCCGGCGCCCTACTCACTGAGCCACAGGCGCCGCCCATATTTTATTGACATTTTCAAAAAACCAAATTTTGGATTTATTGATCTGCTGTATAATTCTTTTGTTTTCAATTTCATTTGATTCTGCTCTAATTTTGGTTATTTCTTTTCTTCTACTGGGTTTGGGGTTGGAATGTTCTTCCTTTTCCAGTTGCTTAAGATGTCCCATTAAGTTGTTAACTTCCTCTCTTTCTATTCTCTTGAGGAAGGCATGCAGTGCTATAAATTTCCCTCTTAGGACTGCCTTTGTGGTATCCTAGAGGTTCTGATAATTCATGTCTTCATTATTGTTTTGTCCCAAAAATTTGGCAATTTCCTTCTTAATCTCATCTCTGACCCAGCTATCATTCAGCATAAGATTATTTAATTTCCATGTTTTTGAATGAGTATGCAGATTCCTGTTGTTACTGAGTTCAACTTTTATTTCATGGTGGTCCGAGAAGATGCAAGGAATAATTTCTATTCCTTTAAATTTACTGAGGTTAGACTTGTGACCTAAGATGTGATCGATTTTGGAGTATGTTCCATGGGCTGATGAAAAGTATGTGTATTCAGTTTTGTTAGGATGAAATGTTCTGTAGATGTCTGCTAAATCCAAATGTTGGATGGTTAGGTTTAAATCTAAAATTTCTTTGCTCAGCTTCTTATTGGAGGATCTATCTAACACTGCCAAAGGAGTGTTGAAATCTCCGACTATTATGGAGCTGGAGGAAATCAAGCTGCTCATGTTTTGAGTTTCTCTTATAAAAGGAGGTGCATTCTGGTTGGGTGCATAAATATTAATAATTGAAATCTCATCATATTGAGTATTACCCTTAACAAATATGAAGTGACCGTTCTTGTCCTTCCTTACTTTTGTTGGTTTAAAGCCTATTGTGTCTGCAAATAGAATTGCAACACCTGCTTTTTTCTGATTACCATTTGCCTGAAATATGGACAACAATCCTTTCACCCTGAGTCTATATTTATCTTTTAAGATAAAATGTGACTCTTGTATGCAGCAAATATCTGGCCTGAGTTTTTGTATCCAGTCAGCCAACCTGTGCCTCTTTAGAGGGCAGTTTATGCCGTTCACATTAATGGAGAGTATTGATAAGTCTGGTAAAATTTTGGGTACCCAGTTTTTTGAAAGTCCAGTGGATATTTTTAATCCTTTCACCTCTGTGGAAGTTGGAGTTTGATCAAAAGTTTCTGAGCAAGTTTACTTTTGTGGTAGAGGATTGGGCTGGTCATTATGGAGGATAGGTCTGAGAATAACCTGAAGAGCTGGTTTGGTTATGGCAAATTTCTTCAACATTTGCCATATGAATGTCATTAAAGTATTTAATTTCTCCATCATAAATGAAACTCAGTTTAGGTGGATACAGGATCCGGGGTTGAAAGTTATTTTGCTTTAGGATATTAAAAGTCAATGACCACCCTCTTCTGGCTTGAAACGTTTCAGCAGAGAGATCTGTAGTCATTCTAATATTCTTCCCTTTGTAGGTAATGGATTTCTTACGTCTGGCTGCTTTCAGAATTTTCTTCTTCATATTAACTTTAGTGAAGTTAATTATGATATGCCTGGGGGATGTCTTATTCGGATTGAGTTGTGCTGGGGTTCTGAAACTGTCTGAATTTCAGAATCTCTTGGCATGTCTGGAAAATTCTCTTTCATAATTTCATGGAGAAGAGGGCCTCTGTGCCTTACGAGGCCACTTCATCACTTTCAGGGATTCCAATGATGTGGATATTAGCCTTCTTCGAATTATCCCAGAGCACTCTGAGAGAATGATCTGTTTTTGCTCTCCATTTCTCTTCTTCTTTGAGAGTTTGGGAGCGTTCAAAGGCTTTGTCTTCAATGTCAGAAATCCTTTGTTCTGCTTGCTCCACTTTGTTACTGAGGGCTTCTACTGTGTTTTTCAGATCTTTGAGGGCTGCAAATTCTTGCCTCAGTGTGTCAAAATCTTTGGTGGTTTTGTCTTTAAATTTGTTAAATTCTTTTTTTTTCTTTTTTGTAGAGACAGAGTCTCACTTCATGGCCCTGGGTAGAGTGCCGTGGCATCACACAGCTCACAGCAACCTCCAACTCCTGGGCTTAAGCAATTCTCCTGCCTCAGCCTCCCGAGTAGCTGGGGCTACAGGCACCTGCCATAACGCCCAGCTATTTTTTTTTGTTGCAGTTCAGCTGGGGCCGGGCTTGAACCCGCTACCCTCGGTATATGGGGCCGGCGCCTTATCGACTGAGCCACAGGTATAGCCCTAAATTTGTTAAATTCTTGAGACAACTTTTGAATTTCTCCTCAAATTTCTAATTCCAACTTTTGAATTGCTCCTTGAATTTCTAATTCCAAATTTTCCTCCATTCTATTAATCTTGTTTGCAATCCAAATTCTGAATTCGATTTCTGACACCTTGGCCAACTGTTTATGAATGGGATCTTCAGTTGCATCTGCCATATCTTTCCTTGCGGGGGTTGATCTATTCTGGTTATTCATGTTACCAGATTTTTTCCACTGATTCTGCCCCATGATTATTTTACACCATTTGATTTTTCCCCTGGAGCTTTGTCAAGGCCCTGTACAGTGCTATGGCCTGAGAAACTGGGGACCTGTTTGATGTGGTGGAGCTAAGTGGTTCTTTCTTGTTTTCAGCTGGTCTCTGTCTGACCCTAGTGAAATAGTTACTTTGGGTTGAAGTCTCAGGGGGCCTGTGTTTCCATCCCAGATCTATTCCGCAGTGGTTGCCACCTGAGAAGATGCCTGGCCTCCTCTGGTTTCCCAGGGAGACAGGGGGGTGTGTCTTCGGAATATCCGGGAGTGAGCCCTATTGTTGCCAAAAAAGGCTGCTGCTCTGTGCCTCAGGGCACCGTTGCTCTGATGCGGTTTCCTCTCAGCCGACCATCCTCTCCTCACTCCCCTGCTGCAGAATCAGCACTGACCAGCTGCAGTCTAGGCCCTGTCCACACCCCTCGCGAAATCACCCAAGAATCTGTACTCCTTGGGGTCAGGTCTCCAGACCTCAGAGTGAGAGTGGAGGGGAGTGTTGGGAGCTCAGAGTTGCAGATAGAGAATATATACAGTTTTATACAGTTTTATGCCTGGCAGGAGAACACTGTGGCACCCTAGTAGGGGAGGTAGGTCCAGTTTTTAGAGGGTCTCTCCCATGGAGTGGAGTGTTGTTTGTGGGGCACTCTGTGCTGTTCTCATGGGGGAGGGGACTCCCGTCTGCTTGGTGATGGATTTTGTACCTTTTGTTTGTATCCTTGGGGTCACAGCTCATCTCAGCGGGGTTGATGTGCGTTCTTCAACCTTCTCTCTTGGTGCAGCTCTAATCCACTGCAGATTCTGGTAATATTCAAAGTCAGTGATAGGGGATATGCTCTTGATATAGTCTGATCGAAACTGGTTTTCAGGGTTGGCCAGCGGAACTGGAGGTATAATAGTACTCATCGCTGAAATAATTGTCACAATAGTATCTTTAACATTTTCCCGTATGTCTAAAATTTTCTGCTTCTTTTCCTCCGGATTAAATCCATTGATGTGCAGGATCCTCATCTGTTTGACAATAGTCAAGACTCGCTCTTGGTGCTGGCGATAATAAAGTCCTAGATTTTTTTAGTGGTAAAAAAATAAAATAAAATAAAACTCCCTTCTGTTGCTGGCCATTCCTTTTACCCTGCTTATTTTTCTTCATAGCACTTACCCTTGACATGTCACCTCTTTATTTATTTATCTCCCACCAGAATGTCAGAAACTCTAGGGCAGAGATTTTGTCTACTTTGTCTACAGCTGTGCTGGCACATAGTCAGCCTTAAAGAACACTCATGGAATAAATGAAAAAAAAAATAGGAAAGGAGAGAGAGCTGTGGATACAGGTTGACAAGGGACAAATCACCCATAGACCATAATGAGGAGTTTGCCTTTTGTTCCAGTTTTAATGGGGAGCCATAGAATGTCTAAGTGATAGAGTGGCTTGATCTGTTCTTTGCAATGATCACCCACTTGAGCTTCAAGGGCCTACAACTTGATGTTGCCATTGATAGGATGGTTATTGCTGGTTGATGATTCTCATTTTATTGCTGAAAATCTTGAATTATTAGACATTTTTTTTGGTCAGGGCTGGGTTTGAACCCACCACCTCCTGTATATGGGGCTGGCGCCCTACTCCTTTGAGCCACAGGCGCTGCCCTATTAGACTTTTCTTTCATATGTTGGATCCTTCTTCCCTATAATTGGTATCCATTGATCTGAGGTCTGTACTCAGAAACAACTTGAAACAAATCTAAAACCTCTTCCAAACAATGGTTCTGGAAATATTTGGAGACAGCTTTCTTAGTCTTTTCTTCTCTAGGGTAGGGATCCAGGATTCTTTCATTTATGATTGTTACATGATTTTTAGACTGACTCCACAGCAACCTCAGTGTCTTTCAGAGAGAGGTCTGGATTTTCAATGTGTGTCTGAACAACTGCCAAACTTTGGTCTGACCAACACAGCACAAAGAAGCAACTGTGTCCAGACTGGAGTTGTTTGTACCTTTGAACACAGCCTAATTCAATTACATGTCAGCTGTTTCACTTGTGGGTCAAGCTGAATTTGTGGTCAATGAAAACATCTGGAACTTCTTCAAACTGGAACTGCTTCCTCCCCTACTTAATCAACCTACATGCTGAGATTTACAATGATCTCGTGAAGTTTTTTCCCCCAGTTTCTGGCTGATGTGTTGAGCTTTGAGATCAATTCTGTCTGCATCCTCTCTGTTGTGCAACATCTGAAAAGTTGTCAAGTTCTTTTCTTATTCTTTATCTAATTTGTTGAAAATATTGAATAGAATAGGCCTAGGGAAGTAATTCTATAATTGTGTCCTTGCAAGTTTTCTTAAGCATCGGCTTTTTAATAGAGGACTAAGAGGTAGAGGATTGTATGTGGGGGTTCTTAGCTCTAGGATGTTGGCAGATGAAGGCAAAGATTTTGGAGCAGAGCAAATAGATGAAGAGGACACGCTATGTTGGAGAAAATTAATGAGAGAACACACAGAAACAAAGGGAAAATAGCAAATATTCTTGACAGGTTAAATAATAAGTTGGATTTCTTTTGATCCGGGAGAGAAGGGAGTCATCTGTAAATCTCTGTGATGTATTTGTACTTATTCACATATCTAGACATAAGAATATTTTTTAAAATTCATCATCTTTGAGGAGCCAGTATAAATCAACATGGTTGGTTGTCCATGTTCACTTTAAATTTAAAAATTTAAATTTGAAACAAAAAACAAGAGATGGTATTTGTGGGAGATATTTGTGCCTCTGCTCTCTTAAAAATAGTGATTGACACAGCCAAGGACACAATCAGTAGAGCAAATAGACAACCAAAGAATGGGAGAAAATATTTGCATGCTGTACAGCTGACAAAGGGCTAAAACCCAGAATCTACAAATAACTCGAGCAAATCAGCAAGAAAAAAAATCAAACAACTCCATTAAAAAGTAGGCAAAGGGCTCGGAGCCCATAGCTCAGTGGTTAGGGCATCAGCCACATACACCAGGGCTGGTAGGTTCAAACCCGGACAGGCCTGCTAAACAACAATGACAACTACAACAACAACAACAACAAAAAAAAAAAAACAAGCAACGGGCACCTGCAGTCCCAGCTACTTGGAAGGCTGAGGCAAGAGAATCACTTAAGCCCAAGAGTTTGAGGTCATTGTGAGCTGTGCCGTCACGGCACTCTACTGAGGGTGACATAGTGAGACTCTGTCTCAATATATATATATAAATAAATAAAATAAAATAAATAAAATGTAGGCAAAGGACAGGAACAGAAAGTTTTCTTTTTTCTTTTTCTTTTTGGCAACAGAGTCTCACTGTCTTGCCCTCAGTAGAGTACTGTGATGTCACAGCTCACAGCAACCTCAAACTCTCAGGCTTAAGTGATTCTCTTGCCTCAGCCTCCCAAGTAGCTAGTACTACAGGCGTCTACCACAACACCTGGCCATTTCTTGGTTGTAGTTGTCAGTGTTGTTTGGCAGGCCCAGCTGGACGCAAACCTGCCAGCTCTTGTGATCTGGCTGGCACCTTAGCCATTTGAGCTACAGGCGCCGAGCCTACACTCAAATGTTTATTGAAGCATAATTCCCAATCGCAAAGATGTGGAAACAACCCAAGTGCCCACCAATACATGAGTGGATTAATAAAATGTGATTTGTGTATATCACGAGTACTTACACAGCCATTAAAAAAAATAGTGTCTAGTATCTTGTGTAACAACCTGAATGGAATTGGAAACCATTCTTCTAAGGAAGTATTGCAAGAATGGAAAAATAAACACACATGTACTCACTGCTAAACTGAAATAAATTGATCAACACTTATGTGCTCATACAAAAGTACAACTCAGTGGAAATCCAGCCAGTGGCAGGGGGTAATTTCACACTTAAATAGGCACACTGCACACTATATGGGTAAAGGGAACTTGTATAACTTTGATTCAAAAGGCACTAAAGGATTAAATGTGACCAAAACATTTGTACCCCTGTAATACTTTGAAAAAAAACAAAAAAAGAGTAGTGAATCATTCTCCAAGGCTTCCTTTTACTCTTATATAATCTGGACCTATTAGAGCTAATAAAACTCTGTGGGGCTTGTGTGTTTCATATTACAGCTGTTGAGCAGAACCTTTTGCAAGGTTCTTACAAGCAGCTGCCAAGTCAACTTCACATAGTAGTTGTATGTTCCAATTCCATAGTCTCAAGAATCCAGGTAGATAAGTCATCAAAACTTGCTAAATGAGAGATGCACATTATGCTAAGGTATTAATATTTTCCCTTATCCACTAACCTAAAAAAATATCAAAAAGAGAATGAGGTTTAATTTGTTGTATGCATCAAATGTTTGAAGAGAGTTCATGTTGTTTTTTAGTGATCATTTCACATTCATCTAAATGCTCATAAACCATCTGTCTAACAATGCATACCACTGGGCTGTGGATTTATGTCAAGCTGATGAGATTTGGTTGTCAGAATCCATTGCTTTCCCTCCTGTGTCTTCAGGCATCTTTCTTGTTTATCATTTTTAAAAATTCCTTTTTTTCCTCCCACTTTAAAATGATACAAACATGTTATGTAAAATTTGGAGACAGAGAAGAACAGAAACGTAATCTTCTAACTCAAATACTCTTAATATTTTGATGCATTAACTTCTAGCGTTTATCTCTGTATATTCTTAACAGTATTATGATGCTGTACATGTATTGTTAAATAAAATCTTTATGTTATTAGATTGTCTTCTGTACTTTCCTGTAGTGTAGAACTTTCTGACAGTGGTGTTCATGGGGTTATGATTATAAATTCTTGAAATTGGAGATATATGTTCCTGGATTTATAGTCCTTAAGGCGTTTTTGGACAACCTGTTATTTATGTTATTTTCTAGCTGGGCTTCAGTTCTATCCTCATGATGTCCATGTTAACTTTTCTCAATGTGAGTGTAATTTTCTTTGCTAGATAAGTTGGAGAAAACCTAAAAATTTAAAAATCGAGGTCTCTGTCAGCTTTAACTTTAACTTCATACATAGTAGGAACATAAATTGGGCTAATATTTTGGGAAAGCAACTACGTAAGATGTATCAAGAACCTTCAACATGTTTTCCCTTTTGTCAGAGTAATTCCACAGTTAGCACTCTATCTTAAGGAAATAATTTATTCAGAAATTTTGTAAAAGGATCTTAACTCTACTTTTATTCATAATGCTAAAAGATAACATCTAAATAAGAAAAGGATTTAAATATAGAGCATCTATATGATGGAAGATTATGCAGTCAGTAAAAAAAAGCGAGATTTGAAAACACAAATAATGATGTAGAAAAGTACTTTTGATATTAAAATAAAATACAAAATTATATACCGAGTATGATCGTGATTTTAATTTTTGCCTCCATTATACGAACACTGCAAAGAAATAACACTAGTGATGACATTACAGAATTTTGTTTCCTGTGTTTATTTGATAGTGTATTGTTTGTTTTCATAATGAGAAAAATACAGTTCCTTCTGTATGGACCATCTTCCTCATGAAGTCCAATACCTCTTCTTTCTCTCTGCATTCTGACCTCTCTGTTATCTTCCCGTTGTCTGAGATCTTTATCTCATCCTAAATTTAGTTTAGTCGGCTGAGTTCCTGACGTTTTATGGACTCAATTTATGCTGTACTTTTGATTCATTCCATGTAATATTCCCCTTCCTCCATCTTTAAAAAAACACACACAACCCATGGTCTTTTTTTTTTTTTTTTTAAATATGAGCCCATTGGAGAAACTTCTTGAGGAGTCATTTTAGTTTTTCTGCCTGCCTCCTGATTTTCTCCTGCATCAGATCATTAATGAATGCATTTTCAGCACCTTCCTCTCAGGCCCTCGTCTGTTCAACCTCATTCCCTTTTACAATCTCTAGTGATGAGATAATATTGATCTTTTCTTTGGCTTTCTCACAATTTGTGTTTCTAAATATGTCAGTGACACCTCTGTGAAAAGTCTCAGTGTCCCCTCCTTTGTATTACAAAGTGTCACAGCCTTTTTGTCTTGAACTTGGGACTTCATCTGAAGGAGGAAAAGGGGGAGAGTTGGAGACTGAGACCCCCAAAGGCTGAGAAGCTGACCGTGGAGGAAATGGCTGGGATGTCTGGCAACCACCAGCTGTTAGCTGGGTGATAAAATGACCCTACTGAATCTCAGGGAAGCATTCATATTATTTTCTACATGAAGATGAGTTCCTGGAGTGAGGGAAACCCATAATTATGTTGCTCATGGATGAGTAGTATCATTATGGGATGCTCATTTAACATGTGCAGACTTGAAATAGGAATTTCAAGTACTTTGCTGTAAGACAGCCGAGACACTTATGTTAATAAGGAGAATGTTAATGAGAACTAAATTTTGTCAAGCACTGACTATAAGCCAGGCATTTTATGCGTATTCTGAGGGTGTTCTTATTTAATCCTGACAACAATCATTTGAAGGTTTTAATTTTTACCCCAATTTTATTTATTTATTTATTTATTAGAGACAGAGTCTCACTTTGTCACCCTCGGTGATGTGCCGTGGTATCATAGCTCATGGCAACCTCAAACTCTTGGGCTCAACAATTCTCTCGCCTCAGCCTCCCAAGTAGCTGGGACCGCACGCACCTGCCACAATGCTCGGCTCTTTTTTAGAGATGGGGTCTTGCTCAGGTTCAGGCGGGGTCTCACTCTGGTTCAGGCTGGTCTCACTCTGGTTCAGGCAATCCACCTGGCTCGGCCTCCTAGAGTGCTAGGATTACAGGCATGAACCACCACTCCTGGCCTACTCCATTTTAGACAAGACAACTTAACCATAGAATCTTCTCCAAGATGACACAGCTATTAAGAGGTAGAATCAGGGCTTCGACTCAAGTATACCTTGATTAAAACCTCTGTCCTTAACCATGACACCCCACTCTCTCCTTCTCTGATGGAATCATTCTATAAAGAACCAAGCTACTATGTTCCTTTTTCTACTTGGCTCACCTTCTGCTCCACAGACTCAATATCACAACTACATAAATATGGAAACTTTACTCCAAATCCAATCTAAAACCCAGACATCTAGGTTGGCAAATATGTCCAGCAAACTTCCCTCCAATTTCTAAGTAATGTCCTTATTCTTTTGATAAGACTCTATCCTGTCAGGCCATTGTTTGGGGCTGGTGAGGTCTGAGGCAAAATGCTTCCCTCTTCAACAGAGCAGCTCGTGTTCTGGTTCATTCTAGTCAGGTGTACCTATGGCCAATTTCCTACTGTTCATTTCATAGAAATGTCTCCTACTCACTAACGCACAGAAGGCAGCAGTGATTTAGAGAGTAGAATGGAAGATGAGTTTACATGGTGAGATACTATTGCTTCTCCTCTTCCAATCTCTCTCTCCCTGCACTACCCTCTCACCTCACTGCTGTCGATATTCTTTCCAAAATACAAACATGACCTTGTTCTTCTCTTTTGCTTCCTTCAAAATGAGTTCTAATTCCTAAACTTGGTTTACAAGAGCCTTGGTCGTCTGGTTCTCACTCCCTCTGCAGCTTTGTTTCCTAGTATTCCTACCCTGAAATAATCAGCTATGTTCAACTATTTACCACTGTTGGGGCTAAAATCATGCAGTTTAGATCTCTTTGTTTTGGCAACCACCTAGGATATCCTCCTCCTTACCATCACAAGTACCTTACGTTGTTTTCCATTACTGTATTTGTAGTATTGTCCCTTAGCCTTAGTACACTGTGAAGTTCGTATAGACAATAGACAAGTCTTATTTGTTTCATAAATTCCACTAGCAACCACAAAGTATAGCTTAGTAAAGGCTTAGTGTTTATAAAAGAATGGAATGCATTCACAGAACCCAGGAGGAGATTCATAAGTGATCAGGAGTTGTGTAATACCGAAAGTATAAAAAGTAGTGTCACTTTGGCAAGAGAGGTAATGTACATGGTGCAACCCTATTAGTTACACTTGCTTTACGTAAACATTAACTTGCTGGATCAGTGGGTCTTAATCCTTACTGCAATCATCGTTACCTGGATACTTTTTTAAACAAGGTCTTCCTCCCAGAAATTATGTTCTAATTTTTCTAGACTAGAGCCCAGGCTTTGTTATATTTGAAAAATAACTGAGAAATTTTAATATGTAGCCAAAGTTAAAAATAACTGCTCTAGATAAAGGTAGAAATCACAGATGGTTTTTCATGGTAAAAGCTATTTATATGGAGAGGATTCCATTTATCCACACAGAGATGATTCAGTGCTAATTTAGGCTGCCTATACATTTCTAAATATATTTAATCCTGCCCCCTAAACCCTGTGACATGTTACCATATCCCCTTTGCAAAGTGTACATAGTTCCTGACCGAGTTTGTTATCACAGGAGCAAAGTCACTAGTATCTTTTCACTGGAATCTTAATGGTGGCTGTTAGCTAGTATTCTAACCCAGAGAGAGACAATATTGAAAGTAGATTAAAAAAAAAAAACTAAACTATTGCTACATGTTAGATGTTATGGTCAAAGTCTTTGCTTGCGAAGTAAATACGTTTTTAGACATGTGATGCAGGGTGGCACCTGTGGCTCAAAGGAGTAGTGCGCTGGTCCCATATGTGGGAGGTGGCAGGTTCAAACCCAGCCCTGGCCAAAAACTGCAATAAATAAATAAATAAATATGTGATGCAATGTGGTTTCAGGAATACAAAACCTTGAACTCTGAGTCCAGGTCTTTCTAGTGTAATTTACAAATTAGGGTGAGAAAGGATAAAAAATCATCAAGAAGGGCGGCACCTGTGGCTCATTGAGTAGGGCGTTGGCCCCATATGCCGAGGGTGGCGGGTTCAAACCCAGCCCCGGCCAAACTGCAACCAAAAAATAGCTGGGCATTGTGGTGGGTGCCTGTGGTCCCAGCTACTCGGGAGGCTGAGGCAAGATAATCGCTTAAGCCCAGGAGTTGGAGGTTACTGTGAGCTGTGTGAGGCCACAGCACTCTACCGAGGGCCATAAAGTGAGACTCTGTCTCTACAAAAAAAAAAAAAAAATCATCAAGAATTTTATTTTTTTATTTATTTATTTTTTTGTAGAGACAGAGTCTCACTGTACCACCCTTGGGTAGAGTGCCGTGGCGTCACACGGCTCACAGCAACCTTTAACTCTTGGGCTTACGCGATTCTCCTGCCTCAGCTTCCCGAGCAGCTGGGACTACAGGTGCCCACCACAACGCCCAGCTATTCTTTGGTTGCAGTTTGGCCGGGGCTGGGTTTGAACCCGACACCCTCGGCATATGGGGCTGGCGCCCTACTCACTGAGCCATAGGCGCCGCCCATCATCAAGAATTTTAAATACAAGGTCCTATGTTTCTTCTGAAACAAAAGTACTGTTATGTATTCTTCAGCCTCAATATCCGTATATCTATATATTCCTGATCATGACTGACAAAAATGTAACCTATGAAGAGTGACATTAAATCCAAGGGTCGTCAGTCTTTACTGCTTATAAATCTTAACGATACAAAGCAGCCACTTGATGTGCCAAAATTCCTCAGGTCTTTTTTTTTTTTTTTATTGTTGGGGATTCATTGAGGGTACAATAAGCCAGGTTACACTGATTGCAATTGTCAGGTAAAGTCCCTCTTGCAATCATGTCTTGCCCCCATAAAGTGTGACACACATCAAGGCCCCACCCCCCTCCCTCCGTCCCTCTACTCAGGTCTTTTTCTTAACAGTTTTTCCGTTTGTTCTGCCAAATAAAACTTCAATGTGTCTTTAAAATATTGTTTTACATTGGTTATCAGCCAGCTCCTCAGTTATGACGGAGGTTAGTTTTGGGAGTGTGAGTTGACATACACGGAGAGGAAGATGGATGAGGTCAACAGCTCAACCACGTGGTGCTGAAGTTAGACAGTGCATCTCAAGTTGCAGTATGAAAATAGCTGAGTGGTACAATTCCATCTCCTTTCCCCCCAAGGCTTTTCATTAGACCCATGTGTGTTTTTGGAAGAGTTCTGGGAACATCTTGTAATTCTCATACATTTTCAAGTGGCAAAGCACCCAGGACTAATAATAGTCACTATTTATTAATTGTGCAGATCACCATCCATTATCTTTGTATTTAATTATACAGACAAGGGAAATTTTTCCTAGCCAACCAGTAAAACTAAAAGTTATACATATTAGCACACACATGCCTCCCCATAAAACCTACCAAAGGTGTCAAACTAAGTTTGGTTTGGTTGTTTCTTTAGTTTCTTCTTACTATTGTTTTGTATCATTTTTCAAAGTTTGGTAGCTAGCAAATAGGAGTGATGTGTCAGTGATGACAAGGAGAATAATGGGGAGGAGGAAATTAAAATTTGGGAAAATTTTATCCATTGCATTGATTTTTAGAGGGAATGCAAGTAAAATTTGAGCCTCATGTGATCCAGTTTAAGAATAGGGTCTCATTCAAAGTACACTTCAGGAAACCAGAAAAAGGGCACACATTTTTAAAATTTCTTTTGTTTAGTTCTATTTTTAAATGATTTTATTTCCAAACGTACAGAAAAGTTTCAAGGGTACAACAAAAAACTTCCTTAAAGTCTTTACCTAGATACCCTTATTCAAGTTGCACCAAATGTCCCTGCTGGCTCCAATAGCAGAAGAACCTCATTGGGCATTCACTTTTCGTGTCTCCCTAGGTTCCTTCTGTCTTTCTTTGCCTCTCATGGCTTTTCCCTTCTTGAAGATTACAAGGCAGTCATTTTGCATAATGTCTTTCAACTTGGGGGTGTGCAATGCTTTCTCATGACTTGACCTAGGTTGTTATGTTTGGGGCAGGAACATGGCAGAAGTGATGCTGTGTTCTCATGGCATCCTTTGGGGGGCACACAGGGCAATTTGTCCCATTAACAGTGATATTAATTTTAATAACTTAATTAATAGATGGTGTCTTTCAGGTTCTTCCTCTATAAATTCCTTTTCTCCCTTTGTCATCATTATGTTATGTGGAGACACATTCGAGGCTGTATAAACATCCCATTTCTCAACCCCTTACACCTTGAAGTTTTAGCATCTATTGATACTTCTTGCCCCAATAAAATATCTCTCTGGTGATTTCCAAATTTCAATTTTCTAATTCAAGCACTCCTCTTATATTAATTACTTGGCATTTTACTGTAAGGAAGAGCTTTCTTATCTTCCCACATATTTGTTCATTCATTTATTGCTAATAGTATGGACTCATTGGTTTCTGTTATTCAATGGATTATAAAGCTTTACTATTGTTACTTATTTTGACCCACAAATTAGCCCATATTTGACCAGCGAGAGTCTCTCCAAATGTCTTTTCTGTCCTTTTGACATGTACTTATCCTTCTCGGACATTACTAGAGTCATTCTTCACACATGATATTCCAGGCTAATCTTATACTTTGCCTGCCTCATTTCAAGAATCTGCCAATTTTCCGAGAAGCTCTGGTGCCTTGCAGTGGTCAGCTGTATTTAGAAACTAAGGCTCATCACGATGTGTCTTCATGGCTACTGCGTGTATTGTTGCTCCCAGGCTACTGGAGCGGACACAGTCAGGAATTACATGTCTGTACCAGCATACGTACATACACACATTCACATAGCATTTTCATCTGTATGTGTGCAAAATTTACACTATCTTCATTTCCAACCCAATACCACAGGGCTCGTGCGCACTTTCCTTCTTTTCATATTGTTGTACTTAGTATTCCTTCATCAGTGAGAAGCCTGACTCCCATTATCCTCAATGTATTTGCTTGTTTGTTCAATCCCCTGTATGTAGCTAACCTTGTGGACATTGCCAGGCTGGCCGCCCCACACAGATCATCATGACTGCCCCGTTCAGGTCTTTCTTGTGACTTTTGGACTGAATTAGGAAGGAGAGAAGGAGGGAAGGGAGATAAGAAGGAAGAAAGGAAAGAAGTAAGGAAGTGTTTCTCAATTGAGATCTCATTAAACATAGGCACAGATCTTAAATGTTTAGTTTGATCAGTTTTGAAAATTGCATGTATCCAAGTAACAATCATCTAAAATAAATATAAAATATTCCCACCCACCCCCAGAAGGTTTCCTCATGCAAAGAAATTTGCATCATTAAAACTTCTCTCCCCATCCTCTCCTCCCAGTGGCGATCACTCAATTTGCAGCTGTTGCCAAAAATACTCTTCTCAATTTTAATATTTTTCCCCCCTCAAATTTTCTTTTCCTGATGTCCAACCTGTTTGGTTTTGCTCTCTGTTTCCCCATCTACCTCAGATCTTATTATACAGGGTGTCCATAAAGTTCGTGTGCAAAAGACTAATGTGGCTTTTCTTTTTTTAAAAAAATACTTTTTTCTCACAACTGCCTTCTGCAAAGAACTTGGTCCCTCTCAACTTCATTAGCTTTTTTTCTTCTCCACCTATCAAGAGAATTCCCCACGATAAAGCAGAATCTGGGAGTTATCCAGCCAACAAGAGTCTTTCCCCTTGGACTAAAGGAGAGGGACAGCCATTATTTGACATCAGTGATAGTACACTTTTCTTCTTATCATGGAACACAGCGTTCATTAGGAACATCCTTTACGAATCACAGCCTGACATGAAGTTTTCTCAAGCTGACGCTCTCAAGGAACTTTAGACCTGTGGGTATAAACCAAGACCACCCACATGAGAACAAATATATAAGTAAATAACAAGGATATTTATTCAGAGCTTGCTATAGCAAGAGAATCAGCCAACATCCCTTGCATTTGGCAGTGACTCAAAATCAGGCAGGGGAATGGGAAACGTTGATAACAGAAAGAGGGAGAAGGTTTCAAGTATGAGCTGACTTATTTTCCATCCAGGGATAACGGTGGGGGCGGACTAGAAGTGGAGCCTCCCCGTGATTGGCTAGAGAAATGTGTTTGGCTTTCTCTGATTGGTTGGAGTCAAGTGAAAGTTGAGCCAGTTGTTTCAAAGGTTGTGGTTTGGCTTCCTGGACTGGCTGCTACCGAGTTTGTGGGTCAGAGTTCTATTTTCATATGTGGCCTGACCATTATCCGTTTGTGTATTCAATCCCTTAGATCAAAGATGTGGAAGAAAAGTATGGACTCAAGGAGGGTCCCCTCTGAACCCTCCCAAGCAACATAATCGGTGTTGGCTTATTCTCTCTTCCTACCCAACGTTTTTTCTTCCTTAAGTCCCAACTCAGTGAAACTTGATAATTAGAAATCTATCTAGACAGATCCAAGATGTACTAAGAATGGACGAGCAAGACTTTGCATGAGAGAAGATTGGGAATTCAAGGACAGCTCCAAGGTCATACCTGGAGCTGCCGGAAGGGTCTTGTTGGTAACTGCAGATAGAAGGGGCATCAGGGAGAAATAGTCATTTTGTGGGAGAAAATGTGAAGCTAATTTTCGCTTTTAAAATTTTGTTTGTTTTTGAGAGAAGATCTTACTCTGTTGCCCCTCCTGAAGTGCAGTGGCAGCATCATAGCTCACTGCAGCCTCAAACTTCCAGGCTCAAGAAATCCTCTGCCTCAGCCTTTTGAGTAGCTGGGACTAGTGTACATGATATTGCATGTGGATAATTAAAAAATAATTTTTTTTTTTGAGAGACAAGGTCTGGCTGTGTTACCCAGGCTGGTCTCGACCTCCTGACCTCAAGCAATCCTCCAGCCTTGGCCTCTCAAAGTGCTAGGATTATAGGTATGAGCCACTGTATTCTGCCCATTGAGCTAAGTTTTTAGGGCATTAAATTTGTAGGTGCCTCCTGGAAGGTGTCCTTTAGAATCATAGATCTGGAGACCTCGTTGTAGGGATGTGGAGGCTAAGACAGAGAGAGTAGTGCTGGTTCTAAATTTATATACTGATACTGTGGGTTGAAACAGGAGCTTCAACCTGTGCTGCTCCATTTGCAATGAACACAGAACAAAATATGGAGAATGAGAGGTCCAGGAATCCAGAAACCAGCAAGATTCTGTCAGAGTCGATCACGAACCGTTTTGTGCCATTAAGGAAAATGCCATGAAGACAGAAACCATCTTCCCCAAATTTCATGACAGATTCCCATAAGTGAAGAGTAAATGATTGAAGAACATAGGTCTCAGAGTTCTGTTCAAATCATAATCCTTTATCTTTTATTTACAAAAATAAAAGTACACCCCCCAGATGATTAATGCTTAAACATTTCTTTTGTGTTTGCATCTCTCCTTTCAGTAGAGGAAAACCACTTTGGGAGTGTCAGTGTGGATCACCACAATGATTTCTCCAGGATGCATCTTGTTCTCAAGTTTTCTGTGCTATGTTGCTTTGGCAGTTCAGAGTAAGTATTTTTTGCTTTTGAAAAAATATTGAAAAAAAATTTTTTTAAAACAATTGATACATCCAGGTGGCGCTTGTGGCTCATTGGAGTGGGGCACTGTCCCCATATGCCGGAGGTGGCAGGTTCAAACCCGGCCCTGGCCAAAAACTGCAAAAAAAAAAAAAAAAAAAAAAGTCATTTTTTTTTTTTATATCCAACTCCCTCATATATGTCAGGGATATATAGTGATAATTTGATGTAAGTGGCTGCTGAAGAGACTGTGTTGATGCTTATTTTTTTAATATCGCCCTGTTTAAAGTTCCTCCTCCTCCACAGTAAATAAAGCATCTAGCTGATTAAAGCCTCAGTGTACTGACCTGCAAAATGGGAATAACAATAGTATTTATTTCAAATAGTTATTGAGGAGATTCGATGAAATATTGCATAGGAAGGATTGGTATGGAACTTGGCATACTTATGGGTAGCATTACATATTTTCATATTTAATTTCATGCTGAATTTAAAAATGCAAGTAGAGATTTCTTAACCCGTCTGCTTTGTACTCTATTTCAGCCTGTCCCAGGCCAGATGATTTACCATATGCCACAGTTGTTCCATTAAAAACATCCTACGATCTAGGAGAGGAGATAGTGTACTCCTGCAAGCTGGGCTATGAGTCGCGGGGAGGGATAAGACGGTTCACCTGCCCCCTCAGTGGGCTGTGGCCCGTCAACACTCTGAAATGCACACGTAAGTCAGCACCTTCTCTCCTCTCACTCCCCTAGTTTGGATTCTGGACACGTTGAGGAGATAACCTACCTTGTTGTGCCCAGCGGAGAGAAATGAGGCGCTCTGGGGGTTTCTCTGTGGGTGATTGGAGTAAGGGCAATCAATGTAACTTAAAGAAGAGAAGATCGTAGCCTGGAACTACAGGAGGTTGAAGAAAGAGACCTCATGAAAGGAGAGCAAAACACTACAGAAGTTAAAAGCGTGGTAGAAGTGAAATAAGCCAAGCATAGAAAGAGAAATCTCACATATTCTCACTCATAGGTGGAAGCAAAATATTAAAGAAATTGGGCAGCGCCTGTGGCTCAAGGAGTAGGGCGCCGGTCCCATATGCCAGAGGTGGCGGGTTCAAACCTAGCCCCGGCCAAAAAAAAAAAAAAAAAGAAATTGATACTGGAGACAGAGTGGAATGATGGTTGCCAGGGGCTGGGAAGGGTAGTGGGGAGGAGGAATAAAGTGGGGATGGTTAATGGGTGCAAAAATATAGTTAGATAGCTAGATAGAATGAATAATACCTAGAAACTCCATCGTTAACCACCTCTTAACCTGACCACCTCCTTAAGTTGATTTTATTTTCATAGACCAGACCTGCACCGTATGTAGGTACATATATCAGTATAATAGGCCTAGTTCCTCATGCTGATCCTCTCTATATGTTGACCAATTTAACCGTCTCTTGGGTCAACTTACAGAGGTTCTATTGTATTTGATAGCACAACGAAGTGACTATAGTCAACAGTCCGTTAAGTTATACTTTCAAACAACAAAAGGAGTGGAATTGGAATGTTCCTAATACCAAGAAATGATAAATGCCTGAGCTAATGGAGACTCCAATTACCCTGATTTTATTAATTCACATTGTATGACTGTATTGAAACATCACATGTACCCTATAAAGATATATGACTATTATGTACCCATAATAACTAAACACTTTTTAAAAATTAAAAAAAAAATTTAAAAGGGCGGCGCCTGTGGCTCAGTGAGTAGGGTGCCGGCCCCATATGCCGAGGGTGGCGGGTTCAAACCCAGCCCCGGCCAAACTGCAACAAAAAAATAGCCAGGCGTTGTGGCGGGCGCCTGTGGTCCCAGCTGCTCGGGAGGCTGAGGCAGGAGAATCATGTGGGCCCAAGAGTTGGAGGTTGCTGTGAGCCATGTGATGCCAAGGCACTCTACCGAGGGCGGTACAGTGAGACTCTGTCTCTACAAAAAAAAAAAAAAATTTAAAAGAGTGGTGGAGATACTCTGAAACTGATGCGAAAGAGACACTTGGATAAACAAAACGTAGGGGATTGTATCTTTGGACTTGGCCTCCAATGAAAGTGGGTAATAGTGACTGAAATGAATATAAATTTCATCTAAATTATATACATTTTATAAATTATATTTATAATAAAATATAAATAAGTATGTTAATAACATAATGCACATCATATAGATATCACTAGAGCACTATTGTACATGTTTGCTTTTATGTAATCCTTAGAACATGATTCTATGAGGTCTTGCGAGCATTATTTTTTACAGTCAAATATTGAGCAATGAACCAGATTGCATTTCTGGCAATTATGTACAAATCAGGCAGTAAAAACAGGTATATGGACCTGTCTGGGCTCTGGTTATTTTGGTTATACAGACATGACCTTTGTCAAAATTGCACGTTAATGCACATTGATTTTACCATTTCGTTTGATCTAAGAACATTAAACATAATTTTTAATTAAAAAAAATACAACGTCATCAGGGAAAATTTTTCCTTAAATCAGAAAAAAACTCTGGAACACTAACGGCTTCAATTTTTCTTATTTTCCATGTGTATACGTTTACATCATTACAGAGAGCATATATAATTTTGTATTTTTCTATTTTCATCAGCATATCATAAAAATAGGCCCTATTTACATAGCCTTCATAATTTATATTTTGTTGGCTACATCGTAATTCAAGTGTTGATTTACCATGGTTGATTAAAACAGTCCCCTGATACTGAGCACTTAGATCGTCCAGATTTTATCATTAATGGTAACAATGTAACAAAAACCTTGGCACATGTATCATTTGTCTTATTTTGAATTGCTTTCTTGGAACTGTTACTAGTAGAGTTATTCCATCAAAAGATGGAAGTGAGTTTATACATTTCTACTTTCATTAAAAATCCTATGAAAAGAAATTTACCTTTTTTATCTTTAAATCACAGCCAGAGTCTGCCCTTTTGCTGGAATCTTAGAAAATGGAGCAGTACGCTATACAAGTTTTGAATATCCCAACTCAATCAGTTTTTCTTGCAACCCCGGGTAAGGACTTTCATGTCACTCAGTAACGAACAGAGCATATTTTCTAAATGTGAAGACCGGTCCATATGTAGTTTCTAGCCTTTAGGTTGGACTTTTGCTGAATACAAATCCGTTTTAGTCCGGTGTTAATATAATATATACCACAGTGGTGGTGAAGGGGAAGTAAGAATTGGAGAAACTGATGAAATACGAAGTCACTATTATATCTAATTTTTCTGCTTCTGACAGTTACTTATTTGGAAAGGTACATCAAAATGATTGAACCTAGATGATAATTCTTTATAATCGCTGGAATGAATTTTGGCATAAGCTTATTTAGAAATAAGACTTGAGCTTTAGTTATGAGGCTAATTTAATTGGCCAACCTGGTAGTCTAGAAGAGCCTTCTTCAGAGAAGCTGGGAGTCTGATGGTGTAGAACACAGCAGCAACACAGCTCAGGGAAGAAAGCACTCATGGCTAATCTGCCTTGTGAGTCAAGACACCCAGGGACTTTGTCGATAGCACATTGGCTATGCTGTAGAGCAAAATTTCCCTGACGATTCTTGTTTGGGATCAGAGATTAAGAAATACTGTGTGTGAAAGAGAAATACAGTCTTTTCATCTGAAACACCAATTCACAGGCGGGTCTAATAAGAAATGACCTTGAAAAAAAATCGCCTTCCAGGACAGAAGGTTACAGTTTCATTGCACATTTTTTTTTACACATTCGTGTCAGTAGCTCTAAGGAAATGAACAGTAGCTGTTACTGCCTTTGATTCACTTTTGTCAACCTGAAGAAGAGATGGCTCTTTGTTTTATGCAGTTAACTTGGCCAACTAGTTGGATTTGAACTCCTGGCCCTACGTAATCCTCCCCCCTCGCCCTCCCAGAGTCCTAGGATTATGGGTGTGAGCCACGGGGCCCAGCCCAGCCAGCTGGTTGGAGATGAGGTATTTAGAGGTATAGCTTCTATACTCATCACCTACAGAACCTTCTAGTGATTGACTTGCAGCATTGGCTGGGGGATTCCGTGGGCCTTAGGCGAGTGTTAAGATCTTCAGGAAAAACCGGACATGGATGTGTGTGCCTGTAGTCTCAGCTATTTGGGAGGCTGAGGCAGGAGGAACACTTAAGCCTAGGAGTCTGAGACCAGCCATGGCAACATAGCAAGACCCTGTCTCTAGGGCGGCGCCTGTGGCTCAGTGAGTAGGGGGCCGGCCCCATATACGGAGGGTGGCGGGTTCAAACCCAGTCCCGGCCAAACTGCAACAAAAAAATAGCCGGGTGTTGTGGTGGGCGCCTGTAGTCCCAGCTGCTCAGGAGGCTGAGGCAAGAGAATTGCGTAAGCCCAAGAGTTAGAGTTGCTGTGAGCCGTGTGACACCATGGCACTCTACCAAGGGCAGTAAAGTGAGACTCTGTCTCTACAAAACAAAAAACAAAACAAAAAAGACCCTGTCTCTAAACAAACAAACAAACCTCTAGAAAAGAACATTATACAATGGGAAAGAAGTCAATGGCATTACTGTGGAGCAATACTCAATGGAGAATATATTTGAAATGCCAGTGATGGATTATTTTAAAGTTTGATATATTAAATTTTCGTGCCATAGGTATTATCTGAATGGAACTCACACTGCTACATGCACTGAGGAAGGAAAATGGAGTGAGGATCTTCCTGTCTGTGCTCGTGAGTCTCTGGGTCCCAGTTATGGGAAGGGTGACCAGTTGGTTTGTCAGAACTTTCCTGGTTTTAACTCTGAAAGTCCCATATCCTGGAAATTCCTCAGTCCCAGAAGCCTCTCAGTCCTGGCTCAGTGAGACAGTTGCTCACCTTTATGGGGAATGTTCATCCTGATATAACTAGGGTGCCAGAACCAGGAATAAAGAGTCACACACTTGTGTGGGTTACAGTAGTGCTTTATTACTAAGATTCAGAACCCCAGGAAGACAGGGAGATCCTTCTCAAAGGCCACCTTTCTTTGTTTCACAGAGTTCTTATGCCCTCTCCAAAAGTTACTATCTCCGCTACACGTTATTCACCCTCTAATCTCTAGTTGAAGGACTCAGTGTTTGTTACTTTCCCAAGCTGCACATGTGGTGTTTTTTGCGGTGTCAGAACCAGGGGAGGACGAGGTGACATGACTGATAGGTAACTAGTTAGACAGTTAAATAACTTTTACAGATAAGGGGGTGTTGAGGCTGTTTTTCCTCTTACCCTGATAGCATCCTGCTCTGAAGGGTGAAACAGTCACTTTGGAATGACAAAGGAAAGTATTTTACTCATGAACACATTTTGTATGCTCTACCTCATAGTAATCATTTTATCCAAGCTAGTAATTTCTAGATTTGTTGACTCACAGTACTTTGGCAGGAGCTTGGATATATGTGGCATGGGGCTGTCAGGAACCGTCACCATTTGACTAGGAGAACTGCTAACGGGGGGGTCAAACATCTTCCTCCCAACTCTGGGACCTCATTCATTCACATACTCAGTAAATATGAATTGAGGATCTAATATACACTGGTTCTTGTTCTCAGCCCTGAGGCTACACGGCCAAAGGAGAAGGCTCAGTCTTCATGGAGTAAGTCTCGTGACATGACCTTCACTGTAGGGCAAGAGCCATGAAAAGGCCTCCTAGGAGCTGGTTGAGATTCCTCCGGAAGGCAAGCAGTCAGTCACGTGTAGGCTTTGTTTACATAGAGACGGGCATTCCATTGTTAACTTGTGGTTTATATGCCCAGTCTTTGACCACGAGACCCAAATGTTACAACAATAGTGACAGTTCTTCAATGTTTCAGTGAGGTCTATCCCAAGGAAAGCCAAGTGGAAAGTAAACCAATTTCAAATAAATACTAGGCTAAGAAAAACTGAACAACACCAACAAAAAGTTTTTTATGGATAAATCTAGTATGGTTTTTCACTCTGCAGTAAGGATCACCATGGTTCCTATCGTATTCCTTATTAGCAAATGTATATCAATTATGTAAATTCACTTTCTTTTTAGTTAAAAGCTGAAAGGCTACTTTAGCTTCAATCTAGCCTGAATCAACATTTCTCACACTTGACTATACATATGAATCACCCGGGCACCTTGTTAAACTGTAGGCACTGACTCACACACCTGTGGTCTGAGTGTCCACACTTCCAACAAGCTCCCAGGCAGTGCCCCTGCTGCTAGTATGGCTGACACTTAGAGGGACAAGAGCCTAGATAATTCAAGTTAAACCACAATTTGGTCTGCACTATCTTCTACCACATCAGTGTAACTTTCCCTGAAGTCGTTGAAACTTTGTATTACTGAGGCGGTCAGTGTAACAAGCTACTACTTGTCTCTGGCTCCTTAAAGCATCTTCCAAGGTAGCATTTGGATCCAAGATTTATGGAAACCTAACCACTGTGTTAATACAAAAGGCAAATTCGTTGTGGCAAGATCGACATTTACTTCCTTTTTTAGCATTTTGACTCTTTTGGACCTCAGATTTGAGGATTCTATTTGCTTATGTGGCATCCACAATTGACTATTTTTTCCCTGGAATTTCATCAAATTTTACATTTTCATAAATTTGTCTTTTAAGTTTTTTTTTTTCCTTTCTGGAAAGAGTATATTTAAAGGCTCGATAATTTTCATAGAAATGATTGTTATTTTCTTTTCCAGTTGTAACCTGCCCTCCACCACCTGTACCTCCCTTTGCGAGATTGAGTGTTTATAGGCCGACATCCGGAAGCAGCTCCCTTTACAAGGATGTAGTTGTCTTTGAGTGTATACCACATTACGTGATGATTGGAAATAGCGCAATTACTTGCACAGAGTATGGAAAATGGACTGAAGTACCAGAATGCAGGGGTAAGTGCAATGATAAGACCAAGTGACTATGGTATTGTAGAATCTTGTTTTTGAAAAGTATTACAAATTCCAACTATTGTGGAGTGTTTCCAGTTACCTCATATAATAAATTTATAGAGCATCTTCCATGTGCCAGGCAGTGTGCTAGGCACTGGGGATCCTAGAGTTACTGGCTTCTGCCCCAAGAGGATTTTATGTAATGGAATTATGTGTCTGGAGCTGCTTAGGAAAGCTTTCCACAGAAAGTGACTCTTGAGATGATGGGCCTCTGGAGGAGAGGAGAATGAGGGGACGACCCCCCATGCAGAGCACAGCAGGGACTAAGTCACAGAGGCACCACAAGCGGGATGTGTCCAGAGGACAGCTGAATATTTCAGTGGTGCTGGTAAAGAGAAGCCTGGATTAAATTGGGAAGTCCTAGGAGATGAAGGTCAAAACCAAGCTGCAGTCCGATGATTATTTTTCTTTCTTTTTTTTTTTTTTTTAGAGATAGAGTCTCACTTTATTGCCCTCGGTAGAGCGCTGTGGCATCACAGCTCCTGGGCTTAGGCGATTCTCTTGCCTCACCCTCCCGAGTATCTGGGACTACAGGCGCGCACCACAACACCCGGCTATTTTTTGTTGCAGTTTGGCCGGGGCCGGGTTCCTACCCACCACCCTCCGTATGTGGGGCCAGCGCCCCACCCACTGAGCCACAGGCGCCGTCCCTGATCATTATTAATGTAAACCTTTACCTAAATTTAAGAATTTATTTGACTTAAAATGTTATAAACCCTCTTCTTCCTTTGGCTGACCTGTCGTTACTCCTTGAACTGGTCAGCAGCGTAATAAGTAAACAAATTATAGAGTTTATCATGCACACAGGAGATATCCTAAGGATTGTTAATGTCTCCAGTGGTAGATACTGCATATTTTTATTGAATGATTCAAAAAATAAGTGATTTTTAGCCTGGGGGAACTACCAGTCACAATAATAACTAGCACCTGTTTGGAACTTAACTATGGCCCAGACTCTGGCCTCCTGCTACAATCAGGGGTGTCACCATCAGAACTGCTGTCTGTGGGCCTCAGGCAGATTTTGAGAGGACTTTTTTTGCTTATATGAAATATCAGGAAAAATATGCTCATATCTTATTTTCGCTAATAAGCTTCTGTTAGTGCTTGTGTATTTAATGTGTGGCCTAAGACAATAGCTGCTGCTTCTAATTTTCAGCAGAGGAAAAAAAGGGTGGACACTGTCATCTGATTTAATTCCCCTAAGTCCTCAGCAGGAAATTCTTTTTTTCCTTTTTTCTTTTTTATTTATTTATTTATTTAGTGTGTGTGTTTTTTTTTTGGGCCGGGGCTGGGTTTGAACCCACCACCTCTGGCATATGGGACTGGCGCCCTACTCCTTGAGCCACAGGGGCCGCCCTCCCCCCATAACCTTAATTGTCATTAATTGTCCTCATATCAAGATTGAGTACATAGGATTCATGCTTCTCCATTCTTGTGATGCTTTACTAAGAATAATGTCTTCCACTTCCATCCAGGTTAATACGAAGGATGTGAAGTTTCCATTTTTTTTAATAGCTGAATAGTATTCCATGGTGTACATATACCACAGCTTGTTAATCCATTCCTGGGTTGGTGGGCATTTAGGCTGTTTCCACATTTTGGCGATTGTAAATTGAGCTGCAATAAACAGTCTAGTACAAGTGTCCTTATGATAAAAGGATTTTTTTCCTTCTGGGTAGATGCCCAGTAATGGGATTGCAGGATCGAATGGGAGGTCTAGGTTGAGTGCTTTGAGGTTTCTCCATACTTCCTTCCAGAAAGGTTGTACTAGTTTGCAGTCCCACCAGCAGTGTAAAAGTGTTCCCTTCTCTCCACATCCATGCGAGCATCTGCAGTTTTGAGATTTTGTGATGTGGGCCATTCTCACTGGGGTTAGATGATATCTCAGGGTTGTTTTGATTTGCATTTCTCTAATATATAGAGATGATGAACATTTTTTCATGTGTTTGTTAGCCATTCGTCTGTCGTCTTTAGAGAAAGTTCTATTCATGTCTCTTGCCCATTGATATAAGGGATTGTTGGCTTTTTTCATGTGGATTAATTTGAGTTCTCTATAGATCCTGGTTATCAAGCTTTTGTCTGATTGAAAATATGCAAATATCCTTTCCCATTGTGTGGGTTGTCTCTTTGCTTTGGTTATTGTCTCCTTAGCTGTACAGAAGCTTTTCAGTTTAATGGAGTCCCATTTGTTTATTTTTGTTGTTGTTGCAATTGCCATGGCAGTCTTCTTCATGAAGTCTTCCCCCAGGCCAATATCTTCCAGTGTTTTTCCTATGCTTTCTTTGAGGATTTTTATTGTTTCATGCCTTAAAGTTAAGTCCTTTATCCATCTTGAATCAATTTTTGTGAGTGGGGAAAGGTGTGGGTCCATTTTCAGTCTTTTACATGTAGACATCCAATTCTCCCAACACCATTTATTGAATAGGGAGTCTTTCCCCCAAGGTAAGTTCTTGTTTGGTTTATCGAAGATTAGGTGGTTGTAAGATGTTAGTTTCATTTCTTGGTGTTCAATTCGATTCCAAGTGTCTATGTCTCTGTTTTTGTGCCAGTACCATGCTGTCTTGAGCACTATGGCTTTGTAGGACAGACTAAAATCTGGTATGCTGATGCCCCCAGCTTTATTTTTGTTACAGAGAACTGCCTTAGCTATACGGGGTTTTTTCCGGTTCCATACAAAATGCAGAATCATTTTTTCCAAATCTTGAAAGTACGATGTAGGTACTTTGATAGGAATGGCATTGAATAGGTAGATTGCTTTGGGAAGTATAGACATTTTAACAATGTTGATTCTTCCCATCCATGAGCATGGTATGTTCTTCCATTTGTTAATATCCTCTGCTATTTCCTTTCTGAGGAGTTCATAGTTTTCTTTATAGAGGTCCTTCACCTCCTTCGTTAGGTATATTCCTAGGTATTTCATTTTCTTTGAAACTATGGTGAAGGGAGTTGTGTCCTTAATTAGCTTCTCATCTTGACTGTTATTGGTGTATACAAAGGCTACTGACTTGTGGACATTGATTTTATATCCTGAAACATTACTGTATTTTTTGATGACTTCTAGGAGTCTTGTGGTTGAGTCTTTGGGGTTCTCTAAGTATAAGATCATGTCGTCAGCAAAGAGGGAGAGTTTGACCTCCTCTGCTCCCATTTGGATTCCCTTGATTTCCTTGTCTTGCCTAATTGTATTGGCTAGAACTTCCAGCACTATGTTGAATAGTAAAGGTGACGGAGGACAACCTTGTCTGGTTCCAGTTCTAAGAGGAAAAGCTTTCAGTTTTATTCCATTCAGTAAAATATTGGCTGTGGTTTTGTCATAGATAGCTTCAATCAGTTTTAGAAATGTGCCACCTATGCCTATACTCTTCAGTGTTCTAAATAGAAAAGGATGCTGGATTTTATCAAATGCTTTTTCCGCATCTATTGAGAGGATCATGTGATCTTTATTTTTGCCTCTGTTAATATGGTGGATAACGTTTATGGACTTGCGTATGTTAAACCAGCCTTGCATCCCTGGGATGAAGCCTACTTGATCATGATGAATGACTTTTTTGATGATAAGCTGTAATCTATTGGCTAGGATTTTGTTGAGAATTTTTCCATCTATATTCATGAGTGGGATTGGTCTGAAAGTCTCCTTTTTGTTTGGGTCTTTTCCTGGTTTTGGTATGAGGGTGATGTTTGCTTCATAGAATGTGTTGGGGAAGATTCCTTCTTCCTCAGTTTTTTGGAATAATTTCTGCAGGACAGGAATAAGCTCTTCCTTGAAGGTTTGATAGAATTCTGGAGTGAAGCCATCTGGACCAGGGCATTTTTTAGTTGGAAGCTTTTTTATTGTTTCTTTGATCTCAGTGCTTGAAATTGGTCTGTTCAGGAGCTCTATTTCTTCCTGGCTAAGTCTAGGGAGAGGGTGTGATTCCAAATATTGATCCATTTCCTTCACATTGTCAAATTTCTGGGCATAGAGTTTCTGGTAGTATTCAGAGATGATCTCTTGTATCTCTGTGGGATCAGTTGTTATTTCCCCTTTATTGTTTCTGATTGAGGTTACTAGAGATTTTACTTTTCTATTTCTAGTTAGTCTGGCCAATGGTTTATCTATTTTATTTATTTTTTCAAAAAACCAACTCCTTGTTTCATTAATTTTCTGAATGATTCTTTTGTTTTCAATTTCATTGATCTCTGATTTGATTTTGGATATTTCTTTTCTTCTACTGAGTTTAGGCTTAGATTGTTCTTCTTTTTCCAATTCCATAAGATCTCTTGTGAGATTGTTGATGTGCTCTCTTTCTGTTTTTCGAATGTAGGCATCTAAAGCAATGAATTTTCCTCTCAAAACTGCTTTTGCAGTATCCCAGAGGTTTTGGTAGCTTGTGTCTTCATTGTTGTTATGCTCAAGGAAGTTAATGATTTCCTGTTTTATTTCTTCCTTCACCATCTGTTATTCAACAGAAGATTGTTTAATTTCCATGCCTTTGGGTGGGGTCGAGCATTTTTTTTAGAGTTGAGTTCCACCTTTAGTGCCTTATGGTCTGAAAAGATACAAGGTAAAATTTCAATTCTTTTGATTCTGTTGATATTTGTTTTGTGTCCCAGGATATGATCAATTTTGGAGAATGTTCCATGGGGTGATGAGAAGAATGTATATTCTTTATCTTTGGGGTGGAGTGTTCTATATGCGTCTATCAAGCACAGTTGTTCTAGGGTCTCATTTAAATCTCTTATATCTTTGTTTAATTTCTGTTTAGAGGATCTGTCCAGCTCTGTAAGAGGTGTGTTAAAGTCCCCTGTTATGATGGTATTATCAGATATCATATTGCTCAGACTGAGTAAGGTCTGCTTCAAGAATCTGGGAGCATTTAAATTGGGTGCATAAATATTTAGAATTGAAATGTCTTCTTGTTGTAGTTTTCCCTTGACCAATATAAAGTGAACATCTTTGTCTTTTTTGACTTTAGTTGCTTTAAATCCACATGTATCTGAAAATAAGATTGCAACTCCTCTTTTCTTCTGAATTCCACTTGCCTGAAAAATTGTCTTCCAACCCTTGACTCGGAGCTTTAATTTGTCTTTTGAAGCCAGGTGTGTTTCTTGCAGACAGCAAATGGATGGCTTGTGTTTTTTAATCCAGTCAGCCAATCTATGTCTCTTCAGTGGGGAATTCAAGCCATTAACATTTATGGAGATAATTGATAAGTGTGGTAGTATTCTATTCGTCTTATTTGGTGAGATTCCATTGCTTAGTTTTATCTTTTGCATCAGTGTGGAGGTTAGGTTCTGTCCTTTGATTTCTGAGTTCTTACTTTGCTGCTGATCCATTGTGGTGGTCAGTGTGCAGAACAGGTTGAAGTATTTCCTGTAGAGCTGGTCTTGTTGTGGCGAATTTCCTCAATGTTTGTATATCTGTAAATGATTTGATTTCTCCATCAATTTTGAAGCTTAGCTTAGCAGGGTACAGAATTCTGGGCTGAAAATTGTTCTGTTGAAGTAGATTAAAGGTAGATGACCATTGTCTTCTTGCTTGGAAAGTTTCATTAGAGAAGTCTGAGGTCACTCTGATGGATTTGCCCCTGTAGGTCAACTGGCACTTACTCCTGGCAGCTTGCAGAATCTTTTCTTTTGTCTTGACTTTGGACAGGTTCATCACAATGTGTCTTGGAGAAGCTCGGTTAGAGTTGAGGCGACCTGGGGTCCGATATCCCTCTGAAAGCAGTGTGTCAGAATCTTTGGTGATGTTTGGGAAATTTTCTTTTATCATATTCTCTAGTATGGCTTCCATTCCTCTGGGGCATTCTTCTTCCCCTTCTGGAATTCCTATAACTCGTATGTTGGAACGCTTCATAAAGTCCCATAATTCTGACAGTGAACGTTCTGCTTTCTCTCTCTTCTTTTCTGCCTCTTTTACTATCTGAGTTATCTCAAAAACTTTGTCTTCTACCTCTGAAATTCTTTCTTCTGCATGGTCTAACCTGTTGCTGATACTTTCCATTGCATCTTTAAGTTCCCTGATTGACTGTTTCATTTCCTTCAGCTCTGCTATATCCTTTTTATATTCTTCATATCGTTCATCTCTGATTTGATTCTGTTTTTGGATTTCCTTTTGGTTATTTTCCACTTTATTAGCAGTTTCCTTCATTGTTTCCATCATTTCTTTCATTGTTTTCAACATGTGTATTCTAAATTCCCTTTCTGTCATTCCTAACATTTCTGTATAGGTGGAATCCTCTGCAGTAGCTACCTCATGGTCCCTTGGCGGGGTTGTTCTGGACTGGTTCTTCATGTTGCCTGGAGTTTTCTGCTGATTCTTCCTCATGAGTGATTTCTTTTATCTGTTTCCTTGCCCTAATTTTCCTTTCGCTTCCTCTTGCTCTTTAAGTTCTTGTGCCTGTGGAAGTTGTGGGCGGGTTTCGACGGATTGAACACATGCGACCACTTGCTGGTTTTCCACTGTTTTAGTCCTCCTCTTAGGGTCCAGAAGTCTCTCCCTGACTCCCTGTATCCTCATAGGAGTGATGATAGGCAGTTCCCACCAGCCGGAGATGCCTGGAGTCCTATCTCCCCAGACTCATGGTGCCCAGATGCAAGGAAGCTGTTACTCGGCTGCCATCTTGCTCCGCCTCCTTTTTTTTCCTTTTTTCAACTCTTCCCTTAGATGTATCAGTTGCTGACATTTTGTGACATTTTTTCCCCTCTCTGCTTTTCCATACATAGACCCCCTTTTTCCTGAACAATCTTAAAATAAGTTTCCTATGTCATGACACCCACAAATACTTCAGCATAAATGTACTAAGGACAAAGAGGTTCTGTATTATCACTATACATAAGCCATTTAATGTATTTTGAGTTATTAATAATAATAATTTAAATAATTATATAGTGTAAACAATAATATCATGCAACATTTATTTCAGATGCAAATTTTATAATTGACCCAGAAGTATTTTTTTATTTATGTGTTTTATGCAAAGATCTAATTAAGAATAACTTTTATTTAGTTATCATGTCTCTTTAGTTTTCTCTAATTAAGAATAACTCCTTGCCTCTTTTGTTGTTTTTCACTGACATTTTTGAAGAGGCTAGTTGTTTTATATTATAGACTGTTCTATAATCTGAATTTGGTTGATTATTTACTCATGATGAGATTCCAATTAAATATTTATGTTAAGAATACATTTTGTGGCCAGACGCTGTGGCTCACTCCTGTAATACTAGCACTTTGGGAGGCTAAAGCAAGAGGCTCACTTGAGACCAGGAGTTACAGGCTGTCGTGAGCTGTGATGGTGCCACTCCCTTCTAGCCCAGGGAACAGAGCAAGACCCCATCTCAAAAACAAAAAGCAAACAAAATGCCCCCCAAAGGATGCATTTTGTCACATTAGGAGGTGCATATCTCCTTTGGTAAAGGCACCTCTTTTTCTTTGGAATGAGGAAGCCACCTGTGGATGGTGTTTTGAAACCACCTGAAGAAGTTATTGTCCCATCTGTAGAAGTTATTATAGGAGCCACTGACTCTGTTATGACAGTGGCAGCTGCAAAATGGTGACTTTGTACCTTTCTTTTTACATCTATTTGCTGGCTTTCCTCAATACAGAAAAGCTTTCTCTCCATCCACTTTTGTTTTGTTTTGTGTTTAGTATTTTTGTAGATGCATGAATTCTTTTTTATTCAGGGTAGGCAGACCCCAAATTGAGCCAAGCAGTCCAATTCCAGTGCTCTTAACTGCCTCCTTACGGTACTTGCTAGGAACATAGTGCTCCTCACTACAGCCTGGCTTTCTTGTGCTGCGGGAGACAAGGATACGGGTTTGGGGCTCTACCGATGAGTCTCTTGAGGATACCAGGAAGCAGCACCATGTTCCTCTGACATATTTCACGCTGGCTTCTTGCATAGTCTGAAAACAACAATAACAATCAGGCTTCCTATTTTAAAACCAAATGATGGTGTGCTAAGCATCATTTGGGGGAGGAGAGTAGAGGCTTTGGTTTTTAATTTCATGGTTTGTTTTTCTTCTTTCAAAACCACCATCATAGATTGTGTGGAGATGCAATTATTGATAAATAATACCTTATGATTATACGTGAAAGCCCAAAGAACTTAGCAGAGTGTCATTCATTTGCTTTCGAAGTATTGTTCTTTTTAAATATCCAATGTGCCATGAGAATGAGAGAAGGGGACAGACTTAGGCATACAGTACACAGAAATGACATTCAGTCACAGGCACACCCAGCGAGTAAGTGCTATGATGGAGATAGGAATGAAATCTTTCCGTAACAAGTGGACAGCACTACTATTTATTACTAATATGTCTTATTGAATAAACTCTTTAGAAGTAAAATGCCCGTTCCCACCAAGACCAAACCACGGATTTGTGAACTATCCTTCAAAACTAACGCTTTATTATAAGGACAAAGCCACATATGGTTGCCATAATACATACGTCCTGGAGGGCCCAGAAGAAGTAGAATGCACCAGACACGGAAACTGGTCTGCACAGCCGAGTTGTAAAGGTACGTTAACATTGACGAGGCCCTTTACGGTCTCTGAGTGTATCCAGCAGACTGCCTTCACTTGCCGCTTTCTCCTTCCAGTCACTTCCACTTGCTGTTCAGACATGCTTCACAGTTTTGGGCATGCGAAAGACTTTAGGACTCAGATCTACATGGAGAAGCCTCATGCTTAGAAAGCTTGCATGACATTGAACTGCACAAAATAAGCAGATCCTTCAGAAGCCTTGATAATATTATAGAAAATCGTGTGAGCTTTCTAGATTTGCTTTTAAGTCTTTGCCTATGAGTATCCTGTTTTCTGTTTTTGTTCTGTGTAGCCAAGGCTCTTTTTTTTTTTTTTTTCAAAAACCATCCACACATTCAGTTCAAGCAAATTGGGGATTCAGGGATTATTATAAAATGGCAACAGGCAATCACGTGGCACTGAAGATGAGGAAAGGAAATGAGACTCCTGAGGACTGGAACGGAAAGTCAGGATCTAATGCTACTCTTCCATAGCTCAGTGGCTCCCCCATCTCTGTGTCTCTCTGCTCACTCACCTGGAACATGGCTTAAGGCTACTGCAGGAGTTCTCAGCTAAAGGACTTGTCACCAATTAGCATCTTTTCCCTGAGATCCTGATTTCTTTTGAGTTAGGCGTCTACCTTTAATCAGTAAGTTTTATGCGTGTGCAGAATCACCACCTGGCACTGTAACTCTGCTGGAGTTTCTATGAGATAGAGAGTTCAAGTAGAAGGAGGAAATTCGGCACAGCGGGAAAAATGACAAATGACTGCCATCTTAAGTTGGCGTGTCCCAGAAGCAGAGCCTGAGGCAGGAATTCAAGTGCAACTCACTTACTAAGTGAGTGTCTCAGGAGAAAGAGATTAAGACAGGTAGGACAGGGCAGGACCTTAGTTCTCAACCTTCCCTCCGCATCAGGGTCACCTAGAGGGCTTGTTTAAGCACAAGATTTAGGGGCTTCACCCTCAGAGTTCCTGATTCTGGGATGGGACTGAGAATTTGCATTTCTGCCAAGTTCCCAAGAGATGTTGCCCCTGCTGATCCAAGGACTATGTTTTGAATATGGTTGTGGTCTTAGCTTAGAGATCAGCTGCTGTGGATCCCCCTGGGAGCTTTGGAATATGAATTCTACCCAGGAGTTAGTTCCACCGAGAGGGGCGAGGGGAGCTGCTTTTTATATGCCCTGGTTAGTCAATCAGTAACTACGAGCTGCTCCCTTCCCTGACCTGGGGGTGGGGTTTGCATACCCTCCTGAGAAAGTGGCTCCATTATGGCTAAAGACAATTTTTTTTTTTTAGAGAAAGGACATTTGGGAGCTTATGGTGGCTGGCTAATGGACAGCCACAGCAGGTCAGTAAATGGGATCTGAGTAGTGCTGGCTTACATGAAGGGCAATATCTCACCAAAGCTGAGAATCTGATGTTTCTGTTCTGACCTTCTCATGTGGCTACTGCAGGGGAAGAACAGGGCATCTTGGGAGCCATGAATAATGGTTCTATTGATAGAGACAGACGATTAGCAATCACGTTGGTATTACTTAACCATGTACACCCTTGGACTCTTCTTGCCTTGACCAATTTGTATATGTATACCCATCGACTGTTTCAAATGTCATATTCTCTTTAGGAAAGATTTACTAAACTGTTAAGTTTTAATCACAAATATTCTCTCTTTCAGCATCTTGTCAATTATCTGTTAAAAGAGCCACCGTGCTATATGATGGAGAGAGAGTAAAGCTCCAGGAGAAATTTAAGAATGGAATGATGCATGGTGACATAGTTTCTTTCTTCTGCAAAAATAAGGAAAAGAAATGCAGCTATACAGTGGCTGCTCAGTGTATAGATGGCACCATTTCTATCCCCAAATGCTTCAAGGGTAAGTCTACATTGGCATTTTTAGTTAGAACTCCCACTTGCCACTCACCATAGTCGACATTTAAATTATATAATGACAGTGAGAAATCAATTGGCCACTGGATTTTTTAAAAGAAGAGTGATAGGGAGAAAAAGCCAGTTGAAGGAGTGAACTGTGAATAGTGTCTCCACTGGCAATTTCCTTTCCAATTCTTTCCCTTAAAACTCAGGGTGATGGTTTTACTCAATGAATGTTGAGATGAATTATGCCAGCTTGTGCAACTCCAATTTAAACTTGAATAATAATACTGAATCAAATATCGAATGATAAAAATATTTACTGCTTCTTTGTCCTAAATTACAAAGAGCTCACCCCAAATCACAGGCAACACATGGTCATGGTAATTGGTCTGTAGACCAGAGTTTGTGAATTATCTATTAAAGCGAAGTATTCATTACAGCAAAATATTTAAGGAAGATGATACTATGTTTGTGCAAAATAAAGAAATGCACAACAGCCCGCCTTTAGAGTTGCTAACCATTTAAGATCACAGGTTTAGGGTTTAAATGTCTTTATTGCTAGGAAGAAAAAACTACCCTGAGGCTAAAGTTGTAGTTGGCACTAGGTTTAGAAAGGGCCCCAAAATGTTGACAATCCTGTATCAACAACGCAGAGAAGATATTGGGGGGTGGGGTGGGCGGGAGCATATAGAGCTAAGAAAAGAAGGTTCTGAGAAATATATAGTTAGAGGGAAGAAGGGAATGATAACTGATTAATAATAACCACCTCATGGGGTGGATTGATTTATTAGTAATATGCATGACATGGCGTGCTGGACCAATGACAGCATCATTTTAACTACAGTTAGAAATGCACTGAATAAATTGTTATTGTTCAAGAGATGGCAGAGCCCTGGTGAGATGTTTAGTACAAAAATTGAGAAAAGTACAATAAGTCTAGTAGAAATCAGTAGAAAAATAGTAGAAGAGGGTTTTTTTTTTTTTAATCAGAGCTTTGTTGATGTAGTTCATCAGGCTCTTCTCCCTGCTGGTCTTCAGACGGACGCAGCCCTGTCAGTGCACTGTAAAATAAATAGAGGACTGATAGAGTTTTTAAAATCTTTTAATCTGGACCGTCAGACTTACATAGAACCTTTTATTTCCCCCTTTGCATTTCCCTTAACTTTTTCTTCCATCATGTAACCTCTCCCACACAATGGTTTCATTCATATAATTAAATGTGTTCTATACATTTGCAAAGTGTATTTGATTTGGCTTAGCTATTTAATGAATTCAAGAAATGATTGTCTTAGGATGCTTACGTATCTTTTTCTCCCCCAACAGAACACAGTTCTCTGGCTTTCTGGAAAAGTGACGCATCAGATGTAAGGTCTTGCTAATGTGCTTTTCAGATTCAAAATTCAATGTTATATTTTTATTTTGTTTGTTCAAGGAACTTAATGGAAGTAGAAAAATAAAGTGTATGAATTTATTGCCTCAGCCAGTGCAGCCTTCCTCCTCATGGTAGCTTACTTTTAGTTACATTATTCGGTTAAAAACCACAAATATTTGGAACATCAGAACAGCCACATCAATGGCTGTGAAATGAAAAGTGTAAATAATTATCTGGGAAACCCGGTTTCCCTCTACCTAATCCTCCTCCCAAGTACTTTCACCCAAAACCCCTGAAATGCAATATTTTTCATAGAATGGTCCACAGACCTGCAAATCAGCATTTCCTGTCTACTTATAACTCAGAAAGAATGCTTTGTCTCAGAATTGCCTAGAATGGCCCACAAATCTGCATTTAGGTCAAAGTTCTCAGATAGTTCTTATGCGTCTTCAAGTTTGAGAAGCAGCACCATATAGAAATAACTGGATTTGAATCCTCGATGTGGGGTTTATGGAATGCCAAAGAAAATCTGTCCTCCACTAGGATCCCGTGATTTGTTATTACCATTGCTCACTTGCATTTATTCAACTTCCTTGCCCTTCTCTCTGCCAGTACTCGCTGTCCAAACTCACCCCAGACTTCCCTGTGCCTGCACTAGAGCAGCTGAATGTTGGAGGGAAAGAAAAAACAAAAACAAAAAACAAGAAAAACTTAAATTCATAAATGCGAACCTTACATAGACCCTGAGCTCTGCCTGGCAATCCCACCTTAATTTCTCTAGTTTGTTTATTCCCTTACTGTCCAAGGTGGCTATTTCTCCTATCAACCTTCCCTTAGCCACCTTCTTGCTCCTCACTCTCAGCTGATAGACTTGATTCTTATTTCACTGAGAAAATAGGAAAAATCCTTCTTTATCTCCCTAATCCCCAACCTGCCCTTCTCCCAGTATCTGTACCATGGACCTGTCTTCCATCTGGTTATAATGGATGAACTCTCAGGTCTCATTCAAGGGCAAGGCCTCTCTTTATGCACCAGTTCCCATCTTCTGTCTCTTACTGAAGGATTTTGCTTGATACTCATCCATGTTTACTACCCCTTCTTCTGTTGGCACAGTTCAATCAGCATACAAATTTACAGTAATAGCACCTGTATTTGAAAACTTCCTGTGGCCCGGCACAGTGGCTCATGCCTAACACTCTTGGAGACTAAGGCAGGAGGACTGCTTGTGCTCAGGAGTTCAAGACCAGCCTGAGCAAGCGTTAGACCCCATCTCTACAAAAAACAGCCACATTAGCTGGGCATGGTGGTGTGCATCTGTAGACTCAGCTGCTTGGGAGACTGAGGCAGAGGGTCATTTGAGCGCAGAAGTTTGAGGTTTCTGTGAGCTAGGATGATGCCACTCACTGCATTTCAGGCAGGGCCATAGAGTGAGATGCTCTCTGAAATAAACAAAAAACAAAAAAATCTTCCTGTTACCTCTCTTCCAGCTATAGAGCCACGTCTTTGGTGTCTGTTTTCACGAGAGTCCTGGACAGTTATTTACCTTTTTCATCTGCACTATATACTACCCATCACTACTTTTTTTTTTTTTTAAGAGACAGAGTCTCACTTTATCATCCTCAGTAGAGTGTTGTGGCATCACGGCTCACAGCAACCTCCAACTCCTGGGCTTAGGCAATTCTTTTGCCTCAGCCTCCTGAGTAGCTGGGACTACAGGTGCCGCCACAATGCCTGGCTATGTTTTTGTTGCAGTTTGGCCAGGGCGGGGTTCGAACCTGCCACCTTAGGTATATGAGGCCAGTGCTCTACCCACTGAGCCACAGGCGCTGCCCCCCATCACTACTTTTAAAGTCTCTGTTCCCCATACATATGTCCTCACCTATCCCTTCCTTGGAACTTGACCCAATTCCATGTGGTGGGACCCAGATCTCTTCTCCAAGACCCTTCCCTACTCCACCTCCTTTTGAAGAAACCAGGGTGGTCCTGGGCCTTCCTAGGCTGACGTTCAAGAGCTCCAATTTCCCATTACCTAACTTTTAAAAACAATTTTACCTTTCTTCCTCAACTCTTTCGTTCCAGACTCTGTGTGTGTGTCTGTGTGCCTAAGTATTAAAGGTAGAGTTTGAGAGGCTGTGATGTTTCCCCCTTCTAAACCCAAAGCCCTGTTTAGGGATTTTACTGAACAAGAGGGCCATCCACCCTGCATTTCCTCACTACAAAGCACAAAGCTTTAGAACCAGTGTTTTCTTTAACTTGTCACATGTTAATTTTAAAATTGGCCTTCCCTTCTTTCTACCTAAGAGCAATAAAACTTTTAGAGCTGTTTCCCCTGACCCACATATGCTCATTGTATTTGCTCTGGAAAAAGGGAGAATTTTGTTTTATTATCCTCTCTTTTGTTACAAATGCTTTCATAACTACTTTTGTTGTTTTTAAATTAAAAAAGATATGTCAGAGCTAATAAATTCAGTAAAGTTCTAGAATATAAAATTAACACATAAAAATAATTTTGTATAGCATTTCTATATACTAATAACAAGCTCTCTGAAAAAGAAATCAAGAAAACATTCAATCCCATTCATTATAGCTATAAAAAATACTTTGGAATAAATTTAACCAAGGAGGTAAAAGACCTCTATGCTGAAAACTATAAAATGTTGATGAAAAAATGAATATTTATTTAATATTAAAGATCTCTGTTTTGGTAGCGCCAGATATTCATTGTGGCAAAAGTTTACATGCAGGCACTTCCATTTTAAACCCACAGTACCTATCCAATACCACTCCCCTCCCCAGCCTATTCTACAAAGAAGCTCCTGGAAGATGAGTTTGGTGAGGATGGCTATTTGCACCATTTTATTCGCTGGAAGTCATCTTGGGGTGTTGGATAAGCTTGCATCCCTGAAAAGATAATCAGAGTAGACTTCAGAGCTTAGAAAATAGTACTGATTCTTCTAATTTAAGGATATTTTCACAGAAATGAAAATCTGCTATTTTTGGAACCTGAAGAGGCAATTTGGATTACAGGACCCCAATCAGTAGAAACTGCCCGGTTGCAGTACCTCTATTTAGTGATTATTTGGTTCATTTAGTCCCATAAATAGATTCCTCATTTCAAATGTTTTTCTTCTTGAATGCTCAGCTCTCCAGGTTGCCTGTCACCAAGTTCAGCGGTACCCTATGTGCTATTGCTGCCTCCTAGTGGTATCTGCTGCTTTTCAAAGTGCTGGAAAAACAGTTGGGAAAGACAAGATGACTTGGTATTGAAGTCTCCTTAATTCAGACACCGGGCAAAGTTTTCCACACATATCACCTCTGTTAATTCATAAGGAAGATAAACTGAAACTCAAGGAGGTTACATAACTTGGTTTACCCAGGTGACAAAATTAATGAGTGACAGAACCAGATGTCCAAACCTCAAAACTATGTCTTTTGTATCATTCTTACACAGCTAATTAAGCTAGGACTTTTCCCGTTGTCTTCTTAGAAACATTTGAACTCTGGGCGGCGCCTGTGGCTCAGTGAGTAGGGCGCCGGCCCCATATGCCGAGGGTGGCGGGTTCAAACCCAGCCCCGGCCAAACTGCAACAAAAAAATAGCCGGGCGTTGTGGCGGGCGCCTGTGGTCCCAGCTGCTCGGGAGGCTGAGGCAAGAGAATCGCGTAAGCCCAAGAGTTAGAGGTTGCTGTGAGCTGTGTGATGTCACGGCACTCTACCCGAGGGCGGTATGGTGAGACTCTGTCTCTACAAAAAAAAAAAAAAGAAACATTTGAACTCAAAAATTGAGATTGTGCAGCCCTATGCTAAGACAGGTTGGTAGGAACGATTGTTACCCAGGTGCGGCTAGGAAGTGCCCTCTATTGCTAGTTTCTCTGGACACTTTCTGGACAACATGGCAATATATATATTATTGAAGAAGGGAGGAAGAACAGCCAGTTTAGCTCTGTTAACAGTCTATTACATGAAATTACCCCAAGAAAGTAGGATAGAGTAGATAGCAGAAGGATTGATGAAATGGTGAATATTGCTTAGTTCTGATATAAGGAAGAAATTCAGAATCACTATCCTAAGGGCAGTGACCTTTTTTTTTGAGACAGAATCTCACTATGTTGCCCTCAGTGGAGTGCTGTGGTGTCACAGCTCACAGCAACCTCAAACTCTTGGGCTCAAGTGATTCTCTTGCCTCAGCCTCCCAAGTAGCTGGGACTACAGGTGCCCACCACTGTTGCTGTCCACTGGCCGAGTCAGAGACACGGAGGCAGACACTGCAGATGAAATGATGATTTATTAAGGGATTGGCTGGTGCTCGCTCAGGCACAGCACCAAATGGCCGTTCTTATTCACATTCTTATATACCCAAAATCATCAGATAGAAATAATCCAAGAACAAGGAAGACAAAAGGTAAAGATGCCTTATCAGAGTTAATCCAGCAAAGTACGTACACACCTTTCTAAACCAAGACTATCTTGTTTAGAGATAAACAGCAATGGAGATGAACCACAAAGGGCAGGGTTGTCTGTTCTGTTTGCCTTCTTCTCTATATGATTAACTGAAAGTTTTTGTGTAAATAGAGGTAGGGGATTAAGTGCAATGGTCCATTGCCTGAGGCCGATGATCTGTCTCCAGCTATGACTTAGTGAGAGCCCTCAGGACATTCTTTCCTTCAAGGTGTGACTGCCTGCATTTTTCAGCAAAGCCGCTTATGTGAGCTGTGGGAGAATATCCCCCCCAAATTCACACCTAGCCCAAGTACTGAAATGTCCCTTCTCAGGGTCTCATAACTTCAAGGAGCACAAATGAGACTGATTCACCTACCAGGGTGCAGTGGACTGTGCTCCTTCACACCATGATGCCCAGCTATCTTTTGTTGCAGTTGTCCTTGTTGGTTAGCTGGCCTGGGTAGGGTTCAAACCTGCCAGCCTGGGTGTATGTGGCCGGCACCGTAACCACTGTGCTGTAGGCGCTGAGCCTGGCAGTGACTCTTTTTTCAGTGGTGAGGAAAATATGCTTTACAGTCCTTGATTTCTACCCTTTATTGCATCCATTTGTGGTATAACATGCTTTTGTAATCTGTAAATAGAAAGTTCTGAATTATTTCCCATCCAGTTCAAGGAATTTACTGGGCACAGGGTTGTTCTGATATTTATCTCTCAATAATAGTAATAATAATTCTTGGTATTTATAAATTTTTTTCCATCTTGATATCTAAAAATCATTCAATTACTTCATTCTAATGATACAGAGTATCTTAATGCAAAACTGAGTCACTGATTGAAATTTGATTAGAATACCAGTTTATAAGCACCATGTACAGAGTCATTGCTAGTTTTGAAAGAATAAATGAAAAATATGGAAATATCCATATCTATATATTTACATGTATATGTATATATCATGCAAATTCCACAAAAATAGACAAAGGAGAAAAGAGCTACTCTGCAGAAGAAAGCAAGGATTAATAGAGGTATTTAAATATTTCAACTTTTCTAATTGTGGAAAATATAACTCAAAAGGGATTTTTTTTTGCAAAAACATACAACTAGCACAGATCTAAAAAATTGTTAATATGAGATAGCTACTCCACAGACCATTGAGCAGGATTGCAAATTTGCAAAATACTTTCAGCAAGCAATTTGTCAGTACTGATCAAAAGCCTTAATGTTTTTTTAAGCCCATAGGAATTTCTTTTATGGAGATAGTTAAAGCTTCAACCAACATTTATATATATTCAAAGGCATTTATTGTGACATTATTTATAAGAGCAAAAGATTCATAACCACAGGAGAATAATTAAGTGAATTATGTTATATTCAAATGATGGAATAATAAATGGACATTTAAAATGGTGATAGATATAAAGATTTAAGTATGTAAAATGTTAATAGTGATTATTATTCCTTAATGGAAGGATTAAATATACTTTTTAATTGTCTTCTTAAAACCTTCCAGTATTTTCCAATTTCCTTATAATAGCATAAAAACTTACAAAATCTGAAAAAATATGCAATGCAAAAGCCTAGTTTAGGAAGTAAAATTTTATTTCTCTATTAAGTTAACTCTTGATTACTTTTAGACAGTGAGTGGAAATTGCTGCCTAATAATCTACCACCATGATTCCACAGCGCTTCAATATCCCCAACATTTGTCCTTGGGTCTTGTACTTACTTTTTAATGTGTTTTTTACTCACACTCCTTCAAATTTCCAGATAAATCCACAGTGGAGTTGTTGAAACCTTGAGTCTAAAATGTTTTATGGGAGAAAAGTACAGTGAATATCATCATTTTGTGCCAGTATTTTGCAAAATAGGGTTATTTTTGGAGAGATTTCAAGATAAATATTAAAGGAGTACAACTGATAGGACCTAAACCATCTTTAATTCCTTTACATAGAGAATCATTGTCCACATTTTATTTATATTCTTATTCTCATAAGTTGTTTTCCTTTTGATGTGTGTATGGGAAGTATTGAAAATGACATTACGATTTATAAATTACAGTATTTTGTAATTCACTTTTTTTTATTTTTGAGACAGAGTCTCAGTACGTCGCCCTTGGTAGAGTGCCTTGGTTCATAGCTCACAGCAACCTCCAACTCAAATTGCTTTAGCCTCCCAAGTAGCTGGGACTACAGGCACCTGCCACCATGCCTGGCTATTTTTTTGTTGTTGCAGTTGTCATTGTTGTTTTAGCAGGCCTGGGCTGGGTTCGAATCTGCCAGCCTTGGGGTATATGGCTGGTGCCCTAACCACTGAGCTATGGGCACCGAGCTGAACTCACTTTCTATGTTTAGAGTATAAACTTATGCTTTTGGTATTGATCTTCAGAGCAATTAAGGCATTAAAAAAATGTCTTTATAGAACATATTAAGTTTTACAAGTATATAATTTAAGGTTAAGACAAGTAAGTTGTTGTATCAGATTTACATTTGACATAAGAGAGAAGGTAATCTAGTAATCTCTATTATAGTGACTAATTTTATTAAGCAAGCGTTTCAAATATACAGTTTTAATGCTTATAACAAAATGTAAGTCTAGAAATCTAGTTCAGTTTAGATATGAATAATTATCCTTCCAATTAGTAGAAGTTCACATTTTCCCACATTTTGTGTAGAGATCAATTGAGTTCATATTGTTCCTTATCTAGACTAATTCTGAATTGTGAGTTCACATTTTGAAAATAAGTAGGTCCCTTTCAATATGAGACGTATAGCATAATTAACTTTCCACCCAGGAAAGAAAAACAGTTTATTTTTTAGGGGCCTGTTTAATTTTATCATCGTCAATAATGTTACCATTTGAATTGTAAAAATTGAGGTAAAAGGTTATTTGTTTTTGAAATAAACCTTCTACTTTCCTTTCAGTCATTTGTAACTATTAGGAAATAACATTTTTCAATGGAAATAATGTTTTAATTTCATTATCTTTTTAAAATATATTTTCCCAATTGCTTCTCAGCCTTTTGGCTAAGATCAAGTGTAGTATCTGTTCTTACCAGTTTAAAATATATTTTCCTATACTGACTTTATAATCACGGTACTTTGTTTTCCTTTTCTCCTCCTGTTCCATAACGTATTATTTATATACCTTTTGAGCCAGGTGAGAAAATCTCACTCTAACTATGGTTGTTTGACATTTGTCTTATTATCTCCTACTATATAGTAAACTTTTGGAGAGTGGAAACTTATCTCTGTTCTCACAACTCCTGGAGCTTCATTGTAGTTGCAACAATTTTTGGTAACTCACCCACTGGTTCCCTTCTCTGAGAAAGTAACCGCAACCTCTCCCTGAAGCACAAAAGTGAGCTAATGAAGCCGTGTTTATACAATGGGACATCCAATCTCCTGACCATATCTGATTGGACTAATTGTGTTCGATAAATGTTTACTGAGTTGACAAATTATCCTTTATGAAGGATAATTTATGACAAATTATCCTCTATGACTAGATATTAATGAACTTTGACTCCAGCAATTTCTTTCTAAATATTTCTAGAGGCCCCTAGGGTGAGTCTCATGGATGTTTTTTTTATTATATTGAATTGCTGTATGGTGTGCATCATTTATGTTTCTCCAAGTCTGTGTAGCTGTGAGGCTATTACATTTCTTTTCATTTCCTGCTCTGATGCTTGATGAAGGCATCCCTGCTGGTGCTACTTTTCACTAATGTTTGCCTCGAGGATGCTAGAGCTCAGCATTAAGGACAATAATGTCAATTTTGATTTGTCAGCTCCAGAAAGTATGGACACAGATGTTGCTTATGACTTCAATTCTCAATGTCTAAATGGATATCAAGTCCATGTGGGGCACAGGTTCTTAACATAGGCTCAGTGGACATACATCAGAAACTATGGGCTACTTGGGAGGCTGAGGCAAGAGAATGGCTTAAGCCCAAGAGTTTGAGGTTGCTGTGAGCTGTAACACCACAGCACTCTACTGAGGGCGACAGAGTGAGACTCTGTCTCAAATAAATAAATAAATAAGAAATTATGGGAGCCCTTTGGTCTGTACATACATTTTCGTACATGTGAGTATTTGTTGGTGGAGATGTATGGGGGGAGAATTACAGCATTTTAAGATTCTCAAAGGAAGTTCTTCGCCTCTTGAGGTTAGGAATCACTCTCAGGAAGGAATCACTGTTAGGAAGAAAGACTGTGGACAACCCATAGCCAGCACTGTCCTTTCCATACCATCACCTCTGCCTCAATGTTTGCACACTGTCTTTGAACCAGAGCTGTTTACCATCTCCTTAGGTGACTTACATGTTTTCTAGGAGATTCTTTGGTTCTCGGGTAAGGAGATTCCAAAAGAACATTGTCTACCAGTCTTCTAAACATAACATACATGTATTCAAGGCTTGAATTCTAAGGTGAACATAGCTGAGGCTCAAGTTGGCATCCCTGCTACATATGTATAACATAAATAAGTAAAAACCTCCTATGTATTACCTTTATGTTTTCCTTTGCATAAAAATTTGTATATATGTATATTTTACATATATTAATAAATATACATATATTAACATACATATTACCTCATATACTTATCAGTTTTGTGACAATACTTAAAATCTACTTTCTTAGTAATTAAAAATATACAATACATTTTTGTTACAGTCACCATGTTGCACAATAGATTTCTTGATCTTATTCCGTCTAATTGAAATTTTGTATCCTTTGATCGATATTCCTACCTGGGATTAGGAAGCTGAAGTTTATATATCTTGCAAGTCTTCACCGACTGGTAAAATTCTTGCAATTGCATGAATTGCATGAATTGAATTCATTGCCTGAATGCTTGGGTTCTGCATCTTTGATTCTTCATGCAAACCATCTGCATTCTAGATCATTTCTTAGCTATAAACATGGTCAATTATGGTCCATGGTCAAATATGGTCAAAAGTTCAAATACGCTTTTGAAAAGTAAACATTGTTAAAAGCATTCTGTACCTTTTCTTTTCCTTAGCACGATTTGTGTCTGAAACAATGAAGAATGTTGGTGTTTGCTTCCAGTGGGATGAATTTGAAAAAGATCCTTACTTCTCTTTTGAAGCTTGAAAGTAACTAGTTATGAACGAATGGGTCTTCTGCCTTCTTTATGGAAAATTGAATAGATACTTCAAGCTGTGCTTATGTCAGATTTGGCGTCACACTGAGCATACTGCAAAGATACTGCAGAAGGAATCCTATTGTGAAATTAGATGAAAAACAGTGGTAAACTGAATCTTATTTAAGTGAGTGTTTTTACAATTTCAATTTTGTTTCTGTATGCTTTTTAAACTCATTTAGCTCAGAGCTTCTCTGGAAGAGTAACAGAAGACAAAGAGAACTCTGCAACACAGCAGCGCAGATGTGCAGACTGTCCTTGAGGTGGATGAAACTTCTTGGGAGGGGCAAAAATACATTGTACCCTTGATGTTGCCGGTCTTTACAGAACTGGTAACCACACAGCCTTTTTATTCTAGGACCTTCAGAATTTGGGATTAATTTTTTCAGACCTTGGATAGTTCCGAACTTAAAAAAGAAAAAAAATATTGCTTATTTCCCATTTAATCTACCCTTATTTCCGGCGGAGTGGCGAGACAGGAGGGAGAGAGTTTTCACTTTTTTAGTCTCATTCAATTGACGCCTCTGCAAATAATGGGCACCCCCTTTTCTATGAACATCCTCCAGCAATTTTACTCAGCCTTTCTCCACCGCCCCTAAAGTGTTCACAAGCTATTCTTTGCGCCGGAGGCCGGAGGACAGCACCACTCAGCCATCCAGCCACCAAGTTATCCCAGAAAGCAATCCGGGAGGCTGCACAACGTGGGGGGGAGGGGGGGTGGGGTGGGGTGGGGGCGTAGCGTCGCTGTGGCAACGGCGCCGCGCGTACGCCGCCGCCGGAGGGCGGTGAAACGCCAGCGCGCAAGTCTCCGCCCTCGGCGTGTTGGGGGCTGTGGTAGCTGCAGCGCCGAGCGTCGCCACGGCAACGGCGCCGCGCACCAGCCGCGGTCGGAGTAGGGGGGACGAGGGGGCGGGGAAATGCGAGCTCGGAAGTGCCCGCCCCCGGGCTGCTGGGCGGTGGCGACCCAGCGGCCGGCAAGTGTTTGAAACCGTTTGGCAGCGGCGGCGGCAGCAACCGAGCGGAAGGCTTGCGTGTGGGGGCGACAGGTTCTCGTTTTTTCCCTCATTTCCCTTCCCCGCCCTCTCCCACCAGGTTCTCGGGTGGAATTTTGCGCGGGATGGCGGCCGCCCAGCCCGTGCGGGCTCGTTCCGGGAGGGCGTCGCCCGCGGGCTCCGGGCCCGTTCTCCCCGCCTGAGGGGCGCGCGCCCGGTGGCGCCGGGGCCGGGGGGCGCCTCGACGCAGCCAGCGGCGTGTCACTTGAGTGAAATCCAGTCCGGAACGGGTTGGGAAAGTTCTCAGTAAAGTTTGATCAGCCGGGGGGGCTGGTCAGCGTGACATGGTCCAGAAATCTGACCAAAGGGTTGGTCGCTGTGGAAAGAAATCTGTGTCCCGGACAGGGCAGGGGAGCGGCCTGGCCTGGGCCGGGGTGGGCAGCGCAGGCCGACCCCGCCAGCTGCCCACGCCGGCCGAGGAAGTGACGGCTAGGAGCGGCACCGCTGCAGTTTTCAAATCCCTCTCGGAGCGGAATCCTTGTCCGCTGCGTTAGTTTGTAGAAACAGACCGCTTGGAAAGGCTGTTTTCCAGCATCATGGCTTGTCAGGAGCTACCCAGTGTTTCTGAGTTTATTATTACAGTTTTTAAAAAATTGTTCAATGGAATGACCTAAGCAAATCCAAACAGTTTTTGTTCTGATACTGCGTGGCTATTTTTTTTGTTATTTGTCTTAAATATTTAAAGATGAGTAAAAATAGGATAGCAGAGGCACGTGAAATGCCACTCTTCCCAGGGGTCAGGCTGCAGCGAAGTGGAGAGCATGGTAATTGGTGCATGGTGTTCAGGCCCAGCTGTCACTTTCCGTCGGAACCTCTGTCAGTTACTTCCCTTGGCTAAGCCTGAGCTTCCTCTGAATTGGCAGTGGAGACAGTGCCTGTCTGGTGGGGCGAACCAGAGAATACACCAGGACTGCGTGCTGTTGGCACCGTCAGGGATGTCTCCTGTCAAAACATGCAGATGTGTAAGGGAGATAAAACGTGCACCGGTAAACCTTTTTAATTTGTTGACATTTAAAATTTTTTTTAATGACCCACAATATGTTTAAAGTGTGATTGGATTGAACAAAATGGTTTTAGCACAACTTTCAGGAGCACGTTTTTTTGTATTTGGCAAGGGGAGTATGTGTGAAGTGTATTCTTTATTTAGCAGTCATGGCTTCCTTATGCTGACTTGTTTGGCAGCTAAGCATCTTGAGACCGTCTTAGCCCATTTTATGGGTGTCTGCAAAAACCCAGATTTATGAAAAGACAGTGCCAGTGAGTTAAATAAGAGGCATAATCTAAATATAGATTATAAGCAAGAGGCACCCAATTCTTTCTTTACTTTTAAATTAACTTCCATAACTGTAAGACATACTGTCAGAACTTTATGCCTAAGTTAAAGATGTACGTAGCTTTACTTATTTTTCAATTCTGGTAACTTAAGGCTGCAAGTCTCATAAATGGCATAAAGCTTTTTGACTAGCTGGAAGAAGCTATAATTTGTTTATAAGGTGTAATTTGTGTAGCAAGAATTCCTTGAAGGCATAAGGAGAGTTTTAGCTTTTACCAAATATCACTTTCCTTTTTTATCTCTCTCTTTTTTAATGTACACTCAAGTATCACATGTCATTATAGCAATTCAAATTGCCTTTCTACTCTTCAAGATACTTTTTTTTTTTTTTTTAAATTTTTGTAGAGACAGAATCTCACTACTGCCCTTGGTAGAGTGCCATGACTTCACAGGAGTCACAGCAACCTCCAGCTCTTGGGCTTACGAGATTCTCTTGCCTCAGCCTCCGGAGCAGCTGGGACTACAGGCACCCACCACAATGCCCTGCTATTTTTTTTTTTGTTGTTGTTGTTGCAGTTTGGCCGGGGCTGGGTTTGAACCCACCACCCTTGGTATATGGGGCCGGCGCCCTACTCACTGAGCCACAGGATACTTTTTTATTAGTTGATATTGCTGACTTATATGTGAACAGCCCAGTGGTTAGATATAATGGGTCTGAGAGCTAGGGTTTTCCGAAGTTTAATTTGAGCTTTGGGCTTAATTTCATGATTTTGAGTGAGTCATTTAACTGTTGAGTTTTCATTTCCTCTAACATTAAACATTATCATTTACTACCAATGTCAAAGGATTTACTGAGAATTAGTGATTATGAGGAATCTTTTTGTTTAGCCACAGCTATGGATGCTGTAAAACAGATATTTGAGTATATAGGTGGGATACACTGTTTAAGCCTGGGGGTTTATCCGGGTTTACGAATTTCCATTGGTTCGTTCATCCATTTGAATGGCGGTTTTTCATCCTTATGATCTAACATCCAGCAGTGGTTACCAAGTACATAGAATATATTGCAGGGATGTAAAACAAAACAAATAAAACCAACAAAAAGAAAAAAAACCTAGCTAACCAACTAATCAGAAAATGCATCTAATTAGATGTGTTTTACTTAAGTCTTGAATTTGAAAATATGTTTCTCCTACCATAATGCAGAAGGCAGGATGACCAATTTTGGTAAATGGAATTAGGGGAATGCAGTATTCATATTCTGGAAGATCTGTTTAATTTTTAGAAGCATTAAACAAACAAACAAGTATGTACAAATGGGACATTAATCTGTTTTTTAGCATTTGTAAGTAATCAGCTCCTCTGCTTTTACTGTGACCTAGGTAATACGTTAGGTACCTACAAAAATTATTAGTCACGGTCCCTGCTTTCTAGGAGGATCTCACAGATGGTGGAAGATGTGTAAATAGTACACAGATGTGTAAGAAAAATAACAGCATGATAAATACTGTTACACAGATGTGGGCAGGTTACACACAGAATGGAACAACAACAAGTATAGGGTAAGGAGGATCAGCTTCGCTTAGAAGTGACATTTGAGACTTCAGGCAGAGGAGACAGCCTTTGAGAAGGGTGTGGGATCAGATAAGGGCTTGGAGTGCTTGAAGAATGGTGAGGAGTTCATTGTGACAAGAGTGAAGTGGTCTTTGGTGGGTTGGCGTAGTTAGGTATAAATGCGTGTGTGGAGGGGTGAGGGATAGGCCTAAATGCAAAGGTACTTGCATGGCTGAGGTTGTGTTTGGATAGTATTCTATTGTAGGCAGACATGAGAGATTTTTAATCAGGGAGTGATAGGCTTAGTTATGTCATCAGGAAACTCATTCTTGTGCCAGTGAGGAAAATGGATTCAAACAGAAAACGACGGACAGCAAGGAGACACAGGTCGTGAGGCTGCTGCAGCAGGTTGGGTAAGTGGTGGGTAGGTCTTTATGTGAGCTGGTGGCAGGTAGCAGAGAGAAGTAGGCAGATTTGGACATTTCTGAGTATTTGTTGAGGTATTGGTTTATGGAACACAGAAACGTCTAGCAGGGGGGATGAAGTAGATGATGATGCTAGGAAGCATAGTATAACATGGTAAAACAGATTTATGGGGAAGAACAAAAGGACATTTGTGAATAGGTCTGGGAGGCTGTTGTAACATCAGTCTGGTGTTGCAAAGAGAGTTTGGAGTTTGACATAAAATTAAGAGTGAATGACATGAAGTTAATACTTAAAGTTATGGAACTGAATGCAATCACCCAGGGGGAGTGTGAAAAGTCAAATTTAAAGGAGATTAAGGAGAGGGCACTGGAGAGTCCTATTTTAATGTTGGGCAGAGAAGCAAGAGCCATGAAGAGACTGCGAAGGAATGATCTGAGAGGCAGTAGGGGACCCAGGAGTGAGTGGAATCACTGAAATCAAAGGGGAAAAGTTTCTAAAGAACAGCAGGTCTCAAACTGTGGGTCGCGACCCATCGGAACTGTATTAGAGGGTCGTGGCATTAGGAAGGTTGAGAGCCACTGTTCTAGAAGTAGAGAGTTGTTAGAAGTATAAGATGCCATGGGGATGTCAAATAGATACAAACTGAAGATAACCCTAGGGATTTGGTGATTAATGGATCATTGGTGAACTTTGTTTTTGTTAATGTTTACCATTATTTTATTATTTTTTTAAGTTCAATATACAAATATCCATTGTATACCATTAACAATTAAAGAATTAAAGTTAACATGACAACACAAAATGTGAGATACATAGAAATAATTCTTCAGGGCGGCGTCTGTGGCTCAAGGAGTAGAGCGCCGCCGGTCCCATATGCCGGAGGTGGCGGGTTCAAACCTAGCCCCGGCCAAAAACCACAAAAAAAAAAAAAAAAAAAAAGAAATAATTCTTCAGAAACGTAGTATTTCTATGTGGAAAACTTCTAGTTATTATTGAAAATATAAAAAAGACACATACTTATATATATTGCAAAATTGTTATTAATTTTTTTTATTATTTGTTGAGGTATTCCTTCTGTTATAACTTGAGTTATTATCTTTCTAGGGATATCAGTACCACATAGCAAATTCAGTTCACTTTGGGGGTTCAGAAAGATTGTAGTAAACAGCTGGTCCATTGGGGGACACACGTATCCGATAGTGGGTGTAATTATATATGCAAGTACCTTCAGGCTTTCCTGTATATTCATAGTAAGAGTAAACCAATAACACAATTTTGACAGTTTTTCTAGTTTGGGTTACCTTTTGGGTAAATTTTCCACAACCTTCATCATGTCTTACACCCAAGACTAAAGAAGGAAGGTGAAAAAGTCCAAAGCAAAGAGTCAGAAATCAGTCCCCCGCTGCTGCTGCTCATCCTCAGGCTTCTGCCATGCATAGACCCAGTCAGCTCCTGGTATGTGACTGGGGAAGGGTTGTAGACTGTTTTTTCAGGGTAGGATGGTGCGGATATTCTAGGTGTCGTTGGACCATCCACTCCCCATCACTGTGTGGTTGCATACGTGAGTGATGTATCCAGGCAGGGATGCCATTCATCTTCGCTGCTGTTGGTGTGGACAGGATCACCAAGTAGGGGCCTTTTCACTGTGGTTTCAGTGGGCTCAGGCTCCAATCTTCAATCCACACCTGGTTACCTGGAGAGTAGGGATGGACTGGGGGTGATAAACTAACTGGATATCTGTCATTCACCCATTCTGAAATATTTTTTTGTTATTTTTTCCCAGTGACATTAGTTGGTTAGTAAGTTTGTTTCTTCCAGTTCTCTGAGTGTCCCTGGTAAATTTCTTAAAATAGGAGGGGTCCTGTGATAAATTATTTTATAGGGTGAGTAACCTATTATTATTATTATTATTATTATTATTTAGTTTTTGAACCAGGTTACATTGATTGTACTCATTAGGTAAAGTCCCTCTTATAATTGTGTCCCACCCCCAGTAGGTATGCCACACACCATAGGGGATCACGGTGTGTGGCATTAGTGAGCTTTGAAAGATTTTCAGTAGTGTGATGGAGATGGAAGAGGTAATTCACAAGGCATGAGATCTGGATAGAAGTTGATGAAGTGGAGAAGGTACCATTCTACCAGTGGAATGGTAGAATGAGGGCTGCTGGGCCATGGGGTGGAGTCAGGGGAGATGGAAAATTTGAAATAGTGAAGAGGCAATTGATAGATGTTGGGTAGAGGTAGTGATGTTGTAAGAAAGAGTTAATGTAGATACAGGAGCAGAGAAGGTGAGAATGTTTGCTGTAAGAATTAAATTGAGAGGTGGGGAAATAACATTTTTTGGTATTACCGCATGACTATTATTTTTTCCAGGAAGTAAGAGATTTATAAAATTGAGAGGAGTTGTTTAAGCCGCTTTAGGATATCTGAGAAAAGTGTTAAAAACTGCTGGGTAGGGTGGTGCCTGTGGCTCAGTAAGCAGGGCGCCGGCCCCATATGCTGAGGGTGGCAGGTTCAAACCCAGCCCTGGCCAAACTGCAACAACAAAAAAATAGCCGGGCGTTGTGGTGGGCGCCTGTAGTCCCAGCTGCTTGGGAGGCTGAGACAAGAGAATCGCCTAAGCCCAGGAGTTGGAGGTTGCTGTGAGCTGTGTGATGCCATGGCACTCTACCGAGGGCAATAAAGTGAAACTCTGTCTCTACACAAAAAAAAAAAAAAACCCCAAAAAAAACAACAAAAAAAAAAACTGCTGGGTGGAGTAGGAAGTAGCAAAAGGCTCCTGAGGATCTGGGTGACATAGGAAGCTATCTGACTATAAGCAGTGCCATTTTTCTCCAGCAACTCCCTAGACAATTTAGGAGGGCGTCTCGGTATGAAGGGATCCCAGTCCTGCCATGTGTAAACCAAGATCTAGTGAAATAAGGAGGTGACACTGTCACCAGATGGGGCTTTCCTTGTGAGTTGATAGTGATGACAATGGGGAGTATGTGGTAGAGTTAGATGGTTGGAACCTTGTAAGAGGGGGATTTGGGATTGAGCTTGGATGAAAAGTAGTTAGGAAGTGGCAGGATGGATCCAGGCAAGTGTTTCCTGGGCAGGGGTGGGTGGAGAGAGAGAAAGACTACAGAGAATGCCTGAGAGAGAGAATACATGACTTTATGAGATACCTTGGTTCACTTCCAATGACATGAAGGAAGTGAAAGCTAGAGTTTACTTACAGAGACAGGGTAGAGGGAACTTTCTGTGAAGAGGTTGTTGACAGTCAAGTGGCAGACACTGTGGTGAAGGTTAGAAGCTGGTTTAGCTGGGAGAGGGCAGTCTGTGGAGCAAGATAGCTTATGGAGCAGAACAGAGCTTTCCCCTAAATATGTAATTTGTAAATTGAACAAATGACAAATTGGGCACTATGTATAGCGTGAATGTAGTCCACATCCCTACTGAGGCATTTCACAATTTAAATAAACAGCTATTGACCTATGTGAAAAATTTGTGTTCATACAAAACTGTAAATGTGGTGTTTTTAGTGGCTTTATTTTTTAGATCATCAAACACTGAAAACAGCTCAGGTGTCCCCAAGGGAACCTGGGAATGGATAAACTGTGGTATACCCACACAGTAACATAGTCCATATATATTGAGTGTGAGTGTATTTTTAACTTAATTTTTATCAAAACCTAGATTTCTGATTTTTGGAGTTTACCCCCATTATATTCAGCATTTTTCTGGCTAATTAGGAAGAAATATGAAAAACAATATTTTAAGTTTTTAGTGGGAATAAAAATTTAAATTTACATATAGCAAATTCACTTTTTTTGGTGGTTCTGTGATTTTTTTATACATACATAGATTCTGTATTTTTTTTGTTTTTTTTGAGACAGAGATTCAAGCTGTTACCCTGGATAGAGTGCTGTGGCGTCATAACTCACAGCATCCTCCAACTCAGGCTCAAGCAATCCTGATCCTCTTGCCTCAGTTTTTCTATTTTTAGTAGAGATGGGGGTCTCACTTTTTGCTCAGACTGGTCTTGAACTTGTAAGCTCAAGCAATCCACCTGCCTCCACCTCCCAGAGTGCTAGGTCCTCCATGGACAGTGTATATACAACAATTCCAACACCGTAGATATTTTCTTGAAATTATTTTCTAATTTCTCCATGAATTGCACCTTTATTGAACATCAGTTGTTCATGTTTGAGTTGGTCCATTTCTGGACTCTAGTTTGTTCCATTGACCTCCGTCTCTGTCCTTTTACAAATGCTACATTGTCTTGACTATTGTAGCTTTATAGTACATCTTAAAACAGGGTAATGTAAGTCTTCCAACTTTGTTCTTTTTCAAAGTTATTTTGGCTATTCTAGCTTTTTTACCTTTTCATACACATTTTTAGAACTAGCTTGTCTGTATCTACAAAGAATTCTGCTGGCTTTTGATTAGAATTGCCTTAAATCTATAGGTCAATTTGGGGAGAATTAACAAGTTAAATATCATGAGTTTTCTTTGTTATGTGTTTTCTTTGATCTCTTTCATCAGTTTTCAGCATACGGTTCCTTAATGTTTTAATTTTAAATCTTTTACAGATTGGATTATGGAAGTGGGAAGTGAAGAAGAGAAGTGGGAGAAGCTGGATGCAGAATTTGATCACTTTGTTGTAGATATGAAGCCCTTTGTTCTAAAATTACCCCATAGGTCAGGTAAGATTGTTTGAAAATTAGATTCAAGTTTTTTTCTTTATAGTCTTAGTCAAATGAACGAACGTCACAATGGAAAGAAAGCTAAATTCCTCTAGTAACAATTTCCCCAATTGTTAATGTAGGATTGTTTAAGTTGTTCAAAGGTAAATAGAAATTTAGTGTTTTACGAGACCATGGAAAGATCTTATAATGCCACTTTTCATATGTCATAAGCTTATATATAGCACATATCTGAGGTTAGCTATAACCATTTTTTCCTACATCTTATTCTTCCCTCTGTGGAAATATTTTCTTTTTCAGGAGCTTAACATCCATCTGTTCCCTGACCCTTTTGTTTTTTAAAGCAAAAAATAATCTGTTGATCTGGGCAATGGCTCACGCCTATAATCCTAGCACTCTTAGGAGGCTGAGGAGGGTGAATTGCCTGAGCTCACAGGTTCAAGACCAGCCTGAGCAAAAGGCTCGTCTCTGAAAAAGTAGCTGGCCGTTGTGGTGGGCACCTGTAGTTCCAGCTACTTGGGAGACTGAGGCAAGAGAATCACTTGAACCCAAGAGTTTGAGGTAGCTGTGAGCTATGAAACCATGACACTCTACTGAGGGTAACAAAGTGAGACTCTGTCTCAAAAAAAGTCAATTGGTTTTTTATACTTATTGATTGGCTGAATAAAATCAAGTATGAATGAGCTTTTGTTACCGTTTCATCTCCAATTTGGAGACTGATATTTCTAATTGTGGAATGAGATTCTTTGTGTAAAGTTAGCGGATTTTTAAATAAGGAATTGGAGAGCAGTTGGGAAAAATTTTGGAAACTAGGGAGATTCTCTGAGTTGTAGTAGGCATAAGGTTGGCTATAAAGATAAATCTGATTTGGTAGCTTTTGTATGGAGAGTTTGGAGTAAGGCAGAGAAATTATGGCTTTTTCCTTTTCCAACTTCTGTATTTTCCTGAGGTGTCTGAGTAGACTCTCGATTCGAAGTGAGGAAATGACTCAATATTAAATATAATAGCCCCCCTTTTTCTTGAGGGACATATTCCAGGACACCCAGTGGATGCCTGAAACTATGGATACTACTGAACCTATATGTACATATATATGATGAAGTTTATGTTAGGCACAGTAAGAGATTAACAACAATAGCTAATAATAAAATATAACAATTATAATGATACACTGTAATAAAAGAGGTGAATGTAGTCTCTCTCAAAATACCTTACTGTACTATACTCACCTATTTTTAGACTATGATTGCTTGTGAATAATTGAAACAGAGAAAAATGAAATCATGGAAAGCAAAACCATGGGTAACAGGGGACTCCTGTACTTATTCCAGGGAGCTATGTTAGGTAAAGGGAGTATAATAATGTGAATTACGCGTTCTGTCATCACCCATTGTTCTAGATCCTGCAGCCTTTCCTAGTGCATGGTGGCTTGGCATAGTCACTCCTTGGAGCTGCTTCCTCTGCTCTCTTTTCTTACCTTGTGAGATATAATCTCTTCTTTCTTTGTCTGCTGTTCTTGAAATGAATATTTTGCAACCCATGACTCATTTATGATCATTTTATATCATTCAAATGATCATTTCTATTTCTATTGCATCCTCTCAGATTTTCACTACATTTTTTTCTATTTGCCTTAGATCTGATTATTAGAAAACAATTATATTAAAATTTCCCATTATAAATGTATTTCAAATTCAACTATCTTAATATTTTATCTTTAAGAAAAAAAGATTTTAGAGGCTGGGCACGGTGGCTCACACCTATAATTCCAGCACATTGGGAGGCCAAGGTGGGTGGATCTTCTGAGCTCAGGAGTTTGAGACCAGCCTGAGCAAGAACCAGACCCTGTCTCAAAAAAATAAAAAATAGAGAGGCCTTGTGGCACGTGCCTGCAGTACCAGCTACTCGGAAGGCTGAGGCAAGAGGATCAACTTGAACCCAAGAGTTTGAGGTTGCTGTGAGCTATGACACCATATCACTCAACCCCAGCGCACAGAGTAAGACTCTGTCTCAAAAAAAAGAAAGTTTTTAGCTACATAGAATTGATTAATTGTAATCTTTGTTCATGACACATAGTCAGTATTGGCACCATCCATGGCTCTTTTTTATTTAATTAATTTATAATGAGCAACTGGGAACTTACATACCCATCAAGAACTAGAAACTCATAATAACTTACATCTTTGTGTGGCTAAATTCTACTTTTAATAATGGTTTTTCCTGTCACCTTATATAGAGGAGTGAATTCTTTAATCAAGTTGTACTAGATTCTGGGCATGAGAATAATATATGGATTTCATATATTTTGGTCATGTGGAAAGTACATAGCTTGAAAACTATTTACTTAAGTTTATGGGTTTTCCTTTTGCATTTTCTATTTATACAGAGTACATCCAATATTCCATGAAGTTTGTTTTGTGATTATGTAATTTTCACAACAAAAAATACAAAGTATTTTTAGAAGCATAACTCTCATACCTGTAGTGGTATTTGCAAAGTGGTAAATCCAGTCTTAGTGATTTTTGTAGGTAAAAAAAAAATTAAATGAATATGACCTTTTTAAACTAAGAGATTAGAGAAGATTTATGATTTGTGTTAGATATATAATCTTCAAATTGAGTTATGCTGGTAAAGATTAATATCAGAATAGTTTTCATGAGATCTAAAACCATCCTGTGTCATGGCAAGATAATATAGCCAGTAGATCATTATAGTATGTATGTGAATTAAACTGCGCCATACTTTTTAGGTAGAGTTTAAAAATGATAATTATTCCACAAAATTACATGTAAAGAGCACTCAATTATTTTAGAGATGTAAAAAGAAAACCCTGAACAAATCAGCAACAAATCCCTGGATATTATTGGCTTTAATAAATAAAATGTTTTAGATTTAATTTTAGAGTAAGTTTAAAACACATAAATCAGGGATTGCATTTTATCTCTTTCCAGATTTGTATAACTAGAATTATGCAAAGATTTTTCATTATATCTAAAATACTTTGGAGATGCAAAATTATAGCTAAATTTTATCTCAGAAATTTGATAGTAATGCAGAGGTTTTATTTTTGTGAAAACATTTATTTGCATGCTTGCCCAATTGCCAATTAATTAATAAAATTAAATTCTAGACCAGAGACCATAGGCCAACTACACCCACAATCTTTTTTTGTAAAGTTTTACTGGAATACAACCATGCCTTTTGTTTACGTACGGTCTGTGGGTACTTTCACACTGCGGTGGCAGAGTCGAGTAAGTGCTCCAGAGATCATAGGACCTGCTAAAGTATTTACTGTCTGGCCCTTAGCAGAACAGGTTTGCTGATTTCTGTTCTAGACTAAAACAGATGCTGTTAAAGGACTTTGTAATCTAATGTTTTATTTTCTGAAGAATCTAGTGTTTAATAGTTCTTATGTATTTACAGAACGCCAAAGGTGTGCTCTTTGGATTAAAAAACTGTGTGAACCTTCAGGATCAGGTTCAGGAATAACAGGGAGGAAGAATCGGAACCTTTATGCAAAGTTGTTATTGCATATGCTTAAGCGAGGGGTGCTTGAAGGCCCTTTTACACACCGACCTGAATCAGGGACACTAAAAACTTTACCTTCATACATGGTAGGTATCAATGACCAAAAGGTATATGAGTTTCATATCTTTAAAAGTTAGTGTCAAGTTTTCATCCCTTTTGGGAGTGATAATACTACTAAGTTGTCTGTACCAATTTTTTTCTTCTGATTCAGTTTTTTCCACCTTTAATAGAAAAGGGACATTTGCCTGTTAAGGTAGTATCCTTGCTGACTTATTTTTCCCTCAGTATTCCACAATATTTTTGAAAAACTAAAAATGAATTTTTTTATACTGAGCTTTTCTTACTAAATTTTTACTGGATTATAATAGTAATATTTTAATGTATTTATATTAATGTAATTAAAATGTAATGTAATTTATATTTAATGTAAATTCTAGTTTTTTAAAGTTCTTTTATATATATTATTTTAAAATTCATGAGAGTTTGGATTGAGTGACTTCTAAAAGTTTTTTTTACTCAATAAAATGAAAATATTAAGTTGGAGTTCAAAAGTGTTTTTTATACTTCATTTAATTTCATTATCAAAATCAGCTTTTTAAAAAGGTAGTTATTATTATGCTTGGTTCATTAATTGTCACTGTCCTGGTATTTGTAACCGTGAAGTATACCTTGGTTTGTGTGATATTGAATGCCTATACTTGAGAGATCTGATGGTGTGCAAGGTATTGGTAGTTGCTGTTGAATATATGTGTGTGTGTTTTTAAACTACAGACTTCTGTGTAGTGTATTTTAAGATTTTCCCGTATTTTATCAGTAAACTTTAGCTGAATGGCATGCTGTGCACTAGAGGATAATTCCATTTTCCATGGCAGAGTGCCAAAAGTTTTAATGTTATTACCAATTGTATGTTAAAGTTGGACTGTCCATGTTGCTTAGGTTACTATCAGTAGTAGTTGGGATAGTAGTTACTTGGATCAATAATTGATTAAATGTTTGAGTGACGATGTCATTTAAAGAGAAATTTCTGATCATGTCTGATTTGGGAAAGAGGGTTATATGTTACCCCTCCATAGAGAACAGCCCCCGAGGATTCTCTGTGTAGGGTTGGGAGAATTGTTACAGAGGTGTTCAGTCAGTACAGAGTTTTCTTAAAAAATGTGTAAAGGTATAACATTGTGTGAAGTCGGTTAAAATATGAATATATTTTATTATATTTTCCCATTCATTCTCAGTTTCATAGACTAATAAGGAAGGGCTTTATTTTACAAATAAAGAGAAGGCCTAGAGTCTTGTCATAGGTTTCTCAACTAGTTAATAGTATGGCTAGAACTAAGGTCTCTGTTGTTCTCATTTTATCAAGGGATTCCTAATTTAATTAATTAATTAATTGATTCATCAATTTTTTTGAGACAGAGTCTCATTCTGTTGTCCAGGCTAGAGTGCCATCATGTCAGCCTAGCTCACGGCAACCTCAAGCTCCTGGGCTCAAGCTATCCTCCAGGCTCAAATTATCCTCCTGCCTCAGCCTCCCAGAGATGGGACTACAGATACCTGCCACAGCACCCAGCTAATTTTTCTATTTTTAGTAGAGACAGGCGTCTCACTTTTGCTCAGGTTGGTCTCAAACTCGGCCTTCCAGAGTGCTAGGATTAAAGGAGTGAGCCACCATGCTGACTGGGAATCCTAATTTTAATTTCTGATTTGCATTGATTGTGGTTTCTTTGCCCATTGCTTTTGTGTGTGTGCAAAGTAGTTATTGATCACAGAAATAGGGTATGATTTAAACATGATTTAAAAAAAACTTTATTTTTAATTTTTCATAAAGCTAATATCCCTTTTGTGGTATAAGTCATTTTTACAAGATTTGTCTGTTATAGAATTTTGCTATTTCTAAGATTACTTATATAGCAGAGCACAGCTAAAATATAAATATATTATACATTTTATTATTTCATTCTTGGTACAGTGAATGATTTTTTAAATAATTTTATGCAATTGAATTTAAGTTGAATATTTGAAAGGCTGTTGTCAAACTTGAAACTTGATGGAAATTTTGTTTCATTTTAGTATATTTTGAAAAAATATTTTTTTTAATTTTTAAAAATCAGTCCATCTATTTTGATGAACCAAATCCAGCACGAGCAAAAGGTTCAAGCCCAGAGGGATTACCAGACTGGGTGTTGGGTGAACTGGGGACAAGTGAACACAAATTAAATGAATCATGGAAACTTTCTTCTGGAGAAGATAGCAGTATGGTACCGTCATCAACTGATATCCACAGGTATGCCAAGAAAATGAAATTTTGGATGTGTTTCATCATTTAGCCTGTTTTGGAAGTGATTCATACGTTCTACTTTTCCTTTTTATTTTTATGGTAAGTAGTTGGTTCACTTTTTTGTTTTTCTTAAAGTTGAGAGCTGCAAATGGACATTGAGTAGGTAAAATGACAGTTTTACTTTTCCATTTACTGTATATTCAAAATTATTTTACATTTTTAGTCACTTTTAGAGATACCTGTTAACTTCATATGTATATTCCATTGCTTGGAAAGTGGTACTGAAGAATCTTTAAGACAATTATGTATTTTGCTTTATGACAAGTATGAATTGAGAATATTATCAGTGAACTTAACAAAATGTAGTATCTTGAAACATTCTTGAATTTCTCTCCTTTTTTCCTTGTTGGACAATATTTGTTTTTGTAGTAAAGTAATGAATGTAAACATTAATCCCATTAAATTGTCCTTTCTTAGTAGAGTATTAAATAGGATGTTTAATCCAAATAAAAACAAATTTCTAAATTTTCAAAATGTACAAAAAGGCCATATTGTTGTAGTATAATTTTTGGCCTTTAGGAAGGATAGATTTAAATTTGGACTTTCATCAAATTTTTATTTTTCCCTTTGGCCTTGTTCTTGAAATGTTAAATATTAGACAGTGCCAAATGACATATGCCGCACTTTATGTTTCACTCCTCACCATTCTCTTGGTAATTTTCATTTTAGGAATTTGTTCTTGTTAACACTGTCATTTTTCTTGTCCACTATAATTTTTTTTTGGTTTATTAGTTAAGTAGATATAGAAATATTATTAGTAATTTGAAATGTCTCCAAGTTGATGTAGTCTGGTAATGTACATTTCAGACCTAAGATACTATTGTGGAAAAGAACAGATGAACAAAAGCAAGAGCTCCAGTCCATATGAAATTATTTCATTTGAAAGGAGAAACAAATTAAAATGGAAGAGGCAAAATAATTAAGGGCATGTTCAGAAGAATAAAAGAAATTAATATATAAGTCCATAGGCTATGGTGTTAAACACATATTCATTGGAGAATTAAAATTAGAAGAGGACTAAATTATAGAATTTTCTGTTAATGGAGGTATAAGGAAAGTAGTTTGAACTAAAAACAGTACAATTCTTAGTTGGGTTGAAAAATTCATCATTTATTTGCCAGAATTTGTTAATAGTCCAGGTAAATTCTGGGTTCCTTTCTAGGTAAAACGAATATGGAGTTTATAGCATAAAGGTGAACTAAAGTAGTTTCCTATACCTTGGAGCCTAGACCAGGCATTGAAAATTTGTGATCTTCCTGGACTGATGAATCATGTGGATAGATTTATTTTGTTTGACTTAAGCAATGTCTTTAAAAAATTTTTGAATGAGTTGTTAGCAATTGGGGAATTTCATGTAAGAGAGCAGATTTCTGGCTCCTCTTGAAAACTGGAGCTCTAGCAAGTCTTTCATACGATCATATGAAAAGATGGTTGTATGAAAGACCAGCTTTCTGGCTTATCTTATACACTGGAGACCTAGGCTGACCTAGATAGCTTGGGTTGGAGCTAAGTAAGATTTGCTTATCTCCTTATTGTAAATGCCTTCACTATTTCCTGATGATTTCCCATCACCAAATTTGAGGTTATATCTATTATTGAGCTTGAGCTTTTTTTTTTTTCCTGTAAGTAGGGGTAAGAAGAAAATGCAGTATTTGTTTTTCTATATAAGAGAAAGCTAGAAAAAGAAGGATCATATGATTCAAGAAGGGGAGAGGGCCAGGTATGATGGCTATTCCTATGTTTACAGGTATTTAGGAGGGTGAGGTGGGAGGATTGCTTGAGCCCAAGAGTTAAGAGGCCAGCTTGGGCAATGTAATGAGACCCTATCTTTAAAAAGTTTTTAAAAATTAAAAAAATGAAGTAGAGAGACACAGCATCTTCATAGAAGTGAAAAATATCTTTCTGTTCGTGTAATCGTTCCTTTGTTACCTGTTTAAGTCCTTTGTTTTAGATCAAGCGTCCTCAAACTTTTTAAACAGGGGGCCAGTTCACTGTCCCTCAGACCATTGGAGGGCCAGACTATAGTTTTAAAAAAAAAACTATGAACACATTCCTATGCACACTGCACATGTCTTATTTTGAAGTAAAAAAACAAAACGGGAACAAATACAATCACACCACTGCATGTGGCCCACGGGCTGTAGTTTGAGGACCCCTGTTTAGATGAACCTGTTTTAAGTCTTTTGTTGTAGATCAGTGGGCTTGGGGGAGAGAATGGTTTCAAGGAGGTGGTCACATGTAGTCGTGAAGTATTTGCAAAGTTTAAGATGTGTGTAAGGGAAGGGTTCAGGATAGAAAATAGACTTGAGATTTTTGGGGAGTCCAGGTGAATAGACTTTTTCTTCCTTGGAACAGAGGATCAAGTTTGGGGAAATATAGGGAGACTATTCTTCAGCTGTTACTCAGTGACTTTTTTGGAAAATGAAATCATAGTTAAACCCCCACAATTATAACAAATAACTTTTTTTCTCTTTGTTGTTCACCTATAATTAAATGACATTTTGATGCCAAACAATTACTGGAAGAGTGTGAGCTATTAGTTGTCAGTTATATAAGTAATTAATGGGAATAGTAGGCAGTCTTGTGATCCTGGTCAGTCCTTCCAATCCATCAGATCACACAACTTCAAAAAAGCCTTAGCTGATTTCCCAGGTCCTAGCACTGGGTGGAAGCATGCTGTTTATATTTGTATAAGTACTGTTTATATTTGACAGTAAACCAGGAATTAGGGAATGGACTGTCAGGCACTGCCACGTATTTATTTTAATCTGTACAAAACCCAGATGAGACAGGTATATTGTGTCAATGGCCCCAAAGTATATATTTTTTCTTTTTAGCTTTCAGAAAAAGTTGAGGGAAGAGTAAATTATAGAAAATGTTGAAGGAAGCATGGGTATAGATGATAGATTCCCTTCTTACACTGTGAGGAACAGGAGACAGTGAAGGAGCTGAAGAGGACAGACTGATGTCTTTCTGGTTAAATGTCAGAATAACACTAGGGCCAATGGCAGTTAGAGCTGCAGAAACCATACTTCTCCGGTATGTTATGTTTCTTTTAAGTTAATAATTTGATTTATTTAAAAAACATTTTAATTTGATTAAAAATTTTAATCCACATTCATTAGTTAATAGATATTTGTAGTTTTAACATAGGCAAGCATTTTAAAATAAAACTAGCATTTACTCTAGCTAGAGTCAACAAAATTGATTTTAAGGTTAAGTACTTAGTATGTGATATCAGATCAGATGTTGAGGTGAACAGTTTATTGAGGTTCGGTTTTCAGATTTCTTTTCTAAAGTTGCTTCTTTACTAGTGGTCATACTGTGCTAATAACCAAGTTAGTATCTGTTAGTATTGACCTAATACATCTAATCAGTTCTGTAAGAAATTGTTTTAAAAAGTTTAAGAGGCATATAATATTTGACACATGTATGTTTTTATAGTGAATAATTTATTGTTACTTAGAACTGAAGTTTAATGCTGCCTCATAAATTTTACAACCACTTCAACTTGTCCTTTGAAAAACCTCTTTAATCTTAAAAGATTTTCCCCCTTAGTGTTTCTTTTTTGATCACTTTATAAAACCCTGCTTTACTTAGACCTTTTTTTATATCTGAAGTATTTCTAATGGCATTTTAGATTATGCTATTTGTGTCTTACCCTTTTTATATTATTAAAGATGCAGAGTCCTTTGAAGCCTTTTAGTTCAGTAGACTCCCTATTCAGTAGAGATGGCACCTTTCCTTTACCTTTATTTTTCCTGTAGAATGTGGTGTGTAGCCTCGTTCCAAACTCATTAGAAGTATTATGAGATCATATTCTATCTGGCTTATTCTCATGCTTTTTTCTACCAAATGTACATTATATACTGGTATACTTAGCATTTCAACCAGTTTCAACACATAGCTAATTCTGTCCTGGTTCTTTCTTCGGTTTTCCTTTTTCACATTTTGTGGTTTAAGGTCATGTTATTACCCAAGTTTTCTTTCAGAAAAGCCACTTTTCCAAATGGCATTGCTATTTTATTATAGATCTGCTACTGCATTTTTTATAGCAAATATCTGCCTGTTTTCTTGACAGTGAATTTTTTTAGTTATATTTGGGTTTGTAGCATGACTTTATAAAATGTTACTAATGAGACCATAGGCTTACATCTTGTCCATGTATAGTTTGTTTAATTTAATTGAGTCATGAGTTACATCAGTATATATTATCTTTCTGGTCATCCTTCAGATACTTGCCTCTGAGATGTGATAAAGACTTTAGGGTGTCCCTGGTGATCCTCCTTCTGATGTTAACAGACTTCGATAATCTCCTTCCCTTCAGTGTGTGGGCAGGATCTGTGACTTGCGTCTAACTGATAGACTATGGCAATGGTGATAGGATGCGACTCCTATGATTACATTACACTACACACATATAAAACTTCATCTTGCTATAGACTTGCTTTCCTGTCTTCTTGTCGTTTTCTTTGCTGGCTTTGGGAGAAGCAGCTCCCATGAATCATAAAGCCATAAGGAACTGAACGCTGCTGACAACCACCCAAGTGGGGAAGTGGATCCTTTCCTAGTTGAGCCTCTAGGTGAAAATTCAGCTCGGGTCTAGCCATGATTGCTACCTTGGGTGGCCCTAAACAATAGAGGACTCAGTTCAGCTGCACCTGGACTTCTGACCTACAGAAACTATGAGAAAATATATGTGTGTTGTGTAAAGCTGTTAAGTTTGTGAATAATTTGTTAAACAGCAATAGATGACTAATACAGTCTTTATCCTCAGTTTAGAAAATAATGCAGTCTTTATACATGCTTGTAACACCTTTGTGTAGAAATATGTAGAGTAAAAAGTCAAAGTCCACCTCTACATGTCCTCTTTATCTCGTTTTCCTCATGAGAAGAGAGCATTATTAACATTCTCCAATAGATACCCACACCTGTATAATTAAAAGATTGCAGATTGGCTTATGTTATATGCACTGTTCTAAAACTTACTCTTTTTTTACTTAACTATGTCTTAAACCTGTATCATGGAGTCTTTTTAATTGCAGATAATCCACAGTGTGGAATACTATAACCTGTCTCTGTGCATTCAATTTTTTATTGTTGTGAAGAATGTCTGAGTTAACATCCAAGTATGTATATCATTATACATCTTTTTTTTTTTTTTTTTTTGACCAAAGTCTTTGTTGCCCAGGCTAGAGTGCCATGGCATCAGCCTATTCTAGCTCACAGCAATCTCAAATTCCTGGGTTCAAGCAATCCTCCTGCCTCACCCTCTTGAGCAGCTGAGACTGTAGGCACCTACCACAATGCCCAACTACACTATGCATCTTGTTTTAAAATGTGTCTGGAATTTTTTTAATCAGGTACGATAAGATGACAGACATGGCGACAACTACTTTTGAGAGAAAAGTTTATTACAATTCCCAAGAGGAGGGGCTTGTGTTACACCATATAGGGCCGCATAGAAAAGCATCAGGGTTGGTTAGGAGGCAGAAGGAGTGAGTGTGGAAGTGTGGGTGAGAATAAAATATTACTAAAAGGGCAGGGACTTGGTAGGTGGGGATGTTCCCTATTTGCAGAGAGTGAAGCACAGGTTTTGGGATTTGTAGTTGGAAGGTTTGTAACGTGATTTCCATGTACTTGCAGAAAAACAAGGATGGTATGGATGTAAACAACTTAGGTTGTTAGTTTGGCCTATGACTTCAAGATGCCAAATTATCAATTAGAATATCAAGAATTACTATAAACTACCTGCATGTGTTTGGGCTATTATGGATTCCTAGAAAAGGAATTGCTGTCTTGGGAGGATTATTGGTTGGTTCGACATCTTGTGCAATGGTAAACAAATCTATATGGGCTACCATGGCAAGATCTCTAAGATCTATAAAGTTTAAAAGGAGTGCATAAAAGTACATTAGGCTTCTATTTGTGTTTGTGTATGTGTGTTTTAAAGAGGCTACATGGGTACATTATGTGTACATGTGCATGGAATATTTCTGGATGCCACACATAGAACTTTTAAAGGTGATTGGCTTTGGGGAATGGAACTAGTCTGGACTGTGAAGTTAAAAACATTTTAAAATGTATGTATATGTTATTTTTAATAATAACACTTTTTTTTACATTTGTAAAAGCTATTTTTGATACTTATTTTTTGATAGATACTGTCAGATTGCTTTCTGAAATATCTTGTTAAAATATTTATTTATTTGGTTATATGCATTATTCACATTAGTGATGAAAATAAATTAACTTAACTATATGAAAAATTTCCGGTAAATACCCTAAATGTTTGTGGATTCCACTTGTTATTTCTAATTTTTTAAAGCCCAAACCAAGTGAGGCAAGTCATCATTTATGGAGCTCATGCTGTATGCTAGATACTCTTCTAGGAATCCTTCCAAGCTATCTGATTTAATCCTCTCTACGGCCCCGTGAGGTTGACATCATTGCCCTTTTGTATTTGTAGATGAGGTAACAGGCTCAGGAAGATCAAGTGACTTTTCCAAAGGTGGGTCCAGTATCGGAGTGCAGGTTTTTATGATTTCATACCCATGTTCTTTCTATGATACCATGTAGGCATAACAAGTACTTTATGCAGCAAATATGGAAATTTCATTTTTTATCTTTTTTCTCCACTTGTGCTGCTTCAGCAATCCTGGGCAGCTATTCCTTTGTTCTTGGTTTTTTGTAGGTTGAGCTGAAATGAAGCAGTTTGCCTTTGTTCAAATTCTACTTCTGACACTTGGCAACCATCTGTCCTTAGGCAAGTTACTTAATTTCTCTAAACCCCAGTTTCATCATTTGCAAAATGGAGATAGTAGAAGTGCTAACCTCAGAGTCGTAAGGATGTAGTGAAATAATGAAGTAGAGCCTTTGACATGGGGTATGTTAAATGTTAGCTGCTGCTACCACCATCATCATTGGTATGGTGATTGTTATAGTCATAGTTCATCCAAGGCTTTGCTTGTTAGATTGTTTGATCATTTCTTTTGTTTATCTAATTATCAAATCTGTCCAAAGGTTATTATTTTAAAATCCATTGGTCAGTAATTATTATTATTTTTCAAACTTTTTTTTTTATTTTTAGTGTTTTTTTTTAATTGTTAAATCATAGCTGTGTACATTCGTGCAATCAAGGGGTACAATGTGCTGGTTTCATATACAATCTTAAATATTCTCATCAACTTGTTCAATGTAGCCTTCATGGCATTTTCTTAGTTATTGTATGTAGACATTTGTATTCTGCATTTAGTAAGTTTCGCCTATACGCATTCTAAGATGCACTGTAGGTGTGGTCCCATCCATTACCCTCCTTCTATTCTGACCTCCCCTCTCCCTTCCCCTTTCTTGGCCATTTCCCCATATTCATGTGCTATAGTTGGGTTATACCCTTCATGTGAAAGCTATAAATTAGCTTCATAGTAGGGCTGAGTGCATTGGATACTTTTTCTTCCATTCCTGAGATACTTTGCTAAGAAGAATATGTTCCAGCTCCATCCGTGTAAACATGAAAGAGGTAAAGTCTCCATCTTTCTTTAAGGCTGCATAATATTCCATGGTATACATGTACCACAATTTGCTAGTCCATTCGTGGGTCGATAGGCACTTGGGCTTCTTCCATGACTTAGCAATAGTGAATTGGGCATTCTGGTACAGATGTCTTTGTTATATTGTGATTTTTGGTCTTTTGGGTATAAACCTAGTAAAGGAATTACAGGATCGAATGGCAGGTCTATTTTTAGGTCTCTAAGTATTCTCCAAACATCCTTCCAAAAGGAACGTATTACTGTGCATTCCCACCAGCAGTGTAGAAGTGTGCCCTTTTCTCCACATCCACGGCAACATCTCTGTTTTTGGGATTTTGTTATGAGGGCTTCTCTTACTGGGGTTAGGTGATATCTCAAAGTAGTTTTGATTTGCATTTCTCTGATGATTAACGATGATGAGCTTTTTTTCATGTGTCTGTAGACTGTGCATCTGTCTTCTTTAGATAAGTTTCTCTTCAAGTCCTTTGCCCACCCTGAGATGGGATCACTTGTTCTTTTCTTGCTAATACGTTTGAGTTCTCTGTGGATTCTGGTTATTAAACCTTTATCGGAGGTATAACCTGCAAATATTTTCTCCCATTCTGAGGGCTGTCTGTTTGCTTTACTTACTATGTTCTTGGCTGTGCAGAAGCTTTTTAGTTTGATCAGGTCCCAGCAATGTATTTTTGATACTGCTTCAATTGCCTGGGCAGTCCACCTCATAAAATACTCAACCAGACCGATTTCTTCAAGAGTTTTCCCTGCACTTTCTTTAAGTATTTTTATAGTTTCATGTCTTAAGTTTAAATCTTTTATACAGTGAGAGTGTATCTTAGTTAATGGTGAAAGGTGTGGGTCCAGTTTCAGTCTTTTACAGATTGACAGCCAGTTCACCCAACACCATTTGTTAAATAGGGAATCTTTTCCCCACTGAATGTTTTTAATTGGCTTGTCAAAGATCAAATAACGGCTTTAAGTAGCTGGATTTGTCTCTTGGTTCTCTGTTCTGTTCCAGACATCTACTTCTCTGGTTTTTTTTTTTTTGTGCCAGTACCATGCTGTTTGATCACTGTCGATTTATAGTACAGTCTCAGGTGTGGTAGCATGATTCCTCCTGCTTTGCTTTTATTGCTGAGTAATGTTTTGGCTATTCGAGGTTTTTTCTGATTCCATATAAAACGAGGTATTATTTTATCAAGATCTTTAAAATATGACAATGGAGCTTTCATAGGAATTGCATTAAAATTATATATTGCTTTGGGTAGTATAGACATTTTAACAATGTTGATTCTTCCAAGCCATGAGCATGGTATGTTTTTCCATTTGTTAACATCTTCAGCTATTTCTTTTCTTAAAGTTTCATAGTTCTCTTTCACGTCCTTTGTTAGGTATACTCCCAAATATTTCATCTTCTTTGGCACTACTGTGAAGGGAATAGAGTCCTTGACTGTTTTTTAAGCTTGGTTGTTGTTGGTATATATAAAGGCTACAGATTTATGGGTGTTGATTTTGTAGCCTGAGACACTGCTGTATTCCTTGATCACTTGTAAAAGTTTTGTAGTAGAATGCCTAGTGTTTTCCAGATAAACTGTCACATCATCTGCGAAGAGTGAAAGTTTGATCTCTTCTGACCCTATGTGGATACCCTTGATCACCTTTTCTTCCTTAATTGCGATGGCTAAAACTTCCATTACAATGTTAAAGAGCAATGGAGACAATGGGCAACCTTGCCTGGTTCCTGATGTAAGTGGAAATGATTTCAATTTAACTCCATTCAATGCGATATTGGCTGTGGGTTTGCTATAGATGGCCTCTATTACATTAAGAAATGTCCCTTCTATACCAATTTTCTTAAGTGTTCTGATCATGAAGTCATGCTGGATATTATCAAAAGCTTTTTCTGCATCAATTGAGAGAATCATATGGTCTTTATTTTTCAGTTAGTTTATGTGCTGAATTACATTTATAGATTTACATATATTGAACCAGCCTTGAGACCCTGGGATAAATCCCACTTGGTCATGGTGTATAATTTTTTTGATGTGTTGTTGGATTTTGTTTGTTAGGATCTTATTGAGTATTTTAGCATCAATATTCATTAGTGATATTGGTCTATAGTTTTCTTTTCTTGTTGGGTCTTTCCCTGGTTTAGGGATCAAGGCGATGTTTGCTTCGTAGAATATGTTGGGTAGTATTCCTTCTTTTTCTATATTTTGGAAGAGGTTTAGTACTATAGGTACTAGTTCTTCTTTAAATGTTTGGTAGAATTCTGATGTAAAGCCATCTGGTCCTGGGCTTTTCTTTTTAGGGAGATTTTGAATAGTTGATGCTATTTCAGAACTTGATATAGGCCTGTTCAACATTTCCACTTCGTTCTGGCTAAGTCTTGGTAGGTGGCGTACTTCCAAGTATTGGTCGATTTCTTTCAGATTTTCATATTTCTGAGAGTAAAGTTTCTTGTAATATTCGTTAAGGATTTTTTGACTTTCTGAGGGGTCTGTTGTTATTTCATCTTTACCATTTCTGACTGATGAAATTAGAGATTTTACTCTTTTTTTCCTGGTTAGGTTGGCCAAAGGTTTATCTATTTTATTGACCTTTTCAAAAAACAAACTTTTGGTTTTATTGATCTGTTGTATAATTCTTTTGTTTTCAATTTCATATAATTCTGCTCTGATTTTGGTTATTTCTTTTCTTCTGTTGGGTTTGGGGTTGGAATGTTCTTCCTTCTCCAATTGTTTGAGATATCCCATTAAGTTATTGATTTCCTCGCTTTCTGTTTTCTTGAGGAAGGCTTGCAGTGCTATAAATTTCCCTCTTAGGACTGCCTTTGCAGAATCCCAGAGGTTCTGATAGTTCGTGTCTTCATCGTTGTTTTGTTCCAAAAATTTGGTGATTTCCTTCTTTATCTCGTCTTTAAACCATCTATCCTTCAGCATAAGGTTGTTTAGCTTCCATGTTTTTGTATGGGTATGTATATTCCTGTTGTTATTGAGTTCAACTTTTATTCCATGGTGGTCTGAGAAGACGCAAGGAATAATTTGTATTTTTTAAAATTTGCTGAGGTTAGATTTGTGACCTAGGATGTAGTTGATTTTGGAGTATGTTCCATGGGCTGATGAATGTGTATTCAGTTTTGTTGGGATGAAATGTTCTGTAGATGTCTATTAAGTCCAGACATTGAATGGTTAAGTTTAATTCTAAAATTTCTTTCCTTAGTTTCTTTTTGGAGGATCTAGCCAGCACTGCTAAAGGGGTGTTAAAATCTCCAACTACACTGAAACTGGAGGAAATCAAGTTGCTCATGTCTGTTAGAGTTTCTCTTATAATTGAGGTGCATTCTGGTTGGGTGCATAAATATTAATAATTGAAATCTCATCATATTGAGTAGTACCTTAACAAATACAAAGTGTCCATCCTTATCCTTCCTTATTTTGGTTGGTTTAAAGCCTATTGCATCTGCGAATAGGATTGCAACGCCTGCTTTTTTCTGTTTTCCATTTACCTGGAGTATAGATGACTATCCCTTCACCTTGAGTCTATATTTGCCTTTTAATGTAAGATGAGATTCTTGTATGCAGCAGATACCAGGCTTGAGTTTTTGTATCCAGTCAGCCAACCTGTGCCTCTTTAGAGGACAATTTAAACCATTCACATTAATTGAGAATATTGATAAGCCTTTCGAGAGTCTGGTGGACATTTTTAATCCTTTTGCGACTGTGGAAGTTGGAATTTGATCAAAATTTTCTGGGTGGGTTTACTTTTGTGGTGGAGGGTTATGCTGGTCTTTATGAAGGATAGATCTTAGAACATCCTGGAGAGCTGGTTTAGTTGTGGCAAATTTCTTCAACATGTGAATGTTGTTAAAGTATTTAATTTCTCCGTTATAAATGAAACTCAGTTTAGCTGGGTACAGGTTCCTGGGTTGAATATTATTTTATTTTAGGAGATTAAAAGTCAATGACTATCCTCTTCTATCTTGTAAGGTTTCAGTAGAGAGATCTGCAGTTATTCTAATATTCTTCCCTTTGTAGGTTATGGTTTTCTTTCGTCTGGCGGCTTTCAGAATTTTCTCCTTCATATTAACTTTAGTGAAATTGATTATGATGTGTCTGGGGGATATCTTATTGGGGTTGAGTCGTGCTGGAGTTCTGAAACTGTCTGCTATCTGAATTTCAGAATCTCTTGGCATGTCTGGAAAGTTCTCCTTCATAATCTCATGGAGAAGAGACTCTGTGCCTTGTGAAGCCACTTCGTTGCTTTCGGGGATAAGACGAATTTTGGTTTTCTTCTAATTATCCCAGAGCTCTCTGAGAGAGAGTGATCTGTTTTTGCCCTCCATTTCTCTTCCTCTTTGAGAGTTTGGGAGTGTTCAAAAGCTTTGTCTTCAATGTCAGAAATCCTTTCTTCTGCCTGTTCCATTCTGTTACTGAGGGATTCTACTGGTGTTTCTCAGATCTTTGAGGGCTGCAACTTCTTGTCTCAATGTGTCAAAATCATTGGTCATTTGTTCTTTGAGTTCGTTGAACCATGAGATATCTTTTGGGTTACTGCTTGGAATTCTAATTCGATCTTCTTTGCTATCCAGATTCTGAATTTGATTTCTGACATCTCAGCTATTTGTTTGTGCATGGGATCTTGTGGTATGTCTGCCCCATTGATCCTTGGGGGAGTTGATCTACTTTGATTGTTCATATTGCCAGAGTTTTTCTGTTGATTTTGCCTCATGATTGTTTTTCACTGTTGCCTCTGGCCATCCTCAGAGTTGGGGAGGTGTCTCTCCAAGATTAGACCCCAGCGGGATCACTCTATTGTTGCTGGATCTTTGTAGTGAGTGACCCTGTGTAATTCCTCTGGGGCTGCCCCAGCCAGGGAGTTCTGGTTGTGGAAGCAGCTCCGGTTTGTGACACACCTGGATCCAGCAACAGTGCAGGGGGTGGTGCACACAGTTCTGGGAGTGCCTGGCACCTAGTGACTGGCACAGAGAGCCCAAGGCTCCAACAGTCTCTGGCCAGGAGAAGGGCTCCGTGCAGAGGCAGGGAGGGCTCCGGAGGGCACGTGGCTACCAGAGTCCCTGGGCAGATGAGCGGGCTGGTCTGGAGGCAAGGAGGATATAGAAAGGAGGGCTTGGGGTTGTGCAGCTGCTATAGTTCCTGGTCAGGGTGTGTGGAGGCCCGGCTGGCACAGGTCGCCAGTTTCAGTTCGCAGTGCAGCTCTTACCGAGGTCTGGGGAGGCTTCGATGGTGGTCGTGGCGCAGCTCTTCGGTTGTTTAGTTTTTTGACAAATTTGTACGCTGGGTGCTGTTGCTTTGCTGAGGCACTTGTTAAAAACAGACGGAATTTCTTTTTTCCTTTAAGGATCTAGAGCCCAGATCCTAGAGTCTAAGATATATAATATGTGTCCAGCATCTCAGCATCTTTGACTTTTGGAATCCTAAGGTTGACCATCATTGGCTGTTCCTATTCCACTGCCAACAGGTGACTGTTCAGAATGAGATCACCATGTGTGCCCCGAGACAAGAAGAAACAGCCGAGTTCTGTGCTACGTTAACCAGGCACCACACAGCTGCTCCACTGCAGAACACACACAGTCTAGTCTAAAACAGAACTCAAGCATCACCAAAGAAGTCTCTGTTTATGTAATAAATTGGGAGAGAGCCTAAGAGCCTGATAAAGCTGCCTTTGCCTACTATCCAGCGAGGGGTAGATGGTCAGTAATTATTTTTAGTTACTAAAAGTGATTTTGTGTTCTTCAAGAAAAATAAAGTATGACTGCAAAAAAAGGTTATGATTTTAAGTATGAATCCTGAATACTATCCCAATAAAAAGTGGTAATACTATTTTAAGAGACTTTGTAGGAATCTTTATTTAAATAAGTTAGCAAGTCTTTTTTTCCAATGTAGAAGGAATATGGAGTGGTGGGCTCCAGTTTTTACATTTTGCCACACCATATATTTGAAGGGGTCTAACTAAGTAAATAATATTTAGACTTCAGCTCATGTCATTTCTATATTGTTTTTGTGTTTTATCCCAAAGATAGAACATAAATGTAATAGGTTGTATTCTTAGAATTCTGTGAAAAATGTTTTGAAGCTTCTTTTTAATGGCTTATAATTATTTTTATGACTTTTCAGTGAAATATGTGGGGTCTGATAGCTTATCACCAAAGCTCAGTTAGGTTCTGAGGTAGGGAAACTGAAAAAAAAAAAAAAGACTGAAAAGCACATACTATATTTACTTGAAATTTTGATTTAAAGTTAGGATAAAGTGAAGGGGCGTAATGTTGAATCAACCTTGACCTTTAAACACTGCTTTTATAGTGGAAGAAATACATCCTTTCTGCTTTTTATAGAGTAATTTATTGATAAAAAGAAAGCATTCATTTCTTTAGGTACAATTTTATAAGAAATGACCATCCAGTTTTCTTAAAAATTCTAGGAATATGTAAAGAACTATTATTAATTGCATGTTATTTTTGCCATATGAGATTTAAAGTAATTTAGTATAAATTATATCCTATCTTTTAACTTATGTTAGGTCATCTGAAGAAATGTATTGATACCAATACAAAAGGACTTGGAGAATAATTACCCAATTTTAAATGATTATAGAGGACTACAGTTTTTGCAACTTTCCTTTAATAAGATTTTTCCATGAATTATTTGGAATTTCAGTTTGGAATGAAGATTCTAATTATGGTTCTGCCCTTATGGAAAATGTTATTTTCTTTATAATGATCCCTGTATGATGTGGTTTTCCAGAAATGTATTGTGGCAAAAAGCTGGGATTCTGCATGTCCTTTAAAAATGACTCCTAATACAGCTAATATTTCATTTGCTTGTGCAGTTTAAAATATGGCCAGCAGATGGTGATGAAGTATTATAAAAAAGCTTAATGTGATAAACCTTGTTAGATGTATGTGAGAAAACATTTTCACTTTAAAAATACTGTGCTAATACCCCTGTAAGATGCACCACAGGTATAATTCCACCAATCAGGGGTATTTGCGAAACTTGGTAAATGTAGAATGTAAATGTCTTGGCACACTAACTGGGATAATGCCAGGAAGGCTATGTTAACCATTGTGATGAAAATGTGTCAAATGGTCTAGAATCGAGTGTATGATGCCCCATGATCATATCAATGTACACAGCTATGATTTAATTAAAAAAATAAATAAAAATACTGTGCTGAAATTTTAAAAAATTATAAAAATTATAATAGAATCGTTTTATTTTGTTACAGTCCATTTTTTTTATTAAATCATAGCTGTGTACATTAATGCGATCATGGGGCACCATACACTGGTTTAATATATCATTTGACATATTTTCATCACACTGGTTAACATAGCCTTCCTGGCATTTTCTTAGTTATTGTGTTAAGACGTTTATATTCTACATTTAGTAAGTTTCACATGTACCCTTGTAAGATGCACCGTAGGTGTAATCCCACCAATCACCCTCCCTCTGCCTGTCCTCCCCCCTCCCTCCCCTTCCTCTTCCCTTCCCCATATTCTTAGGTTATAACTGGGTTACAGCTTTCATATGAAAGCCATAAATTAGTTTTATACTAGAGCTGAGTACATTGGATACTTTTTCTTTCATTCTTGAGATACTTTACTAAGAAGAATATGTTCCAGCTCCATCCATGTAAACATGAAAGAGGTAAAGTCTCCATCTTTCTTTAAGGCTGCATAATATTCCATGGTGTACATAAACCACATTAAAGTCCATTTTATATGCAGGTGAGCTTCTGAAATTGTTGGATGATTTAGCAGGGAGCCAGTCAATACCTTTCCTTCTTTGGAATCTTTATGTCAATTGGCAAAAAATGTGTTTAATCTTATACATAGTAAAATATTCTGAAATATTATTTACAAAAAGTACATTCATTTTATTTAAGAATAGCTTCAATGATTGCAAAGATAAATTCTATAGCAGCACTGTCTAGTAGAACTTCCTGTGATGGCGGTAATAATGTTCTATAGTTGTGCTGTTAATTACAGTAGCCACTAGTAACACGTGACAATTGAGCACTTGAAATGTGGCTGCTGTGACTGAAAAACTGAATTTCTAATTTTAGTTAATTTAAATAGCCAATGTGATTATGGTTACCATATTAGACAGTACAGTTTTGGATCTGGGTCTTCTGTTGGGGAGGTTGGGTGGGGACAGGGACGCGGGCTTGGGTACTGTGCGTGTCAAGTGGTTCTGACACTTTTCTTCTGTGCTTACTTGCATTTCATGGGCAGCTCCCTTCTTTGATGATAATCACTCATGATCAACATGTCCTTGCTTCTGTTGGATAGTCTCAGGTTTCAGAGGCGCTCTCCTTAACAAACAAAAAAGACCTGTTAATCTTTTTCATCAGTTTGTTTGGGTGAAAGCTCTTATACTATAAATCTGATTAATTTGATATCTTTGTGGACACTTGTTGATAGACAATCTTGTGTTCTAGAAATAAGACTGTTATATAAATAAGTGAAAACTGCTTATAGGGTACTCAATAAAATGTAACATTTCACATACTCATAAAACCACTTAGCTACTCATTAATTTTGAACACTAATGTGCTAATTAAGGACCATTCTTAGGTATTTACCAAGGCCATGCCAAGTGGCAACAAGTTGTAATTGAGATGGACGAGTTTTGAAAATTGTGGCCCTATACTTCCTTTAGGCTTCCCTCCCCTGCCATTCCAAACTAAGACAGATTTTTGACAAATTACTCACATTTCTCTTTCCTTTTTAATGAGTAAGGCTTTGTAGTAACATCTTTTTATTCCACAAGTTTCTCTTTGTCAGATAATATTGAATAGTTTTGATTGTCCTTTTAATAAACAAAAATGGATGGCAGTAATCTTCTAAGTATATTGTACAATTAAATTTTAAGGAAATTAAAATATTGAGTGTTATAAGCCAGAGATATATTAATAAACATTGATTAAGTATGTGATTTTTCAATGTGATTTTTAATTTTGAGTTTTAAAATAACATGTATTATTTTAAAGAAGGCAGTAAAAAGCATGAAGTCTTAACATGTTTATGGATCTCTGGTCACTTTTTAGTTTTGTTAAGCATCTCATTATTTTCACTTAGTTTTGTTTTTCTTTTTATTTCTAATAAAGTTCCCTTTGCATAATTAAAATAAATATGTTGTGGATCATTGGAAGTTATTTTCATTTCTTAATTTTCAGTGTTATTTAATACTTTGTTATTAATGCTGTTTATTTTTATTTAACAAAAGTATTTAGCAATTATACCCTAATAAGGCTATTCTACATATGGTATATAACACTACTAGCTGCTGTTCACACGAATGAAAAAACATGAAATCTTATGTTAGTTCTCACTTTAGTTTTCTGATCATTTGTAATTCAGTAGTTGTGTTATTCTTAAAACATTTCACAACTGTGAAACATCATATGTGTAAAAGCATACATGTAAAGTGCACAGGTACAGTTTAAAGAATAATTAGAAAATAAACATTCGTATACTTTCAATACAGCCAACAAATAGCATGCGACAGTGTTCCAGAAGACCCCTGAGTACCCTTCCTCTGTGGCCTCTTCCCTTCTCCTGGGAGGAAACCACTGTCCTGTGTTTTGTGTTTGTCATGTCTTTGCTTCTCTCTTCTTTTTATTTTGAACTTCATAAAAGTGAAATCATGCTGTATTATTATTTTGAGGCTTGCTTCATTCCCTATGTTTCAGATATATCCATGTTGATAAATATAACTTTAGTTCGTTACTTGTCTTTTGGTAAACTTTTAAAATAAAGTATACAGCAAGACACATCAAGATACAAAACTTGAAGTTTTACAAAATGAATACATCTATGAAATCACCTTCCAGATCAAGATAGCAAATATAGTCAGCTCTTCAGACACTCTCTTGCTCACTTCCAGTCATTTTTCACCCCTTCCCCAAAAGGTAACCATTACTCTGTGTTATGTCACCATAGATTAAACTGTTTTTTTTTTTTTTTTTGTCAGAGACAGAGCCTCACTTTGTTGCCCTTGGTAGAGTGCACACAGCAACCTCCAGCTCTTGTGCTTAGGCAACTCTCTTGCCTCAGCCTCCCAAGTAGCTGGGACTACAGGCGTCTGCCCCAATGCTCAGCTATTTTTTTGTTGCAGTTTGGCCAGGGCCAGGTTCGAAACCACCACCCTCGGTATATGGGTCCGGTGCCCTACTCACTGAGCCACAGGCGCCGCCTGATTAAACTGTTTTTGACCATAAAGTATGTTCACTTTTGTTTCTGGCTTCCTTTGCTCAACATTATGTTGGGAGATTTATCCATGTTGTTGCCTTTAGCAATGGATTTTTTTTTTATTACTGTGAGTATATCACAATTTATGTATCCATACTGTTATTAGTCTTTTGGTTTGTTTCCAGTTTGGGGCATTACAAGTAATTCTACTGTAAATTCTATTCTTTTACATGTCTTTTAGTGTACCTATATATACATTTTTTTGAATATTGACTTAGAAGTATATTTATAGTAGATAACTGTCAAAGAGTTTTTGAAGTGGCCATACCAGTTTACATTTCCATTAGTAAGATTTGAAAGTTCCCATGGCTCCACCATCCTTGTCAATATTTGGTTTGCCACTTTCTTTTAATTTTAGCAATTGTGGTATGACGGATGTGTAGTTTTAATTTGCATTTTCCCTCATGATTAATGATACTGAACATTTTTTTTTAAATGCTATTGACCATTTGGATATCTTCTTTGGTGAAATTCCCATTTGAGTCTTTGACTTTTTTTTTTTTTTTCTTTTTTAAAGGATATAAAAAATGGCTTGTGTTTTTGCTGTTGATTTGCCTTTATATATTCTGGATGCCAATTATTCAGGACACCAACTTTTGAGTTGCACATACCTTTTTCTACTCTGTGCCTTACATTTTTACTTTCAACGTTGTATTAGTCCTTGTTGTGCTACTGTAACAGAATAACTGAGACTGGATAATTTACAATGAACAGGATTTTTTGGATCACAATTCCAGAGGCCAGGGAATCTATTACCAAGATGTCAGCCTTTCTATTGTGTCATGTTATCGTGGAAGGTGAGAGGGAGGGAAGGAGTGGAAGGTAGAAAGAGAAAGAAGGTGAGAGAAGCAGGGTCAAACTAACTCTTTTATTAGGAATCCGTACTATTAATCCATTAATGACATCAGAGCCCTCTTGGCCTAATTACTGCTGAATGGTTCCACCTCTTAATACAGTTACAATGTCAATTACACATTGAATGTTGGAGGAGGCAAACATTCAAATCATAACAACTGGTATCTTCTGTTGAATGTTACTAATTTTCATTCAGTTTTATTTTTTCATTGTCTCTATTGTGTGTATGTTTGTTTCCCATTTGCATTCTTGCCTTGCCTGTTACAAGATCATAGAGTACTCTCTGACTTATGTTGTTTTTTAGAAGCTTTCTTATTTTACCTTTCTCATTTCTCTATGTGGTACATCTGGAATTGATTTTTATGTATGAAGTAAGGTAGGGCTCATGGCTAATTCCCTCTGCCCTTTTTATTTTTATTTATTTTTGAGATAGACTCTCACTCTGTTGCCCTGGGCTAGAGGGCCATGGCATTAGCCTGGCTCATGGCAACCTCAAACTTCTGGGTTCACATGATCCTTCTGCCTCAGCCTCCTGAGTAGCTGGGACCATAAATGCCCACTAGGATGCCCAGCTAGTTTTTGTATTTTTAGTAGAGATGGGGATCTCACTGTGGCTCAGGCTGATCTCGAACTCTTGAGCTTAAGGGATCCTCCCTAAGATTATAGGCGTGAGCCGCTGTACCTCGTCCTAGCATTATTTTTTAAAAGCCATTGTTTCCCTACTGCTGTAGTTGGTACCATTATTGTAAACCAGGAAATCGTATTTGTGTGGGTTTTCTTCTGGTTTCTAGTTTGTGTGCTAATACCACGCTGCCTTAATTACTATAGTTTTAAAACAAATGTTCATTTTTAGGAGTGTAGTGTAATCCCTCCAACTTTCTTCTTCTTAAGTTTGCCTTGGCTGTTCTTGGTGTTTTGCATTGCTATATAAATTTCAGAATTAGCTCATCAGTTTCATTTACATACAAATGTACAGAAATACACACAAACCCCTGTTTATGTATATATATTTTTGAGACAGTCTCACTTTGTCCCCGTAAGTATAGTGCTGTGGCATCTTAGTTCACAGCAACCTCAATCCTCTTGCCTCAGCCTCCCAAGTAGCTGGGACTACAGGTACCCGCCACAATGCCCAGCTATTATTATTATTTTTTTTTGCAGTTTTTTGGCTGGGGCTTGGTTTGAACCCTCCACCTCCAGCACATGGCACTGGCGCCCTACCCCTTTGAGCCACAGGCACTGCCCCGGCTATTTTTTTAGAGACAGGGTCTCACTCTTGATCAGGCTGTTCTCAAACTCCTGAATTCAAGCAATGCACCCTCCTTGGCCTCCTGCAGTGTAAGGATTATAGGCATGTGCTACCACGCCTGGGTCCACTATTGTGATTTTCTTATCATAAATTCATTGAATCTTCCCAAGATCAACTTGAAAAGAATTGGTATTTCTATTGTATGGAATTATACCTGAGCCCCAGGCAAGCAATGGTCTCTTTTTTGTCTCTATTGTTTTACCTTTTCTAGAAATATTATGAGTAGAAGCATAAGCTGTATAGTCCTATGTATCTGGTCCTTCCACTTAAAATATTATTTTTGAAGTTCTTACTGTTTTATGCATCATTAATTCATTTTTCTTCCTGAATGGTATTTCATTGATGAGTATACCATATTTTGTTTTTCGATTCACTGGTTCATGGATATTTGGATGATTTTCAGTTTGGCTGTGATGAGCTCCTATGGACATTCATTGCAAGTTTTTTTTTGGACATATGTTTTCTATTTTTCTTGGGTAGATATATAGGAAAGGGTTGTGTGGTCAGTGTACTTTTTAACTTTTAAAAAATTTGTTAGGCTTGGTGTGGTGGCTCATGCCTGTAACCCTAGCACTGTGGGAGACTGAGGCTGGAGGATCCCTTGAGCTCAGGAGTTAAAGACCAGCTTGCGCAAGAGCAAGACCCTGTCTCTTACAAAAATTAAAAAAATTATCTGAGCATGGTGGTGTATGCCAGTAAGTCCCAGCTACTCAGCAGGCTGAGGCAGGAGAATGCTTGAGCCCAGGAGTTTGAAGTTGCTGTGAGCTATGATGATGCAACTGCACTTTAGCTAGGATGACAATGCGAGACTCTGTCTCAATAAACAAATAGTCAGTTCCCCGCCCTGAACCAAATTTTTAAACTGTTTTCAAAACTGGCTGTTTCATTTTATATCCCCTATTGTCAATTTGTGAATATTCCAATTAGTGAAAATTAGTGGCATTGTCAGTGGTTTTGATTTTGTTCATTTTAATGGTATGTAGTGGTATCTCATTGTGGTTTTTAATTTGCACTCTCTAATGACTAATCACACTGAACATCTTTTCATGTGCTATTGTCTATTTGTCTATTTTCTTTAGAGAAATGTCTGTTCTAATAGTTATCTGCTCCCCATCCAACATACAGTGGTGAGACAAGCATAGGATAATCTCCATAGACATTTCTAAAAAGGAGGATAATGGGAGGCACAAAGGAGTCACTCGTTCAAAACAATTGTGAGATTTGTTTCCAGATAGGCAAATATTCGAATTAATTCTCATGACTTAGAAATAATTCGCCATGACTCTTGGCTCCTTTTAGTGGGCTCGCCATTCCATTTTCTCAGTTTTCTTTCCCTTTTATGAAAGGTAGTATGTGTTTTTTGTAGAATAGTTTTCACAGCCTGTTTCCTTCCAGAAGAATTTTGGGGACCCAGTGGCCTCTTTTCATTTTATACTGTCTTTATCTAAGTTTCAGGAGGCAATGATTTTGCTGATAAAATTTTCTCAAAAGCTATGTAGATCCTTTGTATTTCCCATTTGGGCTCATGACATTAGACAAAAGCCATGTCTGATCTTTTTGAGAGAGAGTCATTTTTAAACTTGGGCTGTTTCTGAGAAGATTGAGGACAATATTGTTAAGCATTCTGTAGACCCTGTTGTTTGAGAGGATCTGTGGGCAAATCCTCAGTCTTTTTAAAGGGCTCCATCTATAAATGCATAGTACTGTGATGTACTATCTTTTATATTTTAATAAAAGTTTTACATACACACCTGTGGCTGTGTCTGTAGGCAGTGCCCAAACTTTCCTTGGATGTCCTTCTTAATTTAGGGTATCTTGACATCTGGAAAGGCTGAGAATTTTTACAACAGTAAAGTCTTGGTTTCATTCTCTTTAAGTACACTTTGTTCAGTTCATTACTCTTGCATTTGTAACTGATAGGAAATACTTAGTAAATCTTTTTAGCTCTATTGCCCACGTAGCTCATCAGACACATTTTGTAATTTACAGGTTACTGATGATGATAGAGTGGCTTTATACCATTGTACAAACAGATGCCCCTTCCTCCAGTTTTCAATAGCATGTTTCTTATTTTCTTTTGAGCCCTCACTGGCAATACTCTCAATCTCCAGATCTCTACTAATAGCTTTAGGACACTAATGTCTTTAGCACATTTCTCACAATCTTTATAGCCTGTGCCCACCACCTAGTTCCAAAGATGTTTCTACATTTTTAGGCTGTACCTTACTTTCAAGTACCAAAATATGTGTTAGTTATCCATTTCTGTAGTATAAATTACTCCAAATCTTAGCAGCTTAAAACAATAAACATTTATTTTCCCATGGACATGGCTTAGCTGGGCCTTCTGAGTTAGGTTCTCCTATAAAGCTGCAACCACAATATTAACTGGGGTGGTTCCAAAAGAAGGCTTGACTAGGAGAGAATCCACTGTTTTTACTCATATTGTTAATAAGGATTCAGTTCTTTGTGAATTATTGATCTGAGAGCCCCAGTCTTTGGTAGCTGTCATCGAAAAATCTTCAATTTTCTTCCATTTGGGCCTCTCCATAGGACACCTCACCACGTGGCACTTGGCTTCCATTGAAGTAAACAATCAAGAGAACAAGAGAGTAAGCATGATGGAAGCCAGAACCTTTTTTAAAGCTAATCTTGGAAGTAATAGCTCATCACTTTTGCTAGATTCTGTTTATTAGAGGCAAGTCATTAGGTTCAGTCTGCACTTAAGGGCATACATGGGGGCACAAATACCAGGATCTAGGGACAATTGGGAGCCGTCTTAGATGTGCCTAACACATAGCTAGAGCAAATACTCAAAATATAAAGGCAAATAATTAGGAGGATTAAAATGGAATGCTATGAAATAGTCAATTCTGAACACAAAAGAAGGCAGGGGAGGAAGAAAAGAAGAGCACAGAGCACATGGGACAAAATAGCAAAATGGCAGAATAAATAGAACCATATTAATAATTTCATTAAATATAAATGAACATTGGAAACCAAAGGCAGTGATTGTTAGGTTGGATAAAAAAGCAAGAACTAACTTTATATTATTCACAAGGGGCATACTTAGCATACAAATAAAAATAGGTTTAAAATGAAAAGAGGCAAAGAAATGTACCATGGAAACAAGAATTAGAAAGCTGGAATGATTATATTAAATATCAGGTAAAATAGACTCCAAAACAAGGAGAATTACAAAAGACTAAGCCATTTTTAATAGTAAAAAAGTCAATTCATAGGCACGATAAAGTGATCATGTAATTAGCAAATAATAGAGCTTCAAACACATAGAGCAAAACCCAACAGAGCTAAAGGGGGAAATAGGCATAAGCATTATTGAATTTATTATTTCTTGGGAATTGATGTAACAGTTTGAACAACCAAAAAATCAAATGTGATGTAGACTTGTAGATGACTTTGAACTACCACAGCCTAGTCAACACTTGTAAATACCCCATTGAATAACTGCAGAATATGCATTCTTCAAATGTACATGCATGGGCGGCGCCTGTGGCTCAGAGGGGTAGGGCACTGGCCCCATATGCTGAGGTGGCAGGTTCAAACCCAGCCCTGGCCAAATACTGCAAAAAAAAAAAAAAAAAATGTACATGCAGTATTTACCCAGGCCATAAAATACATCTCCAGTGTTCTCAAAACATTGAATTTACACAGACTATTTTCTGAACTCATTAAAATTGCATAAAAAAATCAACAATAATAGTACATCAGGAAAAGCCCTCAAATGTTTACAAGAAAATTTACTTCTGGGCTGGGTATGGTGGCTCACACCTGTAATCCTAGCACTTTGGGAAGCCGAGGTGGGTGGGTTGCCTGAACTCACAGGTTTGAGACAAACCTGAGCCAGAGTGAGACCTCGTCTCTAAAAATAGCTGGGCCTTGTGGTGGGTGCCTGTAGTCCCAGCTGCTTGGGAGGGTGAGGCAAGAGAATCACTTAAGCCCAAGAGTTTGAGGTTACTGTGAACTATGATACCACGGTACTCTACCAAGGGTGACAAAGTGAAACTCTGTCTCAAAAAAAAGAAAAAAAAGAAAAAGAAAATTCACTTCTAATTAACTGTGGGTCAAGGAAGATATCACAGAGAGATTTAGAAAAATTTTTAAAATCAAATGATAAAATACAAAATTTGTGGGATGCAGCTAAAGTAGGGCTACAGAGAAATTCAAAGCTCTTAATGCCTTGTGTCAAGAAAGTATCTACAGCCAGTGGTCAAAGGAAAATAAGAGCCTTCTGGGCTTAATATCCATAGAATGAAGGCAATGGAATAGTGGAAATGAATGGAAGGTAATTCAACAGAAAATAGTATAGAAAAAGCCCAACATTGATTTTTGAAGAGATAAATAAAATTTGTAAGTTTTAATTAGATCAAATCAAATAAAAAGAAATACATTGACAAATATGAAAACCTATAGTATTGTAATTTTTGCTCGTGATTTCATTTTTTTTTTTTGTTAAAGAGATAGAGTCTTGCTCTGTCACCCAGGCTAAAGTGTAGTGGCATGATCATAGCTCACTGTAGCCTCAAACTCCTGTGCTCAAGTGATCCTGTTTCCTCAGCCTCCTGATTATCTGCGAATACATGACCCACTAATTTTTTATTTTTATTTTTGTAGAGACAGACTCTTACTATGGTGCACAGGCTAGTCTCAAAGTCCTATCCTCATGTGACTCTCCCACCTTGGCCTCCTATGGTGCTGGGATTATAGGTATGAGCAAACATGTCTGGCTTATAACTTCCCTTTTTATTTTATACGATTAAAAAGACATGCATTATACCATTATGAATATATGTTAATTGGTACACAATATAAATAACAAAGTTGGGGGGGAATGAAACTGTAAAAGTGGAATTTTTGTATGTGATTGAAGTTTAAAATAGGTTGTTGTAACTTACGGATGTTTTCCTTAGTCTCCATGATAATCACAAAGGAAATATAGAATATGCACAAAGGTAATGATAAGGGAATCAAAACCTGTCAAGACAAGAAAATCAACTAAACAGAAAGGAAGGCAGTAAGAGAAGAAATAAGGGAAGATAATGGTATAAGACATGTAGGAAAAAATAACAAAATCAGAATATAAATCCTTATCAGTAATTATTTTAAATATAGTTTAAACTTCCCAATCAAAAGACATAGATTGGCAAACTTGATTAAAAACAAAAACAGGCTCCAACTGTATGCTGCCTATGTGACACTCACTTTAAATCTAATAACACGCCTGGCTGAAAGTGAAAGGATGGAAGATACTTCAAAATAAGATATGTGCAGTGTGCATAGGAATTTGTTCATAGTTTTTTTTTTTTAACTATAGTCTGGCCCTCCAATGGTCTGAGGGACAGTGAACTGGCCCCCTCTTTAAAAAGTTTGAGGACACCTGGAGACCATGCAAACAGTAATGAAAAGTAACCAGGGTGGCTATATTAATATTTGACAACATGGACTTTAAATAAAAAAAAACAGGAGAAAAAGAAAGACATTATATAGTGATGAAAGAGTCAAGTCACTCATAATATATAACAATTATAAACATATATGCACCAAACCTCAGAATGCCTGCAAGTATGAAACAAACTATATTATAGAATTGTAGTAGGAAATGAATCTGCAATAATATTGGAGACTTCAATACTGCTTTTAAAGATGGGTAGAACAACCAGAAAATTCACAAATAGAGGACTTAAACTATCCTATAGACATGGTTCTCAAACTGTGGGTTGCAACCCCTTTGGGAATTGAATGACCCTTTCACAGAGATTGCCTAAGATCATCTTGCATGTCAGATATTTACATTACGATTCATAACAGTAGCAAAATTACAGTTATAAAGTAGCAATGAAAATAATTTTATGGTTGGGGGTTACCACAACATGAGGAACTATATTAAAGGGTCGCAGCATTAGGAAGGTTGAAAACCACTTCTATAGACCAATTGGATCTAACAGATATAAAAAATATTCTAGCCAACAATAGAAAATGGAGCATTCTCCAAAATACTCTGTATGTTAGGCCACAAAACTAACATTTCAGAAGACTAAAATCTGGCTTGGCACCTGTAGCTCAGTGGTTGGGTGCTGGCCATATACACCAAGGCTGGTGGGTTCAAACCTGGCCTGGGCCTGCTAAACAACAAGGACAGCTGTCACAAAAAAGTAGGCAGGCATTGTGGTGGGTGTCTGTAGTCCCAGCTACTTGGGAGGCTGAGGCAAGAGAATTACCTAAGCCCAAGAGTTTGAGGTTGCTGTGAGCTGTGATGCCACAACCTCTACCGAGAGTGACACAGTGAGACTCTATCTGGAAAAAAAAAAAAAAAAAAAGATTGAAATCACACAGAGTATATTTTCTCATTATCACAGAGGTAAATTAGAAATCAGTAGCAAAAGGAAAAGAGGAAAAATCCACAAATATGTGAAAATTAAATAATACTCTCAGTAAGAAAATATCTTGGGCCAAGTGAAAGCAAAAACACACCATACCAAATTGTATTTGATGCTGTTAAAATAGAGCTAAGAGGGAGATTTATAATTGTAAGAGCTTATCTTAAAAAAGAAGAAAGATCTTAAATTGCAACTTAAATTTACGCCTTAAGGAACTGGAAAAAAACACTAAAAGGTAGCAGAAGAAAGGGAATTAATAAAGATTCGAGCAGAGACAAACGAAATAGGGAATAGATGAACAAAAATAGAAAATTAATGAAACCAAGAATAAGTTTTTGAAAAAGATCAATGAAATTGGCAAGCATTTAGCTAGGTGGAATAAGAGAAAGTGATATTCAAATAACTAAAGTCAGAAATAAAAAAGAACATTGCAACAGATTTTACATAAATAAGAATGATTGTAAGAAAGTATTATGGACAATCATATGCCAACACATTTGATAACCTAGATGACATGGACAAATTTATCAAAACACACAAGGTACCAAGACTGAATCATGAAGAACAGATAATCTGAACAGATATTTAACTTGTAAGGAGATTGAATTAATAATCAAAAACCTATCAACAAAGAGAAGCCCAGAAGCAGGTAGGTTCACTGGTAAATTCTGTGACACATTTAAAGAAGGGTAAATGGCAGTTCTTCCTCAAACTTTTTCAAAGAATTGAAAAGGTGGGAACACTTAAATTTGTTGCATAAGGTCAGAATTAATCTCATACTAAAGGTAGACCGACAAAGACACTACAGTAAAAGAAAACTACAGGCCAATGTTCTGGTGAATATTCCTGCAAAATTGTCAAGAAAATATTTACACATTGAATTCAGCAGTAACTTAAAGGCTTATACATCATGACCAAGTGGTATTTATTCCTAAAATGTAAGAATGATTCCACATATGAAAACTAATACATGTGATATACCAGTAGAATCATGGGGAAAACCACACACAATCATTTTAATTGATGCACAAAAACTTTTGACAAAATTTAACTCCTTTTTTTTGATAAAAAGAAACTTAGGAAGAGAAGGAAACATAATAAAAGCCATTTATGAAAAGTAGCCAACTTATTTATGGTGAAAAACTGAATGCTTTTTCTCTAAGATCAGGAACAGGCAAGGATACTCTCTTTTGTCATGTGTATTTAAGATAGCCCTGAAAGGATGGCACCTGTGGCTCAAAGGAGTAGGGTGCCAGCCCAGTATACCAGTGGTGGCCGGTTCAAACCTGGTCTTGGCCAACTCCCCCCCCCCCGCCCCAACAAAACAAAACAAAACAAAACAAAAAAACAAGATAGCACTGAAAATCCTAAGTAGAGCAATTGTCAAGAAAAATAAATAAAAGGCATCCAAAGTGGAAAGGAAGAAGTAAAATTATCTTTGTTCACAGACAACATGATTTTTTATGTAGAAAACCATAAAGATTTTATTTAAAAAAGTTAGAACTAATTGGATTTAGCTGATTTGCAGGGTATTAAAATCAACACACACAAATTAGTTTTATTTTTGTATGACAATAGTGAATAATCTGAAAAGGAAATTAAGAACATAATACCATCAGAAAGAATAAATTAGTTAAGAATTAGTCCGGCAGGTGAAAGACTTGTACACTGAAACCTATGGAAACCTGTATGAAAGAATTTAAAAAGACACTAATAATGCTAAGACATCCAGTGTTCTTGACTTGGAAGACTTAATATTATATAAGATGATTTACAGAGGCAATGCAATCCCTATTAAAATCCCAACGGCATATTTTGTTTTCAGAAACAGAAAAATCCATCCTAAAATTCATATGGAATCTCTTAGGATATTAAATAGCTAAAATCCTTTTGAAAAACAACAGGAAGGTCTCAGGCTTCCTGATTTGGAAATTTAACTGCAAGGGCACTGTTATCAAAACAGTGTGGTACTGGCATAAAGACAGATATAGACCAATGGAACTGAATGGAAAGCCCAGAAATAAATCCTCACATACATGATCAAATGACTTTTCACAAGGTGCTAAGACTTTTCAGTGGTAAAAGGACAGTCATTTCAACAAATGATGCTGGGAAAAATGGAAATCCACATGCAATAGAATGAAGCTGGACTCTTAACACCATACATATATAAATTAACTAAGAATGGATCAAAGACTTGAACATAAGAGCTATACCTGTAAAACTCTTATAGGAAAACGTAGGAAAAAACTTCATGACATTGGTCTCGGCAATGATTTATTGGATATGACACAAAAAACACAGGCGACAAAAAATACATGAACTATATCAAAATTAAAAACTTGTGGATCAAAGGATACAATCAACAAAATGAAAAGACGATCCATGGAATGGGCAAAAATATTTGTAAACCATATAGTTGAAAAGGGGTTAAGATTTGGAGTTTATAAAGAACTCATAAACTCAACAGCAAAAATCTGATTTAAAAAACTGGGTGAAGTAGGCAGCACCTGTGGCTTAAAGGAGTAGGGCACTGTCCCCATATACTGGAGGTGGTGGGTTCAAACCCGGCCACAGCCAAAAACTGCAAAAACAAACAACAAAAAAAAACTGAGCAAAGGACTTGAACAATATGCACATGAAAAGTTGCTCAACATTTACTAACCATCAGTTAAATGTAAAGTAAAACTATAACAAGATATCACCCCACACACATCCCATCAGGATGGCTACTATAAAATAAAAATAAAGCAGGGTTTCAAAGAGCTCCATTTGTATACAAATATTTATAGCAGCATTATTCACAATAGCCAAGAGGTAGAAGCAGCCTAAATATCTGTTTATAGACGATTGGATAAAGAAAATCTGGTATGGGGCAGAGCCTGTGGCTCAGTGGGTAGGATGCTGGCCCCATACACAAAGAGTGGTGAGTTCAAAACTGGCCCTGGCCAAACTGCAACAAAAAAATAGCCAGGCATTGTGGCGGGCGCCTGAGGTCCCAGCTACTTGGGAGGCTGAGGCTGGAGAGTGGCCTAGGCTCAGGAGTTGGAGGTTGCTGTGAGCTGTGTGATGCTGCGGCACTCTACTGAGGGTGACAAAGTGAGACTCTGTACAGAAAAAAAAAAAGAAAAGAAAAAATCTGGTATGTTAAGATAATGGTTAGTATTCAGCCCTGAGAAGTGAGAAAATCCTGACATCTGGCAATGTGTATAAATCTTGAAGACATTATGCTAAATGAATAAAGCAGTCACAAAAACAATATTGAATTATTTCACTTAAATGAGGTATCTAAAGTTGTAAAATTCATAAAAACAAAGTAGAATGAATGGAGTTAAATTGAAATCATTTCCACTTAGATCAGGAACCAGGCAAGGTCGCCCGTTGTCTCCATTGCTCTTTAACATTGTAATGGAAGTGTTAGCCATCACAATTAGGGAAGAAAAGGCGATCAAGGGTATCCACATAGGGTCAGAAGAGATCAAACTTTCACTCTTCGCAGATGATATGATCATATATCTGGAAAACACTAGGGATTCTACTACAAAACTTTTAGAAGTGATCAAGGAATACAGCAGTGTCTCAGGCTACAAAATCAACACCCATAAATCTGTAGCCTTTATATATACCAACAATAACCAAGCCGAAAAACAGTCAAGAACTCTATTCCTTTCACAGTAGTGCCAAAGAAGATGAAATATTTGGGAGTATACCTAACAACTGTGAGAGATCTCTACAAAGAGAACTATGAAACTTTAAGAAAAGAAATAGCTGAAGATGTTAACAAATGGAAAAACATACCATGCTCATGGCTTGGAAGAATCAACATTGTTAAAATGTCTATACTACCCAAAGCAGTATATAATTTTAATGCAATTCCTATGAAAGCTCCATTGTCATATTTTAAAGATCTTGAAAAAATAATACTTCATTTTATATGGAATCAGAAAAAACCTCGAATAGCCAAAACATTACTCAACAATAAAAACAAAGCAGGAGGAATCACGCTACCAGACCTGAGACTGTACTGTAAATCAATAGTGATCAAAACAGCATGGTACTGGCACAAAAACAGAGAAGTAGATGTCTGGAACAGAATAGAGAACCAAGAGATGAATTTAGCTACTTACTGTTATTTGATCTTTGACAAGCCAATTAAAAACATTCAGTGGGGAAAAGATTTCCTATTTAACAAATGGTGCTGGGTAAACTAGCTGGCGACCTTTAAAAGACTGAAACTGGACCCACACCTTTCACCATTAACTAAGATTGACTCTCACTGGATAAATGATTTAAACTTAAGACATGAAACTAAAAATACTTGAAGAAAGGGCAGGGAAAACTCTTGAAGGAATTGGCCTGGGTGAGTATTTTATGAGGAGGACTCCCCAGGCAATTGAAGCAGTATCAAAAATACATTGCTGGGACCTGATCAAACTAAAAAGCTTCTGCACAGCCAAGAACATAGTAAGTAAAACAAGCAGACAGCCCTCAGAATGGGAGAAAATATTTGCAGGTTATACCTCCGATAAAGGTTTAATAACCACACAGAGAACTCAAGCGTATTAGCAAGAAAAGAAGAAGTGATCCCATCTCAGGGTGGGCAAAGGACTTGAAGAGAAACTTCTCTAAAGAAGACAGATGCACAGTCTACAGACACATGAAAAAAAGCTCATCATCCTTAACCATCAGAGAAATGCAAATCAAAACTACTTTGAGATATCACCTAACCCCAGTAAGAGAAGCCCTCATAACAAAACCCCAAAAACAGAGATGTTGCCATGAATGTGGAGAAAAGGGCACACTTCTACACTGCTGGTGGGAATGCACAGTAATATGTTCCTTTTGGAAGGATGTTTGGAGAATGCTTAGAGACCTAAAAATAGACCTGCCATTCCATCCTATAATTCCTTTACTAGGTATATACCCAGAAGACCAAAAATCACAATATAACAAAGACATCTGTACCAGAATGTTTATTGCAGCCCAATTCATAATTGCTAAGTCATGGAAGAAGCCCAAGTGCCCATCGACCCACGAATGGACTAGCAAACTGTGGTACATTTATACCATGGAATATTATGCAGCCTTAAAGAAAGATGGAGACTTTACCTCTTTCATGTTTACACGGATGGAGCTGGAACATATTCTTCTTAGCAGAGTATCTCAAGAATGGAAGAAAAAGTATCTGATGTTCTCAGCCCTACTATGAAGCTAATTTATAGCTTTCATATGAAGGCTATAACCCAACTATAGCACAAGAATATGGGGAAAGGGCCAAGGGAGGAGAAGGGAGGGAGGAAGTTGGGGTGTAGGGAGTGTAATGGGTGGGGCCATGCCTACAGTGCCTCTTAGAATGGGTACAGGTGAAACTTACTATATGCAGAATACAAATGTCTACATACAATAACTAAGAAAATGCCATGAAGGCTATGTTGAACAGTTTGATGAGAATATTTCAGATTGTATATGAAACCAGCACATTGTACCCCTTGATTGCCCTAATGTACACAGCTATGATTTAATAATAATAAAAAAAAAGAAAGTAGAATGATAGTTATCAGGGATGGGGGAAGCAGAGAATAGGGAGTTATCATTTATTGGGTGTAGTGTTTCAGTTTTGTAAGTTGAAATTTAGACATGGATGGTGGAAATGATGGCATGACACTGTAAATGTACTTAACACTACTGAAATGTATACTTAAAAATGGTTAAAGAGATATTGGCCTGTAATTTTTTTTTATTATGGTGTCTTTGTCTGATTTTGGTATCAGGGTAATGCTGGCTTTGTAAAATGAGTTTAGAAGTGTCCCTCCACTCTTCTTCATTTTTTTGGATGAATTGAGGAAGATCCATGTTGATTCTTTTTTCAATGTTTGGTAGAATAAAGCTTCTATGCTTTTAGGAATCTTTTCTTCTCCTTCAAGAATTTGCCATATGTAGACTAAAACTGAACCTGCACCTCTCACCACTTACAGAAATTGACTCTTGCTGGATAAAAGATTGAAATTTGAGACATGAAACAATAACAACTCTAGAAGAAAGTGTGGGAAAAGCTCTTGACAATATCAGTCTGGGAAGAGATTTTATGAAGACCCATTGGGCAATTGCAGGAACACCAAAAATAAATAAATGAGACATGATCAAGCTAAAAAGCTTCTACACAGCTAAAGACACAACTGAAGCAAACAGGCAGCCTTCAGAGTAGAAGATATTTGTATGATCTGACAAAGGGCTGACACCTAGAGTCTACAGAGAATTTAATCAACAGGAAAAGAGCAAAGAATCCCATTTACAAGTGGGCAAGAGACATGAATAGAACTGTCTCTGAAGAATACAAACGAATGGCCAACAAACACATGAAAAAATTTTGCTCCTCATCGCTAATCATCAGAGAAATGCAAATCAAAACCACCTTGAGATATCACCTAACCCCAGGGAGAATAGGCACTATCACAAAGCTGCAGATGCTGGTGTGGATGTGGAGAGAAGGGAACACTTTTACACTGCTGATGAGATTGCGAACTAAGCCAAGCCTCTTTGGAAAGAAGTATGGAGAATCCTCACAGAGCTAAAAGTAGACCTATCTGTTTGATTCTTGCCATCCAGTACCAGGAGAAAAAATCATTTTACCTTCAGGACATTTACACTGACTAGATTCTTTATAACAGCTCAATTCACAATCACCAAGATGTGAATCAACCCAAGCGTCCATCAACCTAGGAGTAGATTAATAAACTGTGGTATATGTCTACCATAGAATACTATTCAGCTGTAAAAAAGATGGAGACTTTACATTTTTTTGTATTTACTTGGATGGAGGTGAAGAATATTCTCCTTAGTAAAGTATCACAATAATAGAAAAGCAAGTATCCAATGTGGGCTCAATATGATACCAAAAGGTAAACAACTATATGCCCACATGAGAGAAAAACACAATTAAATGCAAGTTATGGGAGAGGAAGGAGGGAAGAGGAGGTAGGGGAATTGGTAAGCTCTCAGCTAACAGGCACAATATAGGTGTGTATACAGCACATTTGGGTGAAAGGCCCAACTATAACTTGCACTTACCTAACAAACACAAACAATGTAACCTAATGGTTTTGTACCCCGATATTAATCTGAAATTTAAAAAAAATTGTTTGGTGGAATTCACCAGTGAAGCCACCTGGTCCTGGGCATTTCTTTTTTGGGATCTTCCTGATTATCGATTCAATCTCCTTATCTGTCCACATTTTCTATTTCTTTATGATTCAGTCTTGGAATGTTTTGTACTTCAACAAATTTGTTCATTCCTTTTAGAGTATCCAATGTACTGGTGTACTACTGCTTACAGTATTCTCTTACAATCCTTTTTATCTTGGCTAAGTTTGTTATGATGTCTTCTCTTTCATTTCTGACTTTAGTTACTTGAATCTTCTCTTTTTTTCCTTTGTCTGTGTTTTCTAATTCTTTAAGACATAAATTTAAGTTGCTGGTTTGAGATTTTTCTTCATTTTTAATGTAAGCTCTTACAGCTATAAGGTTCCCTTCTTTACACTGTTTTTGCTGCATCCAGTGAATTTTGGTATGTTGCTTTTCATTTTTGTCTCAAGATATTTTCTAATTTTCCTTAAGACTTCTTCTTTGATCCATTGGTTGTTTAAGAATGGGTTGTTTACGGGTGGCACCACTGGCCCCATATACCGAGGGTGGTGAGTTCAAACCCGGCCCTGGCCGAACTGCAACAAAAAAAAATAGCCCGTGTTGTGGTGGGCGCCTGTGGTCCCAGCTGCTCGGGAGGCTGAGGCAAGAGAATTGCTTAGGCCCAGGAGTTGGAGGTTGCTGTGAGCTGTGTGATGCCATGGCACTCTACCGAGAGCCATAAAAGTGAAACTCTGTCTCTACAAAAAAAAAAGAATGGGTTGTTTACTTTTCATGTATTTGTAGACTTAATACTGCCATCTTGTTACCTGCTTTCTGTTTTATATTTCCTTTGTTCATTTCTTCCTCTTCTATTGTTTTTCTTTGTGGTTTGATGATTTTTTTGTAGAGACAGAGTCTCACTTTATGGCCCTCGGTAGAGTGCCGTGGCCTCACACAGCTCACAGCAATCTCCAACTCCTGGGCTTAAGCGATTCTCTTGCCTCAGCCTCCCGAGCAGCTGGGACTACAGGCGCCCGCCACAACGCCCGGCTATTTTTTGGTTGCAGTTTGGCCGGGGTTGGGCTTGAACCCGCCACCCTCGGTATATGGGGCCGGCGCCTTACCGACTGAGCCACAGGCGCCGCCCAGGTTTGATGATTTTTATTGTTGTGTTATGCTTTGATTGATATTCTTTATATTTTGAGTACCTATCCATGTTAAATATTTGTGTTAGCGTATAGTTACATAAATCATCTTAAAGTTATAACCATTTAAGTTGATAACAACTTAACATTGATTGCATATAAAAGTTCTGCCCTTTTACTTTCCCCATACTTTGTTATTATATTAATATCCCAATTTTCACCATTTTTACATTTTGTATCACTAACATTTAAGACTTTTGCCTTTTTTTTATTTTGAGACAGAGTCTCACTGTCATCCTGGGTAGAGTGCCCTGGCATCGTAATTCACAGCAACCTTAAACTCTTGGGCTTGAGCAATCTTCTTGCCTCAGCTTCCCAAGTAGGTAGAACAACAGGTTCCTGCCACAATGCTTGGCTAGTTTTTCTATTTTTAGTACAGACTGGGTCTCATTCTTACTTAGGCTTGTCTTGAACTCCTGAGCTCTACCATCTTGGGCCTCCCAGAGTGCTAGCATTATAGGAGGGAGCCACCACACCTGGCCAAGACTTTTGTCTTTTAACTTTTATATTAATCATGAAAATGATTTATGTACCACTATTGCATCAATAGAGTAATCTGTATTTGACTTTATAATTACCTTTACCAGTGAGTTTTGTATATTCGCATGTTTTCATGCTGCTAATTAGTATCCACTCATTTCAAGGTGAAGAATTCTCTTTAGCATTTCTTTTAAGCAGGTTTAGAGGTAATGACTTCCTTCTACTTTTGTTTGTCTGGTTAAGTCTTTATCTCTCCTTTTTTTTTTAGACATTCTCACTTTGTCACCCTTGGTAGGGTGCTATGGTGTCACAGCTCACAGCAACCTCAAACTCTTGCCTCAGCCTCCCAAGTAGCTGGAACTACAGGCACCCGCGACAGTGCCTGGCTATTTTTAGAGACGAGGTCTCACTCTGGCTCAGGTTGGTCTCCAACTTGTGAGCTCCGGCAATCCACCCAGAGTGCTAGAATATCTCTCCATTTTTAAAGGATAGTTTTTCAGGCCAAAATGTGGTTGATTGAAGGTTTTTCTCTTTCAGTACATAGAATTTATCATTTCATTCTTTCCTGGTTTATAAAGTTGCTTCTGAGGAATCTGACAGTTTGTGGATCTCTTTTGTATGTGATTAGTGCTTTTCTCTTTTTGATTTCAAAATTCTTTTTCTGTTTTTGACTTTTGACAATTGGCCTGTGACCTTCCTTGGTGTAGATCTCTTTGCATTCAACCTATTTGGGATTCTTTGAGCCTTATACGTATGGATGTCTTTTACCTTCCCCAGATTATTTCTTTAAATGAGCTTACTACTTTTCTCTCTCATCTCTTTCACTGAATCCAATGATACATATATTTGCCTTCTCGATGGTAAGTTTCATAGGCTTTCTTCATTCCTTTTCATTCTTTTTTAAGTTTTGCTTTTTAAACTTCCAAGAGTTAATTTCAAATGACCCATCTTTGAGGCTGTTGTTGAACTCCTTTAGTTAAGTTTTCAGTTAAGATACTGTATGGTTTAACCCAACATTTGTTTCTCTTTATTTTAAACATTTTTTATTTGTTGAAATATTCATGTTCTTTATGTATAATTTTCCCAAGTTTATTGAAAATTTTGATTATGGTTATTTTGAAATCTTTGTCCAGTAATTCATATACCTTTATTTCTTTAAGGTTGATTTCTAGAAATTTATTTTCTTTTTTTTGGGCATATTTTATGTTACTTGGTCCTTTGTTAAGGCACTTTTCTTTGCGTTTATGGAATAACTTTGTACTGGGGATGACCTTCAAGAATCAGACCCAGTAAAGATTCTTGGGCCCTCATAAACTTTCTGTTGATATGTGTTCTTAAACTTCTTTAAATTTTTCTGTGTAAATTCCTCAATATTTGCTGGTTACTATTGTCAGGAGATTATACTCTCTCACTCCTTCTAAAATTTATCCCTTGTACTACAGGCCCTCTGTGTCTTTACTGTGATGGCCCAACACTTTTGTTTTGGGTTTTTGATTTCTTTTTTGGTTTTAGCCACCCTTAGGCATCTGGACAATGCCGGGTCCCCCTTAGTGCTTTAAGATAGGTGAGATAGACAGAAGTTCCTTGGGCAGTTATCCCAGATGTCTGAATGTTGGACATATGCTTTAATTTTTTCTCTTCCTCCCCAGGGAGAAGTTGAGGGCTATTGAGTTTTTCCAGTTGTGTCAAGTTGAGCTGGCAGAGGGGCTCTGGCCATGAGTGCGTAATAGTCCAAACCATTGCTTTTGTTCTCTAGAGTTTGCTAATTCTTTCATAGCTTATAGAATCCAGTCCCTCAGGCAGACCCCTCCAAAAGCCAGAATGTTGGACAGATGCTTCTTTTTCCCCAGGGAGAAGGTGCAATTTAGGGGGGTTCACTTGCTAATTCTCTTCTGAGCTGATGGCAGGGACTGTGGTTGGTTATTGCACATTGGTCCAAACTATAGCTTTTGTTTTCAGCTGTTTCCATCCTGGGACTCTTGCCTCTCAGAGCTCAGATTCAGGCAAGACAGTAACCAGTCCCCTGGGTATCCCCCAGAAAAGTCAGAACATTGGTTGTACAATTGATTTCTCCTTCTGGGGGAAGCTGGGAGCTGGGGATTTTTCCCTGATCCTGTGCTACTCTGTTGGAGGAGGGATTATGGCAAGAGAACTCCATAAATTTTTCTACTGGCTTCAATGTGGTTGATTTTATGTTCGCCTGGAGTGCAGGAGCCTCTCGTCTGGTCTCTGGATGTTTTGCAAAGAGAACCATTCCATGTATTGTTAAATTTGTATGTCCATGGGGGAAGCAGGGTCTAGGGCTTCTTCTTTCACTCTTTTCCTGACTTTACCCCCTACACTAAGTTTCTTTTGCAACAGGACATTTGATTGAATTTAAAGCCTTTAGGCTTTAAATCTTACTCTGTAGCTCATTCCTTATCTATACAGGACCAAGTTTATATTTTTCTAGTATTGGGAATCAGTGCAGATATTTCAAGAGTGTTTTGGAATTCCTTTTGAAATATTTTTACATTTGCAAGAAATGAAAGGGAAAATTTTTATTTCCTTAGTTTTATTGCTTAAGAGTAGTAAAGAGCATGTCAGGGAATTTTCCTCATGTACTCAATTTTTTTTTTCTGTGTTAGTTTTGGCACTCTGAAATTAATGGAGCCATAGTCCCCCTTTTCTACTTGGCTGAAGTACCATTTCATGAGCTCACTGTGATCATGTCCCCTCTACCAATTGTCTGCTATCTTTATAAGTGCCAGGACTTGCTATCCTCTGTGGCAGGTAGCACTTTGTTATTCATAAAGAAGACTTTAGGGTTGAGTTTTTCTTCCACCTTCTGTTTTGCTGTTCATCTTGACCACTAGCTACATCATTATGAATTTGAGATAATCTTTGTACTTACTAGGAGTTTAAATTAATTTTATTTCCAACTAGAAACAGTCTCATGGCAAGAAATGAAACTTCTGTGCATGATGTCCTGTGTTTCTTGTGCCAGTCAGATTTTAGCAATGATACTGACCTCCTCTATTAGTTGGCTGAAATGCCTTATCTAGAAGCTGTCTTCTGTAAGCTTCTGCATTACTCAGCCTTCATTGGAGCATATTTTAGGGGCAAGATGATGAATTTAGTTTTAGACATGTTAATTTGAAAGAAGGGCTGTGGGCTATTCAATTGTATTTGTGATAGGTTTGGAGGCTGAGAAAGCAATTTGGACTATAGATGTAGATTTGGTAAGCAAAGTTTCTTACGTTTTGAAAAACTAATAGTATATTGGTTTATCCAGGGAAAACATGTAAAATTAAAATATAAAATAAATGGAATTTGGCACAGGATGAAATTATAGCATGTATGGTGTGGGCAGAGAAAGAAAATCTAGTGAACCTTACTGTGAAGGAGATTTTTAAAAGATAGGATGAGAACAAGGGAACCATTGGAGGCAACGAATGCGGCATCTTTAAAATATTGTCTCTCCTATATTAGATTGGTTAGGCTAAAGACAGATTACTTAAGATGACATTTTAAGTAATGGGTAACTGACTCATTTTCTTGAATGTCTAGGGGATCATTGATGGCCTTACTTATAGCACTTTCAGGAGGAGCAGGAATCAGATTGTAGTTGATTTAAAAATAAATGGCAAGTTAGGACATGGATCCAACAACTGTTTTGAAAATTTATTGTGAAGGATAAGAGGTTGATTGGTAAAGGACAGCTACAAGTGAATTAAAATGGTAAGTTGTTTTATGTATGCACCCTGTGCGATAAATAGATAAATGTTTTAGGCTGCTTTTTTATTAATATTTTCTATGAGAAGAATTATTTTTAATATTTAAGGATTTTTAAATTTTTAAGTATAGCTCTTTTTATGATTGTTTAATCTATTCTCAAAGAAGAGAAAGGCACTGCTTAATGTGATGTATCAAGTTACCTTTTTCCACATATTGAGTTTAAAATGCTTATATCACCTCATACACATTGATGAAATAGTTCTCAAAACACTTCCTTACCTATTTTTCTTATTTGCTTTTAACTGTTTGGGATTCTGGGATACTGAATAGAGGCATAAAAAATCAATAGCTCTTTTTCAAATGTTCTACGTTCCTTAGTAACTAGAGCAGGGGTGGGAACCTTTTCATATTGGAAGGCCACATTAATTTAGCTGTAATCAAATAAGATCACATTCAAGAAAGTTTAATTAGGGGCGTCGCCTGTGGCTCAGTTGGTAAGGTGCCAGCCCCATATACCGAGGGTGGCGGGTTCAAACCTGGCCCCGGCTTAACTGCAACCAAAAAATAGCCGGGTGTTGTGGCGGGCGCCTGTAGTCCCAGCTACTCGGGAGGCTGAGGCAAGAGAATCACTTAAGCCCAGGAGTTGGAGGTTGCTGTGAGCTGTGTGAGGCCATGGCACTCTACCAAAGGCCATAAAGTAAAACTCTGTCTCTACAAAAAATAAAAAAAAAAGTTTAATTAGAATATTAAAAATATACATTATTTTGTAAATAACTAATATGGCTTTAATAATTTCAAAAAAGAAAACTATTAATTTTTAAAATAGCCTTTTGACTGTTTCGTTGTTTCTTCTTTTTTGTTGAAAAGCATTTGAATATTTGGTTGCAGCGTGGAGGTCCTCAATTTCATTTGATCCTCAAGAACAGGCATTTGTGACTTTAAGGGCATCTTGATTTGGGTTAGGTAGGAGAATGTAGATTCACAGCAATAGTGGTTGAAAAGCAAGAAAGTATCTTTGGGTATTCTGCATTTTTCCATATTTCAGTTGGATCTTCCTTAGCATCAAACAATGACTTTAAAATGTCATCTTAAGAATTGAGAGCTCAGTCAATTCCATCTGTAGTTCTTTAGGTGCCTTAGTGATATCAACTAGGTAAGGCTAAAATGCTAATTTGAGTGTGATGTCATGATTCTCAAAGTCAGTGACCCTTTCATTGTATTCTGCAATTAATAGGTCTAATATGCATGTGCAACTGCATATTCTTCAAATGATTCATGTGTATCATCCTGCTCATCCGTGACCTTTGCTAACGGGGAAAAATTTTCATCCAAAATTTCCTTCTGAAAAAGAAGTGTTTTGAAAGAGATAGTTTTTTTTTTAATGCTTGGACTTATTTTTTGCCAGACTTAATTTTACATTGCAAAGAAATATTCAAGTCATTTTGATTGACATATCACACAGAAATGCATTCCAAAAGAAATCATCTTTCAATAATTCACATTGGTGATAATGCTCATCATAAAATTTATCTGTTCTTGCAGAGATAAAATTTTGGCTAACACCTGTCCCTGCAACAGCCAATGTACCTTAAAATGATATGACAAATCCACACTGAATACCTCATCTTTCAACTTCAGCATGTTAGAAAACTGACTATGCTGTGCTGCATTTGCACAAAAATAGTTTAGCTCAGAGATTTTGCTAATGGAAGATAAAATGAAAATAAATAAGAGCATCTGGATCTGTTAATACTTTTTTTTTTTTTGTTGGTCTATGCAATAAGCCCTTCATAGTGTCTTATCATGGGAGGTACACTGTCTATACATACCCCTCACTCAGTTTACCACACTCAGTGCAACTTCATGACACTTACTTGAAAGTTGTTGAAGATATCCATTCCCCATGTTCTGTTTGCAAGAGTGTCCAAAGCTAGTGACTCTTCATAGCAAAGAAAATCTTCTTTTTGATTGGAATGAAGTATAAAACCTGTGCTGAGTCAGTAGTTATCAGTTGATTCACCAACACTATTGAATAATATAATTTCTTTTTGAAGTATTACATGAAATTGTTTTGTTAAGTTGAAGGCTAATTCATGTTGCTGATCAGTTACGGTTCTCTGTGAAAGAGACACTTATTTGTACTTTGAAACTTCATTGTAGTCTAAGCATCCTAAGCTTCAACAATCCATTCTTTCAGTTTTCGATATTACTGAATGGCTTCTCTTTTTTTCTCAACTACATAGCTACTTTATAACTTACTTCAGTGGCATTATTTCCAGGGCTTAACTGCTGCTTGAAAGAATTGTCTTTGCTTTTGCTTTTCATCTTTTAATTTCAGCATACCTTTTGTGCCTTTATCCAAATTTAAAATATTTGTGGTTCTAATGAGTGTTACAATGCTAATGGTCACTGAATTTTTATAATGTTGATATTGCAGTATCATAAAGCAAGGAAATCATCTTATCTTTAGCAGAAACAAGACAATAGTGCAATTCCTGATCCTCATTATGAAAATCTATTTTTTTCTTTCAGTGTTCTCTGTTTTTTTTTTTTTGTTTTTGAGACAGAGTCTCACTATATCACCCTCTGTAGAGTGCAGTTGCATCACGGCTCATAGCAACCTCAAACTCTTGGACTTAAGCGATTCTCTTGCCTTAGCCTCCCAGATAGCTGGAACTACAGACGCCTACCACAATGTCTGGCTATTTTTTTGTTGCTGTTGTCATTGTTGTTTAGCTGGCCCAGACCAGGTTCAAACCTGCCAGCCTCAGTGCATGTGGCTGGTACCGTAAACACTGAGATATGGGTACCCAGCCTTCTTTCAGTGTTCTTTTGATCTTCTTTGACACAATGAACTATTAAACAGACAGAATTAAAACATACTGTTAAGCTGTACAACTATGTACAAATTCTATTTCGAACAGAAACACAGTTCACCATTGTCACAAGCTAATAATGGAGTGGTGTACTCGATCCCCATAAACCCTCACCAGCCAGCCTCGACCAGTAATGGTACCAGTCAGGTGGGGGAAGTTAGAACTAAACCACAAGTGTAGGAGCTGTCTTTTTGAATTAGTATTCTTCCTTCTGGGAATACTTAGTATGGTCCACAATTTGTGAAGGAAATCGTAATATGGTTTTCGTCTGAAAGTTAGTGACTTTAATTCACTATATAATGGTTACTTTCCATTTTATATGTCTTGAAGCAGGTGTTCAGAGGATGGGTATTCATAATCATGGAACTTTTGCTGAAATAGCTTGAATAAAAACATGTAAGAGAGACTCCAGGCTAAAGTAGGATGGTAATTTTATATGACATTTTGTATTAGAGTCTTTTTGTTGAAATCAATTTAAACTGGTTTCCTCTTTACCCTGTATATAGCACATTCTACCTGAATTAACATGGTTTATTTTAAAATCAAAGACTTTGATATAGCCATGATTTCTGAGATAGTTTCAAATTAATTGACACTTTATGCTATATGGAAGTTTTATTATTTTATATATTTTAAGGTTTCTCTTGACATGAAATATAAATCCAAAAAAATTTGATAACCTGCTTTAAACAATGATCTTCTTCCAGAATATATGCTTCATGTTCTGTCTTCCATACTTAGAAAAGGAGCAAATGAGGAGAAAAGACTTAAATTCAGATGGCTTAGTATACTCCCACTTGACAATAGCATTCATGTTAACAATTGTGTGGCATTCATGTGACATTTAAATTTTAATTTAATATACATTAATAAAATATGAGAAATGTAAAGTTATTTGTGTATATTTTGGTTTGCTATTGGAGCATAATTAATAATAAAAAATCTCATTTCCAAAAGAATAAAAATTGGTAATCCTAGAGTTGAATACTCTGTGCTCTCTGAATTCTCCAAATTTTGATTTTGGCTATTTTGTTCTCTTAGTAGGGAACAAGATGTTGGGACACTCCGAATGAGATCACATTCTGTGAGTCCAACTTACGGAGAAGATGGACAAAATATTACTCCAAAGGCTTGTGTAAGATTAGATTTTACTTTTGATTTTTTCTTGTAGTTTTAAAATGACTTCACAAACTTATAATTTCATATTGTTATAGTTCCAATGATTATTTAAAAACAGTGAATAAAGTCTGAATATCTTGATGTCAGCGAATGTGGTGTGTTTGGTATATTCCATAGGATTCTTTCTGCTTTCTCAATGATTCTGAAGTGTCATGCTCATCAGTCTGTTGTTTCTCCTGTTCACTGAATAACCTCAAAAAGCTTTGTTTTTTACTTTTCCCTTTTTCTCAGAGTATGAATGGAAATGATTAGATACCTAGTGATTAAAAAATTGAGAATAAATTAGAATTAGCTTATAATAATGTAAGGAATAATGCTTTTCTGATGAAGGTGGACTGTTTGTATCTTGAAATATTATAAATGTCTATCTTGTATTTATTTATTTTACACAGATCTGGTTCAAACAAGACACTAGTGAGCATTCCCATTAGCTTTATAAAGAGAGAAACTGTTCTTGCTTATTACAGTCTTTATTGCCTAACTCTGCAGTCTTAGGTTGCATGACTTTTAGTACAAGAAGGATCATGTGTAACTCATGATACTCTAGCACATATTGCTATAAACATAACCCATTGCATTTTCTCCAGTTTTGGAACTTAAAACAATTTAATCTGAAGGGCAGCACATTTCTAATAATGACTAACTATCAATCATTTTACAGTAGAACCTCTGTAAGTTGACAACCCAAGGGACCATAACAAACTAGTCAAGATACAGAGGTGGTCAACATAAGGAACTAGGCCTACTGTACTGACACGTATGTGTAGTGCATGTCTGGTCTATGAAAACTGGGTCAACTTAAGGAGGTGGTCAGTGTAAGGAAGTGATTATCTATGGAGGTTCTACTGTATGTACTCAAAGAGGGCAGATACATTTTTTCTTACTTAAGAAGTTCTTGTTCACAAAGAAAAGCATATAGAAACCAGAGGACCATTAGGAGAGATGATAATGAATTTTAATACAGTTTATAAATGATGGACATTCAACATTTTGTTGGTTAGAAATTTAGAGATTCAGTAACATATGATCACTTCATATACATTTGAATAACCATCGGTAAATAGGTTTATTTGTTAGCAATGAGGCTTTGTAAAAGCATGAAAATGCTATACCAACAAATTTAATTTCAAAATAAATTTCTTGGGCTGTAAAATAGGCATTATTTTACACAGATTTGCCTTACTAAGTTTTTAGAGCTTATTGTCTGTTTTGGCCATGGATAGGTTGCCATCAGTTAATTATAGTTTTAATTCAGTTTGATAAATGTATATAATAAATTATACAGGAAGAAAAGAAGCATGGAATTTTCATTTTTTAAAAAGTAAAGAATCGCCATAATTGCATTTTCATGACGTGAGTCCAAAGATTATTTATTTTTATATTCAGTGTATGAGTGAGAATTAATTTAAGAACACAGAGCATCTTGGACATCAACACAACATTTTCCTGTTAATTAATTTTAATGAGACTAAATAATTCATCTTTTCAAGTCTTCCCACTCCCACTTTAAAGCTACTGTAGTATACCACAATTAAACATTTTTGTAAATGAATTTAGAGTCTGGATTAATTTTTTAAAATATTCTCTTTCTCTTTTTTTTTTTTGGGACAGAGTCTTGCTCTGTTGCTCCAGGGCTAGAACGCCCTTGCATCAGCCTACCTCATAGCATCCTCAAACTCCTGGGTTCAGGTGATCCTCCTGCCTCAGCCTCCTCAGCCTCCTATAGGCACCTACCACAATGCTCTGTGAAAGTTTCTGTTTTTAGTAGAGATAGTATCTCCTCTTGCTTAGGCTAGTCTCAACCTCCTGAAATCAAGTGATCCTTCTGCCTCTGCCTCCCAGAATGCTAGGATTACAGGCATGAGGTATCATGCTCAGCCTAAAATATTCTTTAAAAAAATCCAGTTACTATGTAAATAGATTGTTAAGGCTTCTCTTAGCCCTAAGCAGCTGTAAGAAGCAGTCATTACTTAGAACTGAGAACTCTAGCTCACTTGTAACATAATCTTTCCCTCTGAGGACAACATGGCATTACCATACAAACACACAAAACTCTCATTACTCTGAATGACATATATTTTGACCTATTTTCTCCCACCCTTATCCCCCCTTGCTTCTTTGGTTTCTTCCTTCCTTCCTTTCCATCCTTCCTTTCTCTTTCCTCTTTTATTTCTTTCTTCCGTCTTTTCCTTTTTTATTTCTTCCCTCTTCTTTCTTCTTCCTCCCTCTTCCCTTTTTTCTTTTGTATTTCAGGAAGGTCATTTGAAAAGGTCCCCTGTTTCTTTGGATGATAATGACATTGAAGCTCGCCTTAAAAGTTGGAACCTTGGGGTAAAGAAAAGTATTTGTTTTTTATATATATATCAACATGCCAGAATTATATCATGTATGGATAACACCTGAACTAATGTAATTATATTCAGTGAATTTGGTTATTATATAATTGTTACTGTGTTAGCCCAGAGAAATACAGGATAGAGAAAAACATTCGAAAGAAGCATATAATAGTCCTTGTCTTTGACAAGGTAACCTTCTGATTGGTGAAATAAGAGATATACACACAAAATCGTTAATAATTTAGGATACAATAAGAAAAAATACCAAAGTGAGTTATATGGAAAGTAGAATAGTGAGGTAGGTGTGAGGAAAGGGAGAACTTGGAGAAGCCAAGGTAAGGGGAGCAGAGGAGAAGTAGGAAAGGCAAACAGAAGTGGGCATAAAAAAGATTTGGTAACATAAGTGAATTGTCATAACTGGGTCTTTGGGATTTATGTGTGGGATTCACAGGCAGTATTGTCAGGCTGCATTGTTTTGGAACTCTGAATGCTAAACTGAGAAGTTTAGCTTTAAAATTTTAGTTAATAGTGAGCCCTGTAGGTTTTTCCCCCCACATCTACTTTTCACTTTACATATACACTGTTTAAATGCTTTGAGGAAATCAATGAAACCAAAAGTTGGATGCTTAAATGATGAATAAAATCAACAAACATTTAGCCAAACTAACCAAGAATAAAAAGAAAAATGAATTTGCTAATATCAGGGATAAAGGAGGAGATTTCAGTATAGACTCTACAGATGCTCAAACTGTAAGAGATTACTGCAGAGAAACTCTGTGGGCATAAATTTGATAATGTAAATGAAAGGGACAAAAGTCCTTGAGCAACACAAACTACCAAAATTCACTCAAGAAGAAATAGATAACTTGAAAAGCCCTATATATTTTAAGTAAATTGAATTTTCAGTTGAAAACTTTTCAGCAAAGGAAACTTCAGGCCAAGATGATCTCACCAACAGACTCAATCAAACAAGCATGAGAAATAATACCAATTTTACATAATTCTAGAGGAAATAACTCTTGCTAACTTTTGAGGCCAATTTTATCTTGTTACCAAAACCAGGGACTAGTAGAAATATTTGTAGATCACATATCTGACAAAGCCTTCTATCCAAAATGCATAAGAATTCTCAGAACTCAACAATAAGAGAACAACCTAATAAAAAGATGGGGCAAAGATATTTCATTGAGATACCACTACACATCTATTAGTATGGTTAAAGCAAACAAACACCTACAACGACAAGGCCAGATGCTGGTGAGGATAAGAAGCAACAGGAACTCTCACCTCTTAATGGAGGGAATGCAAAATATTAGTTTGTATTTTTTAAAAAGTAAAACTTAATTTTTTACCATGTGACCCAGTATTCTCCCTTCTAAGTATTTGTTTACTCAAGTGAGATGAAAGTCTATGTTCACCCTAAAACTTATAGCAAGTATATGTAACAGCAAACCTCACCCCCACCCTTTTGTGTCATTGTTCCAAACTGCAAATAGTTCCAGATGCCTCTCGATTGAAGACTGGATAAGCAAATTGTATGTATATCCATATAATGGAATACTTTTCAGTAATAAAAAGGATTCAACTACCAAATCATACATTAAAGTGGATGAATTTCAAATGCAGTATATTACACTGAATGAAAGAAGATGACTGAAAAGGCTATGTGTTTTTGTTTGCTCTTGTTTGATGCTGTGGAAATGGCAAAACCATAAGGATGGAGAACAGATTAGTAGTTTCTAGGTGGTAAGGATTGAGGTAGAATTTGGTTACAAGGGTGGAGGTGGCACTTGAGATTTTTTATTTTTAAAGTTTGGTGGAACTAGTTTGTATATTGCTCGTTATACCACTGTATGCATTTGTTAAAGCTCACAGAAGTATACATTTTTATTTTTTATTTTTACGTTTTTTTGGTAAGAAGAAGATATCTATTTAAAGAGTAAATTTTAATTTAAAAAACTTAAAAAGTGACTATATTCTGCTGTTTGCCATGACAAGTCAGCTGTGAGGCAGTAGTTTACTGTCTTGTCTTTTATTTATTTATTTATTCTTTTTTTTTAATTGTTGGGGAATCATCGAGGTTACAATGAGCCAGGTTATACTACTTGCATTTGCTGGGTGAAGTCCCTGTATTAATAGTGTCCCTCCCCCAAGAGGTGCATCAAACACTGTGCCTCACACCCCCCTCCTTCCTTCTCTCTCCCCTCCCCCACTCCTCTTTACCCCCACCATGTATTAGCATCAATTGTCCTCATATTAGAATTGAGTACGTTGGATTCTTGCTTTTCCATTCTTGTGATGCTTTACTAAGAAGAATATATTTCAACTTCATCAAAATTAATGCAAAAGATGTAAAATTACCATATTTTTAGTAGTTGTATAGTATTCCATGGTATACATGTACCACAGCTTGTTAATCCATTCCTGTATTGGTGGGCATTTAGGTTGTTTCCACAATTTGGCAACTGCAAATTGTGCTGCAATAAAAAGTCTAGTGCAAATGTCCTTATGGTAAAATGATTTTTTTTCTTCTGGGTAGATGCCCAGTAATGAGATTGCAGGATTAATTGGGAGGTCTAGTTTGAATTCTTTGAGTCCTTCCAAAACGGTTGTTACTAGTTTGCAGTCCCACCAGCAGTGTAAAAGTGTTCCCTTCCTTCCACAACCACGCCAGCATCTGCAACTTTGAGTCTTTGTGATGTGGGCCATTCTCACTGGGGTTAGGTGATATCTCAGGGTGGTTTTGATTTGCATTTCTGGCAATTAGGGATGATGAGCATTTTTTCATATGCTTGTTAGCTATTCGTCTGTCTTCTTAAGAGAAGGTTCTGTTCATCTCACTTGATATATGGGATTGTTTTTTTTGTTGTTGTTGTTATTGTTGCTTAATTTGAGTTTTCTGTAGATTCTAGTTATCAAGCTTTTGTCCAATTCATAATATGCAAATATCTTTTCCCATTCTGATGGTTGTCTATTTGCTTCGGTTCTTGTCTCCTTAGCTGTACAGAGGCTTTTCAGTTTAATTAAGTCCCACTTGTTTATGTTTGTTGTTGTTGCAATTGCCACAGAAGTCTTCTTCATAAAATCTTTCCCCAGCTGATATCTTCAAGTGTCTTCCCCATACTTTCTTCGAGGATTTTTATTGATTTGTGCCTTAGATTTAGATCTTTTATCCATCTTGTATCAATTTTAGTGAGTGGAGAAAGGTGCATGTCCAGGTCAGTCTTTTACACACGGTTATCCAGTTCTCCCAGCACCATTTATTGAACAGGGATTCTTTTCCCCAGAGAATGTTCTTGTTTGGTTTATCCAAGAACAGGTGGCTGTAAGATTTTAGTTTCATCTCATGGTGTTCTGTTTGATTCCAGATGTCTATGTCTCTATTTTTGTGCCAGTAACATGCTGTTTTATCACTATGGCCTTGTAGTACAACCTAAGGTCTGACAAGCTAATACGCCCAGCCTTGTTTTTATTACTAAGAATTGCCTTAGGTATGCAAATTTTTTTCTGGTTCCATACAAAAAGAAGAATTATTTTTTCCATATCTTGAAAAGATGCTGTTGATATTTTACCGGGGATTGCATTGAATCTGTAGATTGCTTCTTCTTCTTCTTTTTTTTTTTTTGACACAGAGTCTCACTTTGTCACCCTCAGTAGAGTGCTGTGGCGTCACAGGTCACAGCAACCTCAAACTCTTGGGCTCAAGCAATTCTCTTACCTCAGCCTCCCAAGCAGCCGGGACTACAGGTGCCCACCACAATGCCTGGCTGTTTTTTGGTTATAGTTGTCATTGTTGTTTGGCAGGCCCGGGATGGGTCGAACCCTCCAGCTCTGGTACATGTGGCTGGGGCCCTAGACACTGAGCTACAGGCACCGAGCTGGAAGTATAGACATTTTAACAATGTTGATTCTTCCCAGCCATGAGCATGGTATGTTCTTCCGTTTGTTAATATCTTCTGCTATTTCTTTCTTTCTTTTTTTTGAGACAGAGTCTCACTATGTCACCCTCAATACAGTGCTGTGACATCACAGCTCACAGCAACTTCAAACTCTTAGGGTTTAAGAGATTCTCCTGCCTCAGCCTCCTGAGTAGCTGGGACTACAGGTGCCTGCCACAATGTCCGGCTATTTTTTGGCTGTAGTTGTCATTGCTATTTGGCAGGCCTAGGCTGGGCTGGAACCTGCCACCTCCGGTGTATGTGGCTGGCGCCCTAGCTGCTTGAGCTATAGGCGCTGAGCCTGCTATTTCTTTTCTTAGGGTCTTTAATTTTCTTTATAGAGGTCCTTCACCTCTTTTTTTAGGTTTATTCCTAGGTATTTCATTTTCTTTGAAGCTACTGAGAAGAGAATCGATTAGCTTCTCATCTTGGCTGTTATTGGCATATACAAAGGCTACTGATTTGTGGACATTGATTTTATATACTGAGACATTATTGTATTTCTTGATCACTTCCAGGAGTCTTGTGGTTGAGTCTTTGGGATTCTCTAAGTAAAAGATCATATCATCAGCAAAGAGGGAGAGTTTCACTTCCTCTGTCTGCATTTGGATGCCCTTTATTACCTTCTCTTGCCTGATTGTATTGGTTAGAGCTTCCAGCACTATGAATAGTAAAGTTGAGAAAGGCCAACCTTGCCTTGTTCCAGTTCTGAGTAGAAAAGCTTTCAGTTTTACTCCATTCAGTTTAATATTAACTGTAGGTTTGTCAGATGGCTTCGATCAGTTTACAAAATATGCCATCAATGCCTGTATTCTTCAGAGTTCTAATTAGAAAAGAATGTTGAATTTTATCAAATGCTTTTTTCGCATCTATTGAGAGGATCATATGGTCTTTGTTTTTGCTTCTGTTGATATGGTGAATTATGTTTATGGACTTGCATATATTAAACCAGCCTTGCATCCCTGGGATGAAACCTAGTTGATCATGATGTATTACTTTTTTAATGATAAGCTATAATCTATTGGCTAGGATTTTATTGTGAATTTTTGCATCTGTATTAGTGAAATTGGTCTGTAGTTGTCATTTTTAGTTAGATTTTTTCCAGGTTTTGGTAACAGGGTGATGTTTGCTTTATAGAATGTGTTGGAGGAAAATTCCCTCCTTCTCAAATGTTTTGAGTAATTTCTGCAGTATAGGTATAAGCTATTCTTTGAAGGTTTGATAGAATTCTGGTGTGAAGCCATTTGGACCAGGGCATTTTTTTGTTGGGAGATTTAAATTTTTTTCTTTGATCTCAGTACTTGAAATTGGTCTGTTCAGGAGATCTATTTCTTCTTGATTAAGTCTTGGGAGAAGGTGTGATTCCAAGTATGGATCCGTTTCCTCCACATTGTCAAATTTCTGGGCATAGAGTTTCTTGTAGTATTCAGAGATAATCTCTTGTATCTCTGTGGTATCTGTTATTTCCTCTTTATCATTTCTGATTGAGGTTACTAGAGATTTTACTTTTCTGTTTCTAGTTGTTCTGGCCAAAGTTTCATCTATTTTATTTACTTTTTCTTTTTCTTTTTTTTTTTTTTTTTAGAGACAGAGTCTCACTTTTTCACCCTCGGTAGAGTGCTGTGGCATCACAGCTCACAGCAACCTCTAGCTCTGGGCTTAGGTGATTCTCTTGCCTCAGCCTCCCAAATAGCTGGGACTACAGGCACCCGCCACGACGACACCCAGCTATTTCTTGTTGCAGTTTGGCTGGGGCCGGGTTCGAACCCACCACCCTTGGTATATGAGGCTGGCGTCCTACCCACTGAGCCACAAGTGCCACCCCTATTTTATTTACTTTTTCAAAAAACCAGCTTTTTGTTTCATTAATTTTCTGAATGATTTGTTTTCAGTTTCGTTAATCTCTGATTTAATTTTGGATATTTCTTTTTTTCTTCTGGGTTTGGGGTTAGATTGTTCTTTTTCCAATTCTATAAGATGGTTTGTGAGTGTGCTGCTGCGTTTACTTTCTGTTTTTTGAAGGTAGGCATCTAGTGCAATAAATTTTCATCTCAGGACTGCTTTTGCTGTTTCCCAGAGGTTTTGGTAACTTGTGTCTTCATTGTTGTTATTTTGAGGAACTTAAAAAATTCCTCTTTTATCTCTTCCTGAACCAACTGTCATTCAGCGTAAAGTTGTTTAGTTTCCAAGACTTTGTGTGGGAATGAACATTTTTGTTAGGGTGGAGCTTCACCTTTATAGCCTTGTGGTCTGAGAAGAGACATGGTATAATTTCTGTTCCTTTAATTTTGCTAAGGTTTGATTTGTATGCTAGGAAGTGATCTATTTTGGAGTGTATGCCATGAGCTAATGAGAAAAAAGTATATTCTTTTGCTTTGGGATGGTGTGTTCTGTATATGTCTATTAATTCCATTTGTTCTAGGGTCACATTTAAGTGTTTTGTATCCTTGTTTAGTTTCTGTTTAGAGGATCTGTCCAGTTCTGTTAGAGGGGTGTTGAAGTCCCTGACTATTAAGGTGTTATGGGATATCATATTGCTCAGACCCCTCAGGGTCTGTTTCATAAATCTGAAAGCATTTAAGTTAGGCACATAAATGTTTAAAATTTAGATGTCTTCTTGTTGTATTGTTCCTTTGACCAGTATGAAGTATCTGTCTTTGTCTTTCTTAACTAAAGTTGCTTTGAATCTGCTTGTATCTGAGAATAAGATTGCAACTCTTCCTTTCTTCTGATTTCTATTTGCTTGAAACACTGTTTTCCATCCCTTAATTCTGAGTCTTGATTTGTCCTTCGGGGTTAGGTGTGTCTCCTGGAGACAGCATATGGATGGCTTGTGTTTTTTTTTTTTATATATATATTTTATTGTTGGGGATTCATTGAGGGTACAATAAGCCAGGTTACACTGATTGTATTTGTTAGGTAAAGTCCCTCTTGTAAGCATGTCTTGCCCCCATAAAGTGTCAGCCAGCCTGTGCTTCTTCAGTGGGAAATTCAATCCATTGACATTTGTTGAGAATGTCGATAAATGTGGTGGAATTCTATTCATCTTATTATGAGATAGTTTGTTGTGTAGTTTTGTCCTTTGTGCCATTGTGGAAACTAAACTCTGGCCTTGGCTTCTAGGTGTTTATTTTGGTGGTGGTCCATGGTGGTGTTCAGTATTGGGAATAGGTCTAAGTATTTTCTGTAGAGCTGGTCTTGTTGTGGCAAATTTCCTCAGCACTTGTATATTTCTGTGGCTCCCTACAATGGCTGCCACGCAGGGCTTCTGCCCCTATCCACACAAGACTTGTCTAGTTTGTCAGATCTCAGCCCCACTGCTCCAGTTCACTTACAGCAACCAGCACCCCACCACCTCACAGTGCACTCTGAGCCACAGCTCCAGGCAAAATTGTGTTTTATTGTTTTAAAGAAAATGAAAGAAATCATTTGTTCTCCTAACCTGCAAGTATATTTTTCATTTGTTACTATAACTAAAGATGAATAAAAGAGCTGAAACCTATGAAAACAACTAAAAATTTCTATAGATAAAATTTTTCCTTTATTAAATCACCATTCACCTTTGGTTATCTTTTTTGAAAGAACAAAAAAAAGTTTTGAGATAGGAGAAATTGCTGTGGTTCATGTTTTATTTTTAAAATTATATGGCACTTTCTAAAAGTTAAAGAAAAAAGTATGGTTTCAGAAGAGAGACCAAGAAAAAGAATGGGGTATGAATTTATAGTCTTTTCAGATGGTTATGGGGTATTTATAAAACTAATTTAATTTATATATAAAGAAATTCTAATTAAATTACTTCATTTTAATAAAATTAGAAATTAACATTAAAAGGATAGTTGCCTTTCCATGTCTTCACCTGAAAATTAAAAACAAAATACAAAAACACTCTGAAAAGCTGTCTGTAAAAGTGGTAATTAAAACCAAGTGGCAGACTTTAATTAATAAAGGTGAAATTTGATTAAGAAGTACTGTGATGTGTCCAGAGTGATAATGAGGATCAAAGATAGCTTATTTAATTTAATGAAATTAAAACCAAACAAAGCCAAAACAAAACTACAAAAGAAACAATCAAAATTGCCCCCCAAATCATTAGAACTGATCAATAAAACAGTAGCTGGGTCTTTGTAAAGAACAATAAATTAGAAAATTCTATATTTTCTTTAAAGTGATCAAGAAATGAGAGAGGATAAAAATAGTGTTAATTGTTGAAAAGAGATTGTAACAATAGATCCAAAGGTCTAACAGTCGTGGGTAAATACTATGTATGTTGATGTATAAAATGATTCGGTATGGAAGTAGCACTACAGATTTCAAGGAAAACATGGTAATTACTGTTTTCATCATTCACCCTTCTCTTGTCTTGCAACTGGTTCTCTGCTGTATCAACCGTTTTTTAGTCTGCTTTTCCTGTAAGAAACGTGGAAAGGCTGCCTGTTCTACTTAGTGTGGCCTTCATTTAGGGCTTATCAAGACTTGCTCTAGGGCGGCACCTGTGGCTCAGTCGGTAAGGCGCCGGCCCCATATACCGAGGGTGGCGGGGTTCAAACCCGGCCCCGGCCCAACTGCAACAAAAAAATAGCTGGGCGTTGTGGCGGGCGCCTGTAGTCCCAGCTACTCGGGAGGCTGAGGCAAGAGAATCGCTTAAGCCCAGGAGTTGGAGGTTGCTGTGAGCTGTGTGATGCCATGGCACTCTACCGAGGGCCATAAAGTGAGACTCTTGTCTCTAAAAAAAAAAAAAAAAAAAAAGACTTGCTCTAAAAAGTCACTCAGGGGCAGCTGGCACATTGGTATAGCAGACACACAAGAAAGTCCACCTGAGATGTCCCAGTAGATGAGCTGCCCCAGTTGCTGACTCACAGAATTGTGAGCTGAATAAATTGGTTGTAGTTTCAAGCCATGAAGCTTCGGGTTGATTTGTTATGTAGCAAAAAAGCTAACTGATACATGTATATTATAGTAGTTACTGCTCAACAGTGTTCTAAAGTGGTCATGTCAGTTTTCATCCTCATCAGCAGTGTGTGTCAGTTCCCCTGGCTCTATTTCTTCTCTGATACTTGGTATTTCCAGTTAATTTTTTTTAAATAAAAAAAAAATTAGCCATTTTTGAAAGTGGTTAGTGAGATTGCATTGTGTGGTTTTAATATGTACTTTCTGGATGACTTATAAAATGGTACCTTTTGATATGTTTATTGACAATTTGTATAGGCTCTCAGAGTGATGTGCCTATTAAAGATTTGCCAATTTTTCTCTGGGGTTGTCTGTTTTTTTTTGTCATTGATATGTAAAAGCTTTTATCTATTCTGGATAAGAATCTTTTTGCAATATAGTATTATAAAATTTTCTTTCACTTTGTTGCCTTTCTTCATTCTCTTACTATTGTCTTTGATGAACAGAATTTTTGAATTTTAATGCAGTTCATTTTATCATTTTTTTGTCTTTATGGCTAGTGCTATTTTGTGTCCTATTTAAGGAGTCTTTGACTATCTTAAGGTCCTGAAGATGTTCTTTTATTTTTTTCATCTATAAGGTTTATTGTTTTACTTTTCCTATTTAAACCAAATACTCTGAAGGTGATTTTTGTTGTATGGTTAAATTTTAAACTTAAACTACAACCAATACATTGTAAGATAGGAAGTTAAGATTTGTTTTGATTTCTTATGTATATACAGGTGAAACTACCTTTTATTGAAAAGACCATTCTTTTCCTACTATCCTACAGAGTTATTTGTTTCATAACTCAGGTGACAGTGTGTCTGTTTCTATTCTGTTCCTTTGGCTTATGTGCTTTGGGCCAGTGGTATGCGTTTTTATGTCTGTTTTGTTTATGCTCATTGAATGTTTGTTGAAATGCTTTGGGTAAACTGAAGAATGAGCATGAATTTGGGCGGCACCTGTGGCTCAGTCGGTAAGGCCCCGGCCCCATATACTGACGGTGGCGGGTTCAAACCCCGCCCCCGCCAAACTGCAACAAAAAAATAGCTGGGTGTTTTGGCGGGCGCCTGTAGTCCCAGCTACTCGGGAGGCTGAGGCAAGAGAATCGCTTAAGCCCAGGAGTTGGAGGTTGCTGTGAGCTGTGTGATGCCACGGCACTCAACCAAGGGCGATAAAGTGAGACTCTGTCTCTACAAAAAAAAAAAAAAAAAAAAAATTGAAAAAAAAAGAATGAGCATGAATTTATAGTATATTTCTCTGGAAAAATGTTTTTAAAGTTTTAAAACATTGACTTAAAAACATAATTTTGGAGCATAATCAACTTGGCATTGAAGACTGAATTTATTTTTTACTGTAGAGAGAGTTTTGGCAGTTCTTCTGACTGATGCCATGATTTAAAAACATTCATTTTAGTTGTGTTGATGGTGATCTATTACTGTTAGTTGATAATGTCCATTCCTCTAATATAGTTAATATATAAAATGAGGTACCTTCTAATTTTTCTGGGGCCATAAAACTTTAGTTGATCAACTTTAGTCTATAAGGGGGTATTTGCTTATGTAGGTTTGACCAAATCCCGAATGATTTTAAAAAACAAACTGGCAGAAAATCCTTTGTAACCAAACAAATCTGCTAAAAAACTAAACAAAATAAAATATCAAAACCCAGTTTTCATTAGAAAGTATTCAGATATCCATTTTTATGTCTAGCTTAAATTATTATATATTTTGTTGTGATTCTGTTTGCATCTTTAACAAGAAATGTACAGATGCATTATTTATGCCATTGAAACTTAATTATATTCAGCTTTGCTTTATATATAATGTTTTCTTACACTTCAGTGTTTTGCATAAGTCCTTTTTTTCCCTTCCATTTTAATCATTTTTTATTGTGGTATTCTTTCTTGAGATGGTATGAAAGAACAAGAAGTTTTCTAAAGGAGCATGAAAAAAAAGTTAAAATGTTTACAGATTGCTTCAAGTCCATGTTACTTGTGGATTACAAAGTGGGAACATTCAACTTCAAAGCACATCTGGCTGCTGTTACAAAATGAGAAAATAGATTGCTTATTTCCCCCAAATAGACTCAGGAACACGCTTTACCATGAATAATTCCCATTGCATATTAAAAATGGTTATGAGACAAACTCAATGTATTGTAAATGAATAACAACAATGATGGAATATTTGGTACTTTGTTCATTGTTACCTTTGAAAATTGGAATAGACATTTTTTATTTCTTTTGGTCAACTCGAGAAAGGAAATTTATGATAGTAGAATGAGTCTTTAACTTCTTTATTTAATGGCTTTTAAAGATGAAGAGGATGAAATAGGAGTTACTTCTGTGTAGTATAAATGCTACATTGTAATTAGCTAAACCAGTCTTTTATATACTGCTTATAAATGTGGAGCTGGGTAACAATAAGTTACAGATTGTTTTCTTGGCTTTTGGTTTTAAATTTTAAACTTAATTAGAGCTTGACAATCTTTGGAAATTCTTGTTTCCTCTTCTTTTATTTTTTCTCTTATATTTAATTCTGATTTATGAATTAGAGTTTTATGTATTTGCAGAATTATGTTTATTTTTAAATGCTTTCTTGCATTACCCAAATAGAGAATGATTACTTATTTTTCACATACTTACCTTGAGACAATAAATATTTAATTGAGTGTACTTTGCTGTTAGCTAGAAATTTGCTGTCTTTATTTTTCAAAAAGCAGTTGTATATAGTACTGTGTTATTTACGGAAAATATGCCTCTTTCTCTGGTACAATATTTAAGTACCTTGAATTATTATCTTTACCTAATAATTGTTTCCCAAAGTAAATGTACTAATCATGCACCCACAAGTAGTGCTTCATATCTTTAACATATTGGTTGTTAAATTTTTAATACATGTAAACCTATATAATTATAAAATGTTATCTCATTGTGGTGTTTCTTTGCATTTTTCACATTGCTAAACAGATTGAGCATATTTTCATATGTTTATTAACCATTCATAATTCCTTATCAGTGAAATGTGCCCCAATTTTTTCCCCATTTTTTCAAGTATGGAGTTCATCTGTTTTTCAAGGCCTTCTTTATACATTTTGGCGACTAATCATTTTGCAAACATTTTTCGGTTTATGGCTTGTCTTTTCACTTTCTTTTTAGCTTAGAAGTTCTGATTTAAAGTGATCAAATTTATTAATTTCTTTCTTGCTTATGCTTCTTTGTTTAAGAAATCTTCTCTACCCCGAGGCCATAAAGTCATTCTTCAAATTGTCTTCTGAAAGTTTTTGTATTAATAGTTTTGCCTTTTCTGATAAGCATTTAATTCATTAGGAATTTATTATACATGATGTGAGGAAGTAATCTGATTTTCTTTTATTTATTGAACACATCCTTATTTTATCAATAGTTTGTAATGCTAGATTTTTCACAAATCACATTCTTTTTTTTTTTTTTTTGAGTTTAGAAAATTTTTTTATTTTTATTTTTGGGGATTCATTGAGGGTACAATAAGCCAGGTTACACTGATTGCAATTGTTAGGTAAAGTCCCTCTGAGGGACGGAGGGAGGAGGGTGGGGCCTTGGTGTGTGTCAACACAAATCACATTCTTATATATACTTGAGTTTCCTTCTGATGTTTTCTGGTTGGTTCTATTGGCTTTTCTTCATTAGTATAGTTTTATTATGTCTTTGTAAATTGCTGCACCTTGATTTTTTTCAAGTAGGTATGTGTTGCCTATTCTTGCTCCTTTATTCATTTGTATATATTTTATAATAAGATTATTAAAAACTCTCTTTATTTTGATTTCCTATTTTTTCTAGGGTGTTTTATTGGATATTGGATTCTTTTTTCTGTTTATGATGATTTGTTAGATTTCTTGAACAAGCAATAGCACCAAACTAATCTGGTTCAGCTTTGTATATTGAAGTAGTACATACTTTTTCAGTTGCCATAGACCCCCAGGTTAAAGTTTACACAACCAAGCATGCCCAGATAAATCAAGCACACCATAGGTGGAACCTAAGTGTTCAGATCCAGGAGCAGAGACAGAATTAAGCATGGCAGGATTGCGTGTCCAATTAGTCCTGGTATCACCAAATAGCAGGATCCTATCAGAGCACACTTCCTGGTATCACCCCATTGCAAGATCCTATCAAATTATGCCTCAGTACCCTCTGACTTACATGCTTTTATAAAACCAGCCCAACCCCTTTGTTCAAGGACACACTGCTTTGGGAACTATTTCCATTGTGCTTTGTACTTATGGCAAGTTATAAAAGCGACGTGGCTGTGTCTATTGGTCTAATAGCCACCAAACAAACAAATTGTCCTCTCCCAGATGGAAGAAGAGTTTGACTGGCTTACATTATTTCCTGGTTCTGGAAGCCCCCCTTCTCCTGCAACACTGCAGTTTAGTATCTTTAATAAATGGTGCCTTTGGTGGTTATCATTTTAGCCTGTCATCTTTTGATTCTTCAACTGTCTTGTTTCTGTAGGGCCCTTATCTTCAACTATTTTTTTCTTTCCCTTCATCATGGACAACCTTCCTTTCAAGATGCCTGTCTCTTGCAGAAGTGGATCACTCTTAAGACTGTCTTCTCTGGTTCTTCACACTTTCGAGGCTTTACCTTTTGTACCTCTGTCTCCAGCACTCTGATGTCTGGATTTTTGTGTGGCTCACTCAAAGCAGGCAAGTCTCTTTTGACAGGTCAGTATTTTATTTTATTTTTTATTATTTATTAAAAATTTGTTTTTGAGATGGGGTCTTACTCTGTCACCTAGGTTGGAGTGCAGTGGCATGATCATAGCTCCCTGCAGCCTTGACCTCCATAGATGTGTGCCACCATGGTCAGCTAATTAAAAAAAAAAAATTGCAACTTCTCTGAAGAAGACAGGTGCACGGCCTTCAGACATGAAAAAATGCTCATCATCTTTAATCATCAGAGAAATGCAAATCAAAACTACTTTGAGATATCATCTAACTCCAGTGAGACTAGCCTATATCACAAAATCTCAAGACCAGAGATGTTGGCGTGGATGTGGAGAAAAGGGAACACTTCTCTACTGTTGGTGGGAATGCAAATTAATACATTCCTTTTGGAAAGATATATGGAGAACACTCAGAGATCTAAAAATAGATCTGCCATTCAATCCTGTAATTCCTCTGCTGGGCATATACCCAGAAGACGAAAAATCACAACATAACAAAGATATTTGTACCAGAATGTTTATTGCAGCCCAATTCATAATTGCTAAGTCATGGAAAAAGCCCAAGTGCCCATCGATCCACAAATGGATTAATAAATTGTGGTATATGTACACCACGGAATATTATGCAGCCTTAAAGAAAGATGGAGACTTTACCTCTTTCACGTTTACATGGATGGAGCTGGAACATCTTCTTCTTAGTAAAGTATCTCAAGAATGGAAGAAAAAGTACCCAATGTACTCAGCCCTACTATGAAACTAATTTGGGGCTTTCACATGAAAGCTGTAACCCAGTTATAACCTAAGAATAGGGGGAAGGGGGAAAGGGAGAGGAGGGAGGGGGCTGGAGGGTAAAGGGAGGGGGATTGGTGGGATTATACCTGCGGTGCATCTTACAGGGGTATTTGTGAAACTTGGTAAATGTAGAATGTAAATGTCTTGGCACAGTAACTGAGATAATGCCAGGAAGGCTATGTTAACCATTGTGATGAAAATGTGTCAAATGGTCTATGAATCGAGTGTATGATGCCCCATGATCATATCAATGTACACAGCTATGATTTAATAAAAAAAAAAAAAAATTGTAGAGACGGCCTCATTATGTTGCCTAGGCTTCCAAACTCAAACTCCTGGGCTTTAGCAGTCCTACTTTTGGCCTTCGAAAGTGTTGGGATTATGGGCATGAACCACTGCACCCAACTAATATTAGATCATGTTTATGTTCTGGGACTACTGGAGCCCTGAGGAACTTTTATTTTTTTCATGCTATCACTCTGGTTTGGCTCAGGATCTAATTCTACTGGTTTGGCATCTTCATTTGGCCACTTACATGTTAATCCAGGGATTAGTGTTTTCTTTCAACATGTCACGATATAGGCATGAATGAGGAGCATTTTTACTTACTGTCTTTATTGATCTGTATGGATCTTTGGAGGATAGGGAGAGAAATTAAAATTCAAACAGTGGCCGTTACTTTACGAGTTCTAGCTTCCAAAAGAAGGAAAATAATTTTATATATTTCTCCTAATCCAAGCACCAAAATATAGTTATTCCTAATATTCTGTTTCTACAGAGACTTGTAAAAAAATTTACTAATGTTCTGTTTTTAATTTTATTGCCTGTATATTCATTGATTAACTGATTCTTCATCCTTATCATTATTGTCAGGTTAGGTGTGAATTATTCATCTTAGTGATTATTAAGTATAATAAATTGTTTAGGGGGGAGCTTTCTGAAAACACAATGGGGTTTTAGAGGAGTGGAGCCCAATAATATATCTTTCAAAAAGTTTATCACTTGGTCTTCATGTATACTCTTGGGTGAGAACCACTATTGTGGATTGAAGTCATGATTATTATTCTTGTGGACTATGAAATTATTTATATAATGAATTATGAGTCTTCTGATCTTAAAATATTAGACTTCCGTGGTAATGATTTTTAATTATCACATTATTTATGCGTGAAATAGTAGGGATAACAATGTATTCTACTTGATCACATTAATTCAATGAGTACTATGTATTTCATTGAAAGGCTACTATGCCTTAGATCCCAGAGAAAAGGCATTATCCTTGTACTTATTCTGATCAAAGACAGATGTGGAAACATACTGATTAAACACTCAGAAGTATTGTACAAAGGTTATGGGAAAGTGGACACCAGATACTTTTGAAACTGATAAAAGGGTAGAAGCAGGTATAGTTCACTGCATCCTTTTTTCCTTTGTTCCTTCCTTTCTAATGAATCTTTGCTGGGCGCTATGGTAGATGCTAGGGATAGAGTAGTGAACAAGGAAGCCACAGTCTCTATTCTCAGAGTCCACACTCTTTTAGAGAAGATGGATGCTAAATCCCCAAAAGGGAACAAGTGTTCAGGGTACTACTGGAGTAGTAGGAACTAAGTTTCCCAGGAGAGATGATTTCTAAACTGTGAGTCTTGAATAATCATGTGAAGAAGTTGGGAGGATGATTTCACAGGTTGCAAAGACAGATGTGGGAAAGAATATAGCACTTTCAAAATATAACAAGTTGCTTGGTGTCCTTGGAAAATAGGTTTTGTTGGGCATAGTTGAGTCTGAAAAGGTAGATTTGGGAGAGTCTCAAGTGAATTTTGTATTCTCTTTGCTATCGTGGAGGTATGTTTAAGGATTACTATATAAATATATTGAGAGTGTAGTGATTAAATTGAGACTTGAAGAATGAATAAACGAGTGCTTATAGGGATTGGAGGGGAGGGCAGAGGCACAAAAAGATATGTCATATTTTAGTAATGTCAGTTATTTGGGATTCTGAGATTATAAAATGTGAGGTGAGGAGTAAAGGAGTTGAGATGGGGAGTTAGGAAGTGAGAGGGTCATAAGGATGTACTTATGCATGCAAGAAATTTATGTTTTATATTTTATGTTTATATTTTATTTGTTGGGGGTCACTAAAAATATACAATACCCATTCTAAAAATGAACTAAGTATTTCAGACATATAGAAAATTTATTCATATAGCAGTTTAATTCTATTTTTTAAACAAATAATAATTAAAAGTCCGTTTATTTTCTCTTTGAATTTTCAGATAGAAAATCCTCGATACCTGAGACAGAAGCCTATCCCAGTTACTCTGGTATGATCCACTGGACATTTTCTAGGACAGGAATTTCTAAATAAAAATATCATCAAGTTATTTACAGTAAATAATGTATATTTATATTATGAAGCATAATAATTTTTAATCCTATCACTTGGAACTGAATTAATCACTGTTTTCCTCCAATGTTAGTATTATTTTGGTGTGGGCTTCAGGCAGTTTAGAAGTTTACTTTTGGATTAAGGATAAATGATACCTGAAAAAGTATTAAATAACTCTTAATCATTCAACAGATGACTCCCAAATTCAGCCTGAGAAAATGTAGCGGTGTTCACGATGATCATTTCTTCTCTCGAGTGCACGAGAAAGAGGTAGGACTAGGATGTTTCTGATGTACCTAATTGTTTTAATATTTTGTACACTCTGAGTTTTCCAGTTCACATGGTAGGAAGAAACTGTCTTTGAGACAAATATAAAATCATGATGCAGGATAGGCAGAGTTTGTCTTTCTGCTTTTCAAATGCTCACCTCTCCGCTCCATGATCATGATGCAGGATAGGCAGAGTTTGTCTTTCTGCTTTTCAAACGCTCACCTCTCCGCTTGCGTGTCCTAGCTCCATGATCGTGATGCAGGATAGGCAGAGTTTGTCTTTCTGCTTTTCGAACACTCACCTCTCCGCTTGCGTGTCCTAGCTCCATGTCTGCTTGATGGGGCGTGGGGAGGGATTCTGTCCCTGCCAGTTCTGGGTTTTCAGGGGAGTGGGGGAAATGGCAGTTTTTAGAATCAATATCTTTGACCTCTGACTCTAATACATTTATTTAAATAATTATATTTTCCCTTTTCATTTGATTTTTCTTTCATTTTTCTGAGGAGGCTTATATGACTTCCTGAAGTTCAATTTCAGGTTCTTTTCAGTTCTTGATAGATTTTCCTTACCACTTGGTTTAAAAAGTATCACAAAAGGCATTTATGTATTTTTTCTTAGATATTTCAAGGAATATCATGAGAATAATATATTTATTTTTGCTCATAATGATGGCTATTTTTTTCTTTTAAATTTTTCATTCTGATAGAATTATTGCTGCGGAACTCAGTAATATTCTGCATCATTTTATAGCTCCATTCAAAGGCATGAAGAGTTTTTTTAATTGCCAAATAAAAAATTATACATATTTATATTGTACAACATCATTGTTTGGAATATGTATACATTGTGGAATGGCTAAATTGAGCTAATTAACATATGAATTACCTCACCTACCACTTTAGTGTGATGAGAACACTTGTACTCTTAGCAATTTTTTTTTATTGTTAAATCATAGCTGTGTACATTAGTGCAATCAAGGGGTACAATGTGCTGGTTTCATATACAATCTGAAATAGTCTCATCAAACTGTTCAAAGTAGCCTTCATGGCATTTTCTTAGTTATTGTATGTAGACATTTGTATTCTGCATTTAGTAAGTTTCGCCTGTACCCATTCTAGGATGCACCATAGTTGTAGCCCCACCAATTCCCCTTCTTCCACCCCAACCTCCCCCGTCCCCTCCCCTCCCTTGGCCCTTTCCCCATATTTTTGTGCTATAGTTGGGTTATAGCCTTCATATGAAAGCTATAAATTAGCTTCATAGTAGGACTGAGTACATCGGATACTTTTTCTTCCATTCCTGAGATACTTTGCTAAGAAGAATATGTTCCAGCTCCATCCATGTAAACATGATCTTAGTGATTTTTAAATACATTGTTATTAACTGAAGTAACCATGCTGTACAATGGATGTCTAGAACTTATTCCTCGTATGTCACTTAAATTTTATAGCTTTTGTCCTACCTCTCCTCAATTCCACCCTTTGTCCCCTGGTCTCTGGTAACCACCATTCTACTCTTTACTCCAGTGAGTTCAACTTTTTTAGATTACATGTATAAGTGTGCTTATGTAGTACTTGTCTTTCTGGGCCTGGCCTATTTCACTTAATATAATGTTCTCTAGGTTCATCTATGGTCTCCTAAGCAATAGTATTATTTTCTTTTTTAAAGCTGGATAGTATTTCATTGTGTGTGTGTGTGTGTGTATATGTTGAATAGAAGTGGTGAGAATAGGCATTGTTAACTTGTTCCTGGTCTCAGAGAAAAAGATTTTGATTTTTCACCACTAAGTATGGTGTTATAAGTGAGCTTGTCATATATGCCCATTACTGTGCTGAGGTACATTCCTTCTGTACCCAATTTGTTAAGTTTTTATTATGAAAGGATGGTGGAATTCTGTTAAATGATTTTTTTGTGTCTACTGAGATGATGGTTTTATGTAGTTTTTATCCTCCATTCGGTTAATGTGGTGTGTCTCATTTACTTATTTGCATATGTTGAACTATTCTCAAATCACTTGATCATGGTGAATGATCTTAATGTGCTGTTGAATTCAGTTTGCTAGTGTTTTCTTAAGGTATTTCAAGTATGTATTTTCATCAGGAACATTGGCCTATAATTTTATTTTCTTATTGTGTCCTTATGTGGATTTGATATCAGAGTAATAATGGCTTCATAATATGAGGCTGGAAATATTCCCACCACTTACCTGTTTTGGAAATTTGAGCAGGATTGGTACTAGTTCTCTTTTAAATGTTTGGTAGAATTCAATAGTGAAGCCATTAGGTCCTGTGCTTTTCTTTGAGAGGTTTTTATTAATGATTCAATCTCCTTACCTGTTATTGGTCTGTTCACATTTTGTATTTCTTAATGATTCACTCATGGAATGCAGGCTATCCAATTTGTTGATACATAACAGTTCATAATAGTCTTTTATGATCCTTTGTGTTTCTATAGGATCAGTTTTAATATCTATTCTCTTTAATTTTTATTTTCATTTATTTGAATCTTCTCTTTTTTCTTAGTTTTAGCTAATGTTTGTCAATCTTATTTATCTTTATATAAAAATAATTTTGAATTTCATTGATTTTTCTATTGTTTTTTTAGTGTCTATTTCTTCTTTTTGAGATAGTGTCTCACTATGTTGCCCTCCGTAAAATGCTGTGGCATTACAGCTCACAGCAACCTCAAACTCTTGGGCTTAAGCTATTCTCTAGCCTCAGCCTCCGAAGTAGCTGGGAGTACAGGCACCCGCCAGAACACTTGGCTATTTTTTGGTTGCAGTTGTCATTATTGTGTAGCAGGCCCCACGTGGCTCAAACATGCCAGCATTGGTGTATGTGGCCGGCACCCTACTTGCGCCGAGCCTCTAGTGTCTATTTCATTTTTTCTGCTCTGATCTTTATTTCTTTTCTGTGAACTTTGGACTTAGTTTGTTTTTTCCTTCTTCTTTGAGGTATAATGTTAAGTTGTTTGAGATCTTCTTTTTTGTTGTAGACATTTATTGCTACCAATTTCTCCCTTAGAAACACTTTTGTTGTATCCCATTGGTTTTGGTGTATTGTGTTTTTATTTTTGTTTGCTTCTATATATATATATTTCTCACTTTGTTGCCCTGGATAGAGTGCTGTAGCATCACAGCTCACAGCAACCTCCAACTCTTGGGCTTAAGTGATCCTATTGCCTCAGCCTCCCGAGTAGGTGGGACTACAAGTGCCATGCTTGCCACTACTACGCCCAGCTAATTTTTCTGTTTTTAGTAGAGATGGGATCTTGCCCTTGCTCAGGCTGATCTTGACCTGCTGACCTTAAGCAATCCACCTGCCTCAGCCTTCTAGAGTGCTGGCATTATAGGCAGAGCCACGATGCCCAGCCTTGCCTCTCAATATATTGAATTTCTTCTTTGATTTATTGGTTGGTCAGGAGTATATTATTTAATTTCTGAAAGATAGCTTTGCTGTTTACAGTATTCTTGGTTGGTCGTCTTTATTCTTTAGGTACTTTGAATAAGTCATGCCACTCTTTATTGGCCTGTAAGATTTCTACCGAGAAAGTCACTGCCAGCCTATTGGAACACCAGTGGACTTTGTTCCACTGGGGCCTGGTCATTGGTCTACAGGATTAGACGTGGAATCTTGATCCATGGGGGTTGGTCTGGCATCAGGGTCTACTAAGAAAGGCCTGACCTGCAGGTCTACTAGCCAGGCTTAACCCTGGGTCTGCTGGGGTATGAGGAGTCCAGTGGGATTGGTCTGGAGGTTGAGGTTTCAGGAATCAGCCTTGTCCCTGGGACCAGGGGTGCTGACTGGAAGTTGGGGTAGATTTGAAGGCTGACGCTATGTGGACTGACCTAGTTCTGAATCCTGTGGCATGTCTGGAGTGGGAACTGAAGGGGCTGGCCTGACACTGGGTCAGTCAGAACCTAGATCCACCTGGGCCAGCTTGGAAGCTCAATCTGCTTGTTGTGGCGGGGTAGGCCTGGAGCTGCAGGATCTGGCCTGGTTCTAGGGTAGTCCTAAAAGCCTACTCTATAGGTACTTGTCTGGAATCTGGGTTGCAGAACCTGGCCTGGAGCCCAGGTTTGTGGGGGCTTGCCCAGCTTGGATTAGACCTAAAGTTCAGGCTGCTGGGGTTGGCCCAGAACTGGGGCCAGTTTGGATCCTAAAGCTGCTGGGATTGGTGTGGCTGTGGGTGGGACCGGATCAGATCTGCTAGGCACACTTGGAGCCTGGGACTGTGAGATTCTACTTTGCGCCAGGGTGGGTCTGTAGCCTCAGTCATAGTGTACTGGCTTAGAGTCTGGGACAAGGGGTCGTGCTTGGTACTGTGTTTTACTGTGACTGGCACAGTGAGGGGGTTTGAGGCAAAGTTCGGTGATCAGTTTTCTCACCTTCCCCCAAATGGAGGGTATCTGTTTCCATGTCCATGCCTCCTGGAGTTGGGGGAGGGGTGATACAGATTTGTCAAACTACCCTCTTCAATGTCTCTTCTTGAAATTCCTGTGCTTTGTCCGGGTGTTGTAATATGCTTGGTTTCCTTAGCTCTTGTGAAGATACTTTTATGTGTGGATAGTTGCCTAAATTGATTTTTCTACAGGGAGGCAAGAGCTTGAAAGTCTCAGTTGCCATCTTGCTGAGATCAGTCTCAGGGTTTTCTTTCTTCTGCATTGTATCAAAATACATTGAAATAAAAACAAATTACATTTTAAAAAGCCTTTGGGGGGGTAATACTCCTTATACCTTTTTTAAAGCTTTAGTTCTGATTTCTTTTTTTATAATCATCACTAGTTATTTTTAAAATCACTCTGACTTATTCCCAATCTTTGTTTTAAAAAATTTCATTTTGTGTACTTCTTCCTTTTTAGGCTGCTTACCATAAAATAATTAAAAGAATTGACAGGAAGTGGTGGCTTAAAAATTGATTTTTGTTATTTCATGAAATAATATTTTTACTTTTTATGATGACAGCTTGGGACTGGAGTAAACATCCCAGTGCTACCCACATATGTTTGGAAAGAAGAAAGAAAAAAAACATGTAAAGTATCATATATTATATCAGAGATTTATTTTTAAATGTTGTGTGGCTTTATTTTTTTGTACATCCTTAGTTTTTGTTTTTCTTTTTGGCATACTGTTAAATATTTGTGGCATCACTGAGAAGTTTACACATAAACATTAACTTGTTCTGTCTTAAAATATATCCACTGTACATTTTTCTGAAACAACCCTTCGTGAAATTTCATAGTCATTTCTGACTTGTTTTGATGACTTTAACAAGGTTTTTAGAGACAGTGTCTTGCTCTGTTGTCCAGGCTGTAGTGTAGTGGTTGATCATCTCAATGAAGACTTGTTGGATATTAAGGTTGTTTATAATTTTCATTACTATAAATAATTCTCAGAAGAATAGCCTTATGTCTCTATTTTATATGTATCACTATTTTGGGTAATGAAGTTTATCTTATGTGTTCAAATTGAAATGATATTAGTAGATTTTACTGAGTGATTTTTCAAGTAAGGAATTTATTATGTGAAAATAAAAAGTTAAAGGCATCTTCAATATATGAGAACATGGATTTATTTTGTTTTTGTAAAAACGTTTAACTTTTAGAACAATTTTATTTAAAACATTGTGGGCATGTGGGTATATACTCTTGTTTTGAAGTTTGATAGAGCTTTACATGTCCACATAAAACAGCTCTGTTGTGAGAGAGGGAAGGAGGGAGAGGGGTGGGGCCTTGGTGTGTGTCACACCTTCTGGGGGCAAGACATGATTGCAAGAGGGACTTTATTTAACAAATGCAATCAGTGTAACCTGGCTTATTGTACCCTCAATGAATCTCCAATAATAAAAGAAAAACAAAAAGAAAAAAAACCCAGCTCTGTTGTGTCTTGTGCGTGTTCTTATCTAAAATGCTTTTGTTGTTGCTGGGTAATATTTGAAAACAATTAAGTAGAATTTTTCAGGTGAATTAACTTTATTTTAAAATTAAATATTATTCATTTAAATATTTAATCTTCACTTTTTAAACTCTTGATCTTCATTATTCAGAGGGAGACATTGCTAAAAATTTAATGTGTATACTCTTTTTTTAGATTATAATTTTTTTATTGTTAAATCATAGCTGTGTACATTAGTGCAATCAAGGGGTACAATGTGCTGGTTTCATATACAATCTGAAATATTCTCATCAAACTGTTCAACGTAGCCTTCATGGCATTTTCTTAGTTATTGTACGTAGACATTTGTATTCTGCATTTAGTAAGTTTCGTCTGTACCCATTCTAAGATGCACCGTAGGTGTGGCCCCATGCATTACCCTCCCTCCACCCTAAACTCCCCACTCCCTTCCCCTCTCTTGGCCCTTTCCCCATAGTCTTGTGCTATAGTTGGGTTATAGCCTTCATGTGAAAGCTATAAATTAGCTTCATAGTAGGGCTGAGTACATCAGATACTTTTTCTTTCATTCTTGAGATACTTTGCTAAGAAGAATATGTTCCAGCTCCATCCATGTAAACATGAAAGAGGTAAAGTCTCCATCTCTCTTTATGCTGCATAATATTCCATGGTATACATGTACCACAATTTGCTAGTCCATTTGTGGGTCGATGGGCACTTGGGCTTCTTCCATGACTTAGCAATTGTGAACTAGGCTGCAATAAACATTCTGGTACATATGTCTTTGTTATATTGTGATTTTTGGTCTTTTGGGTATATACCTAGTAAAGGAATTATAGTATCGAATGGAAGGTCTATTTTTAGATCTCTAAGTATTCTCCAAACATCCTTCCAAAAGGAACGTATTAGTGTGCATTCCCACCTGCAGTGTAGAAGTGTTCCCTTTTCTCCACATCCATGCCAACATCTCTGGTTTGGGGATTTTGTTATATGGGCTACTCTTACTGGGGTTAGGTGATATCTCAAAGTAGTTTTGGTTTGCATTTCTCTGATGATTAAGGATGATGAGCTTTTTTCCATGTATCTGTAGATCGTGCATCTGTCTTCTTTAGAGAAGTTTCTCTTCAAGTCCTTTGCCCACCCTGACTGAGATGGGATCACGTGTTCTTTTCTTGCTAATACGTTTGAGTTCTCTGTGGATTCTGGTTATTGAACCTTTATCAGAGGTATAACCTGCAAATATTTTCTCTCATTCTGAGGGCTGTCTGTTTGCTTTACTTACTATGTTCTTGGCTGTGCAGAAGCTTTTTAGTTTGATTAGGTCCCAGTAGTGTATTTTTGATACTGCTTCAATTGCCTTGGGAGTCCTCCTCATAAAATATTCACCCAGGCCGATTCCTTCAAGAGGTTTTCCTGCACTTTCTTTAAGTATTTTTATAGTTTCATGTCTTAAGTTTAAATCTTTAATCCAGTGAGAGTCTATCTTAGTTAATGGTAAAAGGTGTGAGTCCAGTTTTAGTCTTTTACAGATCGACAGCTTTTCACCCAACACCATTTGTGGGGAATCTTTTCCCCACTGAATGTTTTTAATTGGCTTGTCAAAGATCAAATAACAGCTTTAAGTAGCTGGATTCATCTCTTGGTTCTCTATTCTGTTCCAGACATCTAATTCTCTGTTTTTGTGCCAGTACCATGCTGTTTTGAACACTATCGATTTATAGTACAGTCTCAGGTCTGGAGTGTGATTCCTCCTGCTTTGTTTTTATTGCTGAGTAATGTTTTGGCTATTCATGGTTTTTTCTGATTCCATATAAAACGAAGTATTATTTTTTCACGATCTTTAAAATATGACAATGGAGCTTTAATAGGAATTGCATTAAAATTATATATTGCTTTGAGTAGTATAGACATTTTAACAATGTTGATTCTTCCGAGCCATGAGCATGGTATGTTTTTCCATTTGTTAACATCTTCAGCTATTTCTTTTCTTAAAGTTTCATAGTTGTCTTTGTAGAGATCTTTCATGTCCTTTGTTAAGTATACTCCCAAATATTTCATCTTCTTTGGCACTACTGTGAAAGGAATAGAGTCCTTGACTGTTTTCTCGGCTTGGCTATTGTTGGTATATATAAAGGCTATAGATTTATGGGTGTTAATTTTGTAGCCTGAGACATTGCTGTATTCCTTGATCACTTCTAAAAGTTTTGTAGTAGAATGCCTAGTGTTTTCCAGATATATGATCATATCATCTGTGAAGAGTGAAAGTTTGATGTCTTCTGACCCTATGTGGATACCCTTGATCACCTTTTCTTCCCTAATTGTGATGGCTAAAACTTCCATTAAATGTTAAAGAGCAATGGAGCCAATGGGCAACCTTGCCTGGTTCCTGATCTAAGTGGAAATGATTTCAATTTAACTCTATTCAATATGATATTGGCTGTGGGTTTGCTGTAGATGGCCTCTATCAGTTTAGGAAATGTCCCTTCTATACCAATTTTCTTAAGTGTTCTGATCATGAAGGGATACTGGATATTATCAAAAGCTTTTTCTGCATTAATTGAGAGAATCATGTGGTCTTTATTTTTCAGTTTGTTTATGTGCTGAATTACATTTATGGATTTACGTATATTGAACCAGCCTTGAGATCCTGGGAGAAGTCCCACTTGGTCATGGTGTATAATTTTTTTGATGTGTTGTTGGATTCTGTTTGTTAGGATCTTATTGAGTATTTTAGCATCAATATTCATTAGTGATATTGGTCTATAGTTTTCTTTTCTTGTTGGGTCTTTCCCTGGTTTAGGGATCAAGGTGATGTTTGCTTCGTAGAATGTGTTGGGTAGTATTCCTTCTTTTTCTATATTTTGGAAGAGGTTTAGTAGTATAGGTACTAGTTCTTCTTTAAATGTTTGGTAGAATTCTGATGTAAAGCCATCTGGTCGTGGGCTTTTCTTTTTAGGGAGATTTTGTATAGTTGATGCTATTTCAGAACTTGATATAGGCCTGTTCAACATTTCCACTTTGTTCTGGCTAAGTCTCGGTAGGTGGCGTACTTCTAAGTATTGGTCGATTTCTTTCAGATTTTCATATTTGTGAGAGTAGAGTTTCTTGTAGTATTTGTTGAGGATTTTTTGAATTTCTGAGGGGTCTGTTGTTATTTTATCTTGACCATTTCTGATTGATGAAATTAGAGATTTTACTCTTTTTTTCCTGGTTAGGTTGGCCAAAAGTTTATCTATTCTATTGATCTTTTCAAAAAACCAACTTTTGGATTCATTGATCTGTTGTATAATTTTTTTGCTTCAATTTCATTTAATTCTGCTCTGATTTTGGTTATTTCTTTTCTTTTGCTGGGTCCTTGGGGTTGGAGTGTTCTTCCTTCTCCACTTGCTTGAGATGTTCCATTAAGTTATTAACTTCCTCTCTTTCTGTTCTCTTGAGGAAGGCTTGCAGTGCTATAAATTTCCCTCTTGCAATATCCCAGAGGTTCTGATAGTTTGTGTCTTCATTGTTGTTTTGTTCCAAAAATTTGGTGATTTCCTTCTTAATCTTGTCTA